>NC_143527.1:4356038-4666871 GCF_031878675.1 Megascapheus bottae
CTCTGAAGAAGAAACAAAAATGGCCTATGGACACATGAAGAAATGCTCAACATCTCTGGTCATAAAAGAAATGCAAATCAAAACAACGCTAAGATTCCACCTCACTCCAGTTAGAATGGCCAGGATCAGGAAAACGAATGACAACAGATGCTGGAGGGGATGTGGCCAGGAGGGATCACTACTACACTGTTGGTGGGAGTGCAAACTCCTTCAACCACTATGGAAAGCAGTGTGGCAGTGCCTCAAAAGACTAAACATAGAGCTCCCCTATGACCCAGCAATTTCACTACTTGGCATTTACCCAATCATCCAGAAACAAAGGCATACTAAATCCACCAGCACAACAATGTTCATTGCAGCACTATTTACCATAGCAAAGATATGGAATCAACCCAGATGTCCCTCAGTTGATGAGTGGATCAACAAGTTGTGGTATTTGTACACCATGGAATTCTATGCTGCTGTCAGAAAGAATGACATCGACCCATTTGTTAGGAAATGGAAAGACTTAGAAAAAATCATATTAAGTGAAGTAAGCCAGACTCAAAGGAACTTAGGCTCAATGGTTTCCCTCATTTGTCATAATCAGTAGAAACCTTGGGCTCTCCTAGCAGAGATTTGCAATAGAGCAAAACCTTGATACATAAAGCCATACAGTATGATGCTAAATGAAAGGATCTCTAGGATATAGAAACATAAGCCATATAATGAGTGATTGTTGTCCTTAAGGTACTATGTTATCTCTCATCTTTTTTGCTGTCCCTTGGTTATCTCATATTGTTACAGTATTTCACTTTGTTACCTGATATATCAGATATATTTGCATTTGGTTATTTGAAGTTGGATAGGTAATGGGGGAAAACAAGATGAGGAGTGGGGGTGGGGGGAGGGAAATGGGGACCAAACATGTGAAAGGGTATCAATGTATGGGAATTAATGCACCATCTATCTAGCAAATATCATGTAACCCTTCTATTAATTACAATAAAAAATAAATGAAAAAAGAACATATTTACAAAAATCTCAGCAAATTTTTTCATAAAATTTGAAAAGATAGGAGATATGTTTTGAAATGAATGGTCAAGGAGGATTAAATACATTGTAAAAAGTATGACAGTATTGATGATACTAATAAAGAAATGTGACATGAAAAGTGGTTTATAAATGTGTCTGAACATATATTTCTCTTCTGTGGACAAAATTTCCTCATTTGTCACTATTGGATATTTATTATCATTCCCAAATCTGAAAAATATAAAATTACATTTAAATAAATATTCTATTTACAGCATAGGAAGTAAACAGAAGTATTATGCTAATGCAAATTTGGCAATGTTGGTAGAGAAATATGAACTTGAGCAATCAGATGTTCTAATCAGTACAGAAAGGTCATAGACCATTTATCAAAGAAGCCAAATTTTGTCAAGTGGAATAGTTCAGCTACCCTCAAGTACTTGGGTTCAATATTCAAAATATATAAAGAGCCTCTATGAATCCATAAAAAAGAGACAAATTTAGTCATTTCCAAAGAAAACTAGAAAGGTCAACAGACATAGAAAGCTAGAGCTAATCATATGGCAGATGTGAAAATATACTGAAGACCTTTCATCAGGAGATGTAGGCCAACATTTCAGGTTCACTCTTGACTTATAATTACGCCCAGAGTTACTAGTGTTGGATAAGACAAAACTAGAGTCCCCATATTGTGATTTATGGTATAGAATAATAAAGATTCCGTCGAAACTGCCTTAGAAGCCTTCCATAGATAGAGTCCCTTGAGTTTCTCATTTTCCTGTCTTCATTCCTGTAAACAAAAGAAATTTATTTTTAAAACGCTGTGTTCAGATATCAACGGCAATTTTATTCATAATAATTGAGTCTCAGAAAATGTCTTGGTTAAAAATCTTATGAATTTATAAATGTATGCCATATTTCCTACTGATTGAAGCATTTACTTTCGCTATACGCTTGTTTAAATGTGATTTGATATAGGCATGCACATTTTTCTTAGCTCTAAGAATAGCAAGACTGTTGAAGAGGAAAAGAAATACTAATGGGTTGTTTGTAGTATTTCAGTTGATTAGGCAAAGGGAATACACAGTATCTTCCTGGAAATTGAAACCCTGCTCTACTCACTGGAGAAAAGCAGTGGTCGAGTGTTACACTTTTTAAAGCAGCCAAAACAATTTAAGTCGCCTGTAGCCAAAACTGCTATTCATAGCATGCAGAGCAAATGAAGTCTTACATGATGAAGTCTCATGTAATGTGATGATTTTCTCTCTTGGCATTTAGTAGATAATAAGTAATGAGAAGTATTCATTTAATTGATACCGACAACTTTTTATGTAGTTAAAAGGCTATTGTGCTCATACCTTTCACGAATCTATTACATTTCTAAAATTCAAAAATATCATCTATTCCATGGATATACAAATAATAGAGAATGATTGCACACAGTCTGAAGCAATTTGTATACTAATGTATGACCTCTGACTGTCTTGAAGAAGTCCTTGCATAGGTTCTATAATAAGATAGCTATCACAATGTAACAACAAATTTAGAAGGAATCATAATAAAATATCCACACTTTTTCTGGAATTGGACTAAATAAGAAAAATGAATGCTTTTTAGCTATTCTGTAAAGAATATTTTTCAGTCGTGTACTAAAAGAATTGATAATGACTTTTTAAAACCCAGATAGGTTTGAGCTGTGACTTAATGTTCGCCTTCTGGTCACTTTGTTCTATTCTGTAAGCTTAAGTTCTTTGGGATTGTTTTTCCCTAGCCTTCTCTCTTTACTGTATTTTTCTTACTTGTCTTTCTGAACCTAGCTTTTGCCCTTGCTTAGCTCTTGTTAAAACTTTCAGCTTTCTTTACTGGTTCTGAAATTGGTACACAGTCATCCATCTCTGAGTGCTAAAAATTTAGCAAATAAGTGAGACATGTTCATGTTGTCTTAGACTTTTGCATCATGTCAATATATGCCTATGAGGTACTGAAAATACAAACAAATGCCACGAAGAAGGTAGAGGTTGCTGTCGGAGTCTAAAGATCTTTCTACTTTTTTCACCAAAGGGAGGACATGTCAGGTGAATAAAAAAGCAACTGCGAGCATCAGAGAAGGACAGCAGCAGAACAGCACTGTGGCACTGTCAAATTCAATAAGGACAAGAGACACACGTGCCACCACTTCCCCAACCACTATTAACACACCTGCTCTGCAAACCAGCAGTGCAGGAGGTAGCAAATGTGGGAACGAGGTAAAAATGCTCCTGTTCCCACTCCCACAAGCTTCAAGCTTTTTTCTGATACAATGATATTTGAAGCACCAAGCCCGCTCATTACAATCTATGTATTTGGTATTTTAACTTTGTATTCCTGGATAATATATTTACATGTTTCAAACATGTACATGGAGACAGTGACACACAGTCCTCTCCAATGTGGTCTCCAGTATAAACAGGTTCTTCTATGACATCCAATATCTTAGTTTCAAATACTGCATTATTTCTCAGAAGGTATATCCCCCAGAATGGGTTTCCTGCTTTGAATAGCTATTGCAGCAAACATGAACACATTTGTTCTAGCACCTCATTATTATTCTGTGAATAGAGATGTTATTTTCAGAGAGAGAGATGTGCATTGAATACATAGATCCTCTAGAATGTGTGCCCTTGCTTTAAGAGAAGAGGAAACACACTTGCCCAGTTAAGTGGAGAGCACTGATGGGCCAAGATGCATTCTTTTCAAGCTCTTCCTTTCCAGCTGTCCGTGGAAGCACACAGTAAGGACTGGGAGTGGAGAAATCACTCATAATTTTCGGATGATTCTTGTGGATGGGAAAGAATGTGGGATCCAGGCACAGCAATGAGCATTCTTGGCAGATTCTGTGTGGGGCTGCCTGAAGAGGAGGTGTCTGAAGACACTGGGCCTATGGTTGCTGTAATGGCGTTTATTGAGAGAGAGACCTGACAAGAGGGAAACAGGTGGGAGTGGCAAGGGCAGAAAATTTGAGAGAGCTGGTAGGTTTTCAAGTTGCTGAATTTTAATGGACTGACTGACAGATGACAGCAAACAACTGTTGTTTTCTGTGTTGGTGATATGAAAATAGGATATAGTCTGTGCGGTGCCTCAGAGAAAGCAGTTTCCGGGTGTAGGCCCCACTCCTCAAAACAGGGGAAGTAAACCAGAAATAAAATCAGCTAAAGAAATGTGTGTGTGTGTGTGTGTGTGTGTGTGTGTGTGTGTGTGTGTGTGGTGTACCTTAGCTTGCTCTCATGCAATCTACAAGGCAGAAAAACCCTGGCAAATATCGTGGAAATACGGCAGGGAAAAAGTGTGTGGATTTGAATTCGGGTGTTTTTCCCCTTTACCCGGAAAACCAGAAGGCTGTTTGCATTCAATTTTGAGGTGCAACATGACGAGAGAGTTTGTCAGAGATACATAACGCAGGGAACACGTGACACCCACGGATATACTGAGTGACTGTGGGTATAGTAATAAATCAGTGGTATTTCCCCAGATGGCCTCGAGTGGTTTTCCTCCAGACCTGGACTGCACAGGGCCCAGCAGAGGCCAGCGACCACCATCCCCATCCTCATGCTATGGCTTCTCCTTTTCAGTGTGGCAGAGAATTAACTACTATAGCCAATCTGGTCACTGCCGTGAGACACTGTGTGGTAGGTAACACGGACACGTGCTGCAAAATTTGCAGGTATTTGGTGTCAAGGTAAGAATATGATAGGCCGAAATCTAGATTAATCCTAAAATGTTCAATCCTGGAGGTTGACTCTTCTAATGATAGCCTGGGTAAATCTAGGTAATTTTCTAAGTCTACCTGAGTTTGGAATTTGATAGAGCTGCTAAAAGTCAAAATACTGCAATTCACTTTAAAAAAAAAGAAGTCATCTGATCCTTAAATCACAAAGCTCGTGGTATTAATTAACAGTGTATTTGGGGTAACTTGAAAACTAACTTCAATCAATTGTGTAATAGGCTAAGTAAACAATAAAGAAACTATTTGAGCAATTTTAGTATGACACGCCCCTTATTAAACAGCAATTTCTCACTTGCTGATCCCCTCCATGGGACATTACACACTATCTTCAAAGATAATTTTTCGATAATATTTTAAGCTGCGTGACATAATTAATATACAGCATGAACCCTGGTAAACACTTTTGAAAAGATTAGTGTTGCGCTTTAAACTTTAAATAATCTGCACAGTTTGATATAATCTTAATTAACATCATCTAAACTACACATATTTCCCAGGTAACTTTAGCGAGCCTGTTTCTTTGTTTCTTTTTCCTTCTGAATGTCAACTAAAATCGCTTCAACTAGCAGCGAGTCAACATTAGGCTATTGGGACATGAGCTGGCTGCAAAACGAAGCCTTGCTTGGAATGGTCACAGCACTCTCTGGGGCCAACAGGATTCCTGAGAACACCCAGGCAAAAGGAGGTGTTGATGCAAAAGCCGTGATGGCCCTGTCTCTGTCTGGCCAGGGTGCTGTCCCTCTGGGTCGTCTTCTCTGCTGCTTTAATTCCAGGGGGTTGGTTCGTAGGTCCAGGCTGGGCGAGGTTAGCTGTGGAGGGGACAGGGGTGTCAGGCAGTGTGGGGGGATTCTGGAGGATGCAGCTGTTGGATTCACCACAGCACTCAGCATGCAGCCTCCAAGCCCGCAGGGCCTGTGCAGGGCAGTCTCTGTGCTCTTGGTGCCCATTCCACCCTGAGATAGGAGATTCTGTTCCATGACCCTGGGAAATCCTCAGGATCTAACATGAACTCCACCTTATTTCATTGGAATAAGATGCAAAGGTTTGAACCACACAACTCCACCGGGGTCGTTCTGTTCCCAAAGGGCGGTTTGAAGAGAGAGCCATGTGTAAAAAGTGCTGAATAGTTTCAACTGGACGAGTTCTGGCAGCTGCTCCTCCTCCAGTCTGTGTCCTCAACCATCTCTCTCTAGCCCCCTGAGGACCAGGGAAGTCACAGCGAAGGTGGAGCCATTGGTCACCTATTAGTGTTATCTTCCATGGAGCTTCACTTGCATACAAAATACTGCATGATAAAATTATATAAAAATGCAAAACAAAGACCACCGTGCGGGGGGGGGGGCTTAAACCATGAGCCACATAATTTCCTGGCCTTTCTCATTGAAGGGTGGCACTTCAACACTTGGGCCACAGCTCTGTTTTCAGCTTTACCATACAAATGGTGAATTGAAGGTAGTTCTACAGACTTTTCTGCCTCTGTTGGCTTTGAATGCTCAGGTCTCTGCCTCAGGAGTATCTAGCATGGCAGTCATAAATTAATCATGTCTGCATGCAAATGTAAACAAAAATTCCACTGGAATTAGAAAACTTTTGCAATTGAAAGATACTATATCTGATAAGGAAAGCATAAGTTAGCCAGCATTAATTCTACATCCATCATTAGAAAGGAAAACTTACCTAAAGTTTATATAATTCCTGAGTTTAGATGAGAAGAGTATAAAGTTGCTGGAAGCTCCAGGTTGATCAAGCATACCTCTTACTGGCTGGATTCCACATATTTATCTGGAATTAATTTTAAGATAGTGCTAATCAGAGATCCCATCAAAAATCTACTATTACAAATGACATACTAAAAATAGAATGCATTTCTTTATTGAGATTTACTTACAGCTCATTAGTAATTTATTCAATTTTTATCAGTAGAATTAAATGTATTACTGATTAACTTCTAGTTAATCACAAAACACAGAAATGATGACAAATTATGGAGCTTTTTATTAATTATACTTACATAATACCTTAAAATGTATATAAAAATCTAAATATTGGGGATTGGGATAAGGCCCTTAGTTCAAAACATAGGAACACACACACACACACACACACACACACACACACACACAAATAAAAATTTAAAAATTTTGGATGAGGATTTGAAGAATTTACAATTTTAATATTCATACATTCCTACTTCTATGTCACAATGAAATAAATAAAGTAAAAAAGTAGAAATTCAAATGGAAAAATTCTCTACACTAATATGTTTACTGTAGGGATTTTGGAGTTTTGCATGAAAGCCTTCTAGATTATGAAGCATTTGTTGTAATATTTTTTTCAACCTATGCTTTCTTAGACTGTTAAATGTTAATGTTCCACTGAAAAAGGAGCAGTGTACGTAACACTTAAGCTTTGAGGTTAAGTTCTGGCTGAAGTTATCAGTTTTAAAGTTCACTTATTAAAAATTATGTTTAATAAATAAATGAGCAAAGAAGTTATAAAGTTGTATATAAAGACAGAAAATACGTAACTTATAATTAAAATTTATTAAGCTTTCAAATTTGCTTGCTCTTTGTTTGCAAATAGTCATTACTAAGCAATCAAGTAAACCAACAAAATAAAAATGAAAATAAAAGACTCGGGCTGTCTTCAATTTCAGATTTCCAAACATAAAGTTGGACAGCAAAAATTGTGAATGGTTGAAAAGCGACCATTGTACTCTATCAAGCCAGAAGGATTTTTTCTTATCAAAAGTATGCAATCAGTGACAAGTCAGGTTATAAAAGAGCAGCAGTGGATAACATGCTATAAAACAAACATCTGAAAACCTAACAATGCAATGTATTGTAGGAAGCACACCAGTATTATAAGTGCAATAAGCCCAGGAAAATACATGCTGCATTTTCAGTAAATAGTGAAAAAGAAAATGGAACCACGATGCAATACCATTAAAGACACTAGAATACTTAACATAGATGATTGGCAAAATTAAATATTGCAGGCAGCAATAAAATCGCCAAACATCACTCAAGAAATTCAAAACCAGTAAGTTACTCTAAAACTGCCTTGCATTTTTAAAAAAATATTAAACATATGCTCTCCTTCAAATAAGCAATAATATGTTTACATAATTTCCCAAGCAATACACAAACATGTGTGTGAAGCCAGAGAAAAATATTTATCACCAATTACTACTTGATGTACAATCAAAATTACCTAGAAAAGTAAAGTGCATGCAATTGGTCATTTTGAAAAAAAGGGAGAACTTTAACAGTACTTTTAAGCTTTCAAGAGAAATCTTAAATTTGTATAATTTTACAAGAGATTTGCTGAGCCCAAATCATATACACATATTTTTTTCAGCTAGACAATTATGAAATACAGCAAATAAACATAATTTCACAATTAAATGAAAGTAAAACTTGATTTGGCGTAATAGAAACACTATATTTACCAGGAACCAATTTATGTACTAATGAAACATTCTAAAATATATCCAGGTTTACAAATATAGCAGAAATCCAAAATAATGCAAGCATTCTTAAAAGAAATGAAATTATTGTATTTACTTAATTTTTAGTGTCCATCTTACGTTATGGTGGCATTTAAAGTCTTAGCATACAGTGAACATTAACCATAGTGCATCATCTTGGGAAAAATTGGGTAGATGCTGTAAGTTGATTAAAACTTGCATATCAACTTACTTAGGTTCATTAAAAATCATCTGTTACTAAATTTGGGGAAAATCGTTCTTTAGTAAAAACAAGAAATGTGGTCTTTGAGAATATTCTCTTTCCTCTAATATAAAAGAATCTGTCTTCAAATACATTAGTTATAAGTTCAAAATAATGCGAGAGAAAAGTAAAAAAATTAGTTTGGTAGTGACTTATCACTAAGCGTAAATATATTTAATCATTCACATTTTGTCATATTTTAGAGAGTTTAGAAATTCACATTCTTGAACTTCACAAAGGGGTGAGAATGCAATTCAAAGCGGTTCTAAATCAGGAAGACAAGAGTGATGAAGCATATATAACTCCCCAAAATGTGCAATTAATGTAGGGGTGGTTTGTAAATGAGCTGAGAATTAAAGTTCTGTAAGTGTGATTAAGTTCAAGTTATGCATAAACCAATACATAGTTCCGTTCCATGAGAGAGTTTACGGTATAATGTCTCAATAAAGATAGAAAGCTGCTTAGCATGTTAGTTCAAAAACAGACCTTCTACAATGACTTTTAAATGAGTTCGTTCTCATTCAGCTTTAATAGACATTTCTTTTTATTCTATTCTGAAATAATGGCTGTGAGGAGAGAAAGGTAAAGTCAAATTACCCAAGAGACACAGGCAGAAGAAAGAATATCTATTTGAAACTCCCTGACTGGGAGTTTAGGAAATATCTTGATGTAAATGATATGCTATTTGTTTTACAGCAAAAAGAAAATATACCTCCTAAAACCTGCTAACACTAATTTCAAAATTAGTTTTAAAAAGATCCCAGGCTAATAATTGAGCAAATATTATGATTACTCATGTGCTATGAACAAATATTTCTGTCAACTTTCTCATTTTTAAACAAGTCTACTGGTACCTTACAAAGATTTTAAAAAGGGATAGATTGAATGCTACTGAACTTTGTACAATGGAGAAGAGTGATTCTGTTCTATGTACTCATTATTTTAGTATTATTTATTGTTTTATGTACTTATTATTTGTCTTCAAATAGGTAGAGAACATTCAGTAGATGGGTTTGGTATAAGACTGATAACTTTAGATCTTTGACCAGTCATGTGATTTGACTTACTCTCATATAATGGGGAGAATACTAACTAATATTAATGATGAAATATATAACTTTGTGACAACGATTACAGACTATGATCATCACTAATAAGCTTTGGTTAGAAGTCCCAACTTTTTGTTATACAGTAAGAATATCTGAAATTCCCTTTATGAAATGTTTTCAAGTGAAAAACAGACGTGGAAAATAAAAGTGAAAAGTAAAAATGTTCTGTAAGAGCCACAGCCTCTTAGACCACATCCTTTGAGTCTTGTGGTTTTTAAATGGAAACTGACGAAAGTTATATGAACCTCCAGTCCATTCCAGAGACTGAGGAGAGGAAACAGGAGTCTGACTCTCATATTAAACGATACTATTTAGAAAACTACTTCGAGCAATATATGTCAGTCTTTCAACAAGTCAGAGTCAAGCTGAGATTATGGAGAGGAATGAAATGAATCCATACAATTTTCCTAGCTTAGTACCTGAAGAGTTTCCAAGACAGAGAAATCATCAGAGCCACGAGGGTTCTTAAAAAACATTTATAATAGGAAAGGAAAGTAGTGTCATCACTCAGAAATACTAAGGCTGAAATATTTGACCAGCAACAAACCATAATTTAAAAATGGGTATTTTCTAATAAGAAATTTTCAAGAAAAATACAATGAAATTACATTCCTTTAATCATATTGGTTACACTTAAAAATAGGAAGTGGATGGGTGGGGAGTTTGGCCTAGTGGTAGCGTGCTTGCCTAGCATGCAGGAAGACCCAGGTTCAATCCTTGATACCACATACATAGAAAAAAGCTGGAAATGGTGCTGAGGCTCAAGTGGTAGAGCTCTAACCTTGAGAAATCCCAACGACAATGCTCAGGCCCTGAGCTCAAGCCCAAGACTGACAAAAAAAAAAATAGGAAGTGGCGCTGTGGCTCAAGGGGTAGGGTGGTAACCTTGAGATGAAGAGCTCAGGGACAATGTCAAGGCCCAGAGTTCAAGTCCCATGACTGACAAAAATAATTTAAAAAATAAAATAATTAAACATAAATAAATAAAATCTAAAATCATTAACAGCTCATATGTAGGATATTTATCCAATTTCCTAACCCTCTAACTTTTTCAGCATTTCAATAACTATGAAGAGAAACTGAAATAATTATTTTTGAAATTAACATACTTTGTGAGCCACACATACTACTTTTAGAAACATATCTTCAAAGTGTTCCTCCACATAAGCAAAATATGAAACAGAAGAATATTTCTTTCACAATTATATATAACAGCACATATCAAAGGAATTAAAAGGCAAAGCTGAACAAAATAAACACCATTTATGTAGTACATGAAAGAGCCAAGCTGGGATCAAGGACTGGACAAATAAAGAGAAGACTAGGAAAAGAACACAGTAAAAAAAAATCCAGTGTATATCTTACAAAATTAAGAAGAGTGAGAAAAGAGTTATGTAGAAGATGAATGGTTGAGAATGTTGAAAAGGGGGCATTGGTGAAGATATATTGTTTTCATTAACTACTTTGTTAGATTAAAACACATTTGTACAACCAAAAATAATTAATCTATATATAAGATATATAAATAAAGGTTCATCAGTACAGAAGTGGCTACATGTACTCATGGATACTAAGCAACTCATATTAATGGATTATCCAATCCATTGGATTTGTATAAAAGATAGTAACTACTTTTATTTATGCAATGGTGGCAATACCAGTCTAGTAGTATGGTCTTTTATAATATATTCATTTGCAAGAATACCTTACCATATCCAGACATTTGAGATTTGAGAGCTAAATTGAAACAATTAAAGATCTCAATTTCTAGGACTGGAAATGTAGCTCAGAGTGGTAGAGAGCTTTCCGAGTAAGCTCAAGGACTCAAGTTCCATTCCTGGTTCAGAAAAGAAAAATACCCTTCCAAATCAGTGAAATAGAAGTCACCAGTGTTCTGGATTGTACAATTTACCTGGTTCACCAGTAAGGAAAAGACCTCGTCAAAACAATCACCAAGTTATTGTGTCAGATGTTAAATCTGGCCATTTATAAATCAGTTAAACATGAACAGTTTCCTAAAATATTGACATATATTTTCAAAACATTTTATCTGATTTTCTTCCTAGTTCATCGGGTTATTCTAATGAGCTGGCGAGGGCAATACTTTTCCACAGTACAGCTACTGGAAATTAGACATTTGCATTGATCCGACGATAAAAAATAATGTTTCTAGATTTTTCCTTAGGCTGGAGTTAGGGAATGTTCAGTGTAGATAACTGCATCTAAAAATACACAGGATGAGCCAGAAGAGAATGAGGAGGTCAGAACACATTCCATACTTGTGGTCTCCTGGCCCACAATACCAGGCATGCAGCATGTTAATGTCACCATGTCAGCACAGCCTGCCTTCCACCACCTGAACTTAGACCACAGCGACACCTGTTCATGGAACAACAGGCTAAAAGGAGGAAATCAATAACAGTGTACAAATGTTCTTTATGGCAGTCTTCCTGTGATACCACCAAAAAGAAAAAAGATGCACTTGATTATGGTTTAAAAACTGTCCATATTTGAATGTTTTCTCATGTGTTACCTGGACTCGGATATTTATAACAAAGGCCCGTGCCTGAAACATTTTTTATATTGCATTTCCTATAGCAGGTGTATATATATATATATATATATAATATTTTATTGTAAAGGTAATGTACAGAGGGGTTTCAGATAGGGGTTACAGTTATATAAAGTGAGTAAGGTAATGAGTATATTTCTTTTTTTTTTTTTTTTTTTTTTGGTGGGTCATGGGGCTTGAACTCGGCCTGGGCGCTGTTCCTGAGCTCTTCAGCTCAAGGCTACCGCCCTACCCTTGAGCCAAGCCCCACTTCCCATTTTCTAGAGGTTCATGGGAGATAAGAGTCTCAGGTCCTTTTGTGCCTGGATTGGCTTTGAACCTTGATCCCCAGATCTCAGCCTCCTGAGTAGCTAGGATTGCAGGCATGAGCCACGGCACCCGGCCAAGTCCAGTTCTTTTGAACAGTGTTACCCCCGCCCTCATTTTCTCCACCTTCCCCCCTTCAACTCCTGTCCCCCTTCCAAGCTGTAAAGTTAATTTCCAACCTAGTCGCTAGTGAGTGTCATGGCTCGTAGTAGGGTGATACGAATAGTTCTTTATATGAACTCCTAACCAGCAGGCATAGACAATTTTGAGTGATCGACTTCATTTGGGGTGTGGGGTCACTTGTAATTTACTCAGCTCTTTTAAAACATTGAAAGCTAGGTTTGGGTAGTTAGGATGCCATAGCACAGGAACTCTGAAGTTCTTCACCCCACAGAAAGTCTCTACATGACTACACAACCCCACCCCGGGTCGCTGTCAGAGTCAACTACTCTGCGCTCCTGTGAGGCCACCTTACGGTGTCTCACGTGTGAGTGACATTAGAGCGCCTCTGTCTTTTTCTGTCTGGCCTGATTGACTGACCTGAATGTCCTGTAGATTGTCCCTTGTTGTTACAAACGACTGACTGGAGTCCTTTCTGTCAAGGGAGCGGGGTGCATCCTGTCTAACGGTGTGTGCACCCGTTCTCTTCTCCCGTCATCTCTTGCTGAGTGGGATGTGGGCTCTGTGCAAAGTCGAAGCTCTCCCGTTCTGAAAGCTGATTTCACCTCTTGTGCTCACCATGGAGGGAGGTTTCATCCACACTCACGCCTTCAGTGGGTGAAGGGGCTTCACGCCCAAAGGGAACCCTCCGAAAGGGAGAGGGGCTGCTCTGCCTCTCCTCACTAGGGCACCGCTTGCAGGCAGCACAGCCAAAGAGTGACCCCTCCCCAGAGAGTGACCCCTCCCCAGAGAGTGACCCCTCCTCAGAAAGTGACCCCACCCTAGAGAGTGACCCCACTCCAAAGAGTGACCTCACCCTAGAGAGTGATCCCACCCCAGACACCCCACACCAGAGAGTGACCCCTCCCCAGAGATGACCCCACCAAGAGAGTGACCCCACCCAAGAGAGTGTCCCCACTCCAGAGAGTGAACTCACCCCAGAGAGTGACCTCACCCCAGAGTGACCCCACCCCACAGAGTGAACTCACCCCAGAGAGTGACCCCACCACAGACAGTGACCCCACCCCAGAGAGTGATCCCACTCCACAGAGTGACCCCACCCCAGAGAGTGACCCCACTCCAGAGAGTGACCCCACTCCAGAGAGTGACCCGACTCCAGGGACCCCCCTGCAGTGAATGACCCCTTTCAGTGTGGCAGGCCCCTGTCTGCCAGCATCTGCAGCTGGGAGACAGTCCTACTGCCTAGGTGCAGGGAGCAGGGAACGCTCTGGGCCAGCCTAGGAGGGGCTGCAGAGCCCTCAAGCTGTGGTCCTGAAAGCATGACACAAGACATAGGCAGGGGATCCGCCCTGCTCGCTCCAGGAGGAGAGGGTGCATGGAGGACAGGCCTTTCTCCACAGTGTGTATGTACAGTGGCGGTGACACTGGATAATCCTGTGTGGCTCTAGTTATCAGTCGAACGAACTGGAGTGGGGTCTTTATGAGAGATGTAAACGGAGTTCTCCTAATTGAACGTTCCATGAGATGTCTCCACTAACCTGAAGTAAAAGCCACTGCAAAGGCGCACAAAGGATGGATTTCCTCCCGCCCCCAGCCACTGCATGCGATAATGAAGGGAATCTTTCTTCAGACAAACTTGATAGTAGGTTTGAGTGATAAAAAAAAAACCGATATAAAACGATCCCTGACAGTAGCTGAGATTTGAGATAATTTTACACATTTAGATGGTGTTGGCCTCATCGCGATTTGGGAACTTGTCGTATTTCCTTAAAGATTAAGTTGTCAAAACGGTGAGATGTCTTGAATAAGGACCCAAGACTCCCCTCCCGTGGGGAACGGTTGATTGCACATTGAGTTGCTCTTTCTGAAGAGTGAAGGACAAGACCGGCATCCCCACCTGACCAGTTTCTGAAATGGGTCTCTCAAAAATTGCTAATCGTGCTTGATTTTGTAGGATGTACATTGAATTCTTGACTGCATTCTCCTCCCCTTCTTCTCTTCATTTGTACCCCGCTTTCCACCTCACCCACCCCACCCACACCACACCTTTAAGTATTCATTTCCTGGTGTTTCTTTTGCTGAACTTCGACTTGTCTTTCTAAAGAATCACACTCTTGGAGTTCTCTCTTGAATCTGCCATATTTCAATTAACACATTTTTATAAAGTTGCATAGGACTGAATTTATTTACATAAAAGTTTATGAGCTAAGTTTATAAGCTGATATATACAAGGGAGAATGTCTCCATTGTCTCTCCGGGTTTGACTAACTTCATTTAATATAAGTACACTTTTTTCCAAGTCTTTTGACTTTTTTACAACGAATGCAATATCATTCTTTCTAATGGGTAAGTAAAATTCCATTGTGCAAAATTAAGATGAGAAGGGGAAGAAATGGAAAGGAGAAGGATGGGTGAGAATGACAATCAGGATGACATTAAGCAAGATACAGTGTATTCAGAAACTCCTTTGTTCAATGTAATTCCTCTGTACAACTACTTAAAGGTAATAAAAACTTGTTAATCATAACTTGTATCTAATTTTAAGAGTTTTCTTCTCACTAAATGTAATGAACTTTAGGATATGGGAACAAGAATTTTATCTTGTGGGATTGTTGTTCTTAATGTACTGCTATTTCTCTTCTTTTATTTTCTTTTTGCCCTATGGTTAATCTCACATTGTTACTCTATCTGACTTTGTTACCTGGGATATTGTATCTACATTCAGTTGTTAATTTGAAATTGGAAAGAAGGGGGGAAACGATGATTAGGAGGGGTGAGGGGGAAACTGGGACAAAAAACTGAGAAGGAGTATCAATGTGCAAGAATAAATGCACCTACTACTTGAGGAACGTAACTGTAACCCTCTATACATTATCCTCACAACAAAATAGAGTTTCCTTCTCAAAATTTTTACTACTATATTTAAGTAGTTGAACGAAGGGTTTTTCAACTCAACAGGTCAGCTTGTGAGTACGATCCATGTTTATCAGTGTCACCCTGTCATCTTTCACCCTCGTATGATTTTTATTTTATTTTATTGTAGTTACTGTGGTTGACCTTGGGGCCTGGGCACTGTCCTTGAGCTTTTTTTTCTTGCTCCAGGCTATCACTTTATCACTTGGGCTTTGAGTCACGGTGCCATTTCCTCTTTATATGGGTTTTATGAGATTAAAAATGCTTTGACCTGGACACTTTGGAGAAATGCCTGAATACTGGACCCAGAATAGGGAAGAAGAAAATATAATCAAGGAATATTCTGCTATACTCAGAAATTAATTTGATTAGTTTGAAAATGAAGGGGGAAAGGTCCACAGGATACAGGATCTAGCTAAACTGAGGCAGCATTGAGCAACCCAGAGTTGGTAAAGAATAAAAAACAAATTGTTAAGTGCTTTAATTTTAGAAAACGAATGTCAAGTAGTAACTCCAATGTCTTTTCTCTTCTATGGGCCCTAAGGGTTTGGATGTGATACTGCCTACACGGTCTTCTTTTTCCAGACTACAGCCTTAAAGGCTAATTTCTTCCTGAACAACCAAAGAGACACACTCAGAAAAAGTGTCTTAGCAGATAACAGGGCATTCCTTAGCCCAGTCAAGTGGACATGTAATGTTTATCTTCATACAGTCCATGAAGGAAAAGCTGAAGGCATGTCCCCTTTGTATTTATGACTTATTTATATCAAAATCTTAATCTACTCTGTGATGACTTAGAATTGTTTTATTATCCTGTGGTTTGTTTTTTGTATCCTTGTCTTTCTTCTCTCATCCTGAACAAGATAAAAGGAGCAGGAAAAAGAGGGACACCAGGGGCCGGGAGTTTGGCCTAGTGGTAGCCTGCTTGCCTAGAATGCACGAAGACCTGGGTTCAATTCCTCGGTACCACATACATAGAAAAATGCCGGAAATGGTGCTGTGGCTCAAGTGGTAGAGCTCTAGCCTTGAGAAAGTCCAAGGACAGTGCTCAAGCCCTGAGCTCAAGCCCAGGACTGGCAAAAAAAAAAAAAAGAGGGACACCAGATGTGGAGAGGAAGGGAGGGAGTGAGGAGAGAGAGAGAGAGAGAGAGAGAGAGAGAGAGAGAGAGAGAGAGAGAGAGAGAGAGAGAGAGAGAGAGAGAGAGAGAGGAAGGAGCACTTGGATAGAAAAGTTTGGAGCATTCCTTTTTGTATAATTTGTAAAACACTAAATAGTTTTGTGTTCATTATATGTCTTCCTTATTATCTATTGGTTTAACATTGTCTCTTCTATTTCTAATTATTTCACGTTCATAGAAAATTGCTTTAACATATTTGATCTGTATTAGTTTTATTTTTTAGGAAAATATGGTTTTTCCCTAATCAAATATCCATTAACATCAATGCTTCTTGATTTTGATGTCATTTTTTTCACTACTCAGAAGTATCCTATAGAGAATGGGTAAGCAGTTCTCATTTTGGTTAGTCATTCCTCATTTTACTTAGTTACATAACTCATTTCACTTAGTCATCTGGCATTGCACTTTGTTTTCCACAGTGGATGTTGGAGAGGTACTTTGTTGTTCTCAGTCACCCTCATTTTACTTAATGGTCCAAAATTGATATATAAGAAGCACTTATTTTATTTAGCTATTTCCATTATGCTTAGTGGTCTACAGTGGAGAGCGGTGTAATCTTCATTTTATTTGGTCACTCCAAGAATAAAGAAAAACTGAATTATCTCCACCCACATCTAGTACCACAATTATAGCAGGAAAGGGCAGTCTTTGAAGTAGACCAACTTAGAATTCTATCACAGTCCATTAGCTAGGGCTTTTCCATGAGATATTGAAACTTGGAACTGAATTGTTTTTACTTTTTGTTTTGAAAATAGGAATCACCAGTTATTGATTAATTATTAAATCCTATGATAGCCAATGAGAAAATCCTTAGAATTTGGCCAATTATTAAACAATAGATCTTAAATAAGGTTTATTTCCAGGAAAATCACCCAAATCAGCAAAAATAGATGAGAAATGGATTGATCTTTTGAATATTTACTGATGACAGCTGATAAAAAAATTCTACTTTAACATGACATACCACGCTACTACAATTTTGTTTTGTGCTTTATTTCAATAGTGAATGTATATACATTTGTATAATTGTTTATCTTCCCAGAAATTAATGTTTTTATATTTGAGGAAGTTTTCATTTCAGTTATTGTAATTATAAAAAATAAATGAATAAAGCAATTTAAAATGCTTTGTATGTTCAGGGTATTTATTTAAAGGACCTTTATCCCTAAAAATTAATCAGATAATAAAATATAGTCATAGATTTGGTTACATATAACCCAAATTACATATATAATATTAGTATATCATATGTAATACATATAAGCTTATACAGGCAGAAATTGTCAGTTTACTTACGCATAATTATATTGAGCTCTATTGAAGTACCAAACTCAGTAAGCTGAAAATATATCTAGTTGTAGCTACAAGTAAAAGGAAAATCTCTTTTTTCAAACACGTCAGAAATATATTTGTGTGATTTATAAAATGTGAAAAGCTTGACAAGTCTTCCAGAAATTTCGCTAAGAGCACAAAATATTTCTTGAAAGAAAACATGTCTTTTGTCCTAGAAGGGTATATACAAAAATATGATAAGACACTTAGCAAGGAAAGTCATTTTTTCTCCCTCCTTTCTTTCCTTCCTTTTTTTCTATGTTAGTAAATGTGTATTTCTATGTTTCTTTTCTATTTGTGATCTTAACTCTAGGTAAGATCTGAATATCTTTCAGATATTCAGATATTCAATATGACTTAATAAAATGCAACCTATCACACAGGGAAAAATGTAGGAAATAAGAATAACAATAATTGTAAACACTTTCCAAGCTGCATATCAGCAAATGTTACTGTATCAGCTGTTAGAACCCAGGGTTTCATGCATGCTGGCCGAGCACTCTTCTAGTAGTCCACACTCTGGGCCTATTTTTGTCTTTATTAAATTCTGAGCATGTGACATTCTCTTTATAACTTGCTTCTATTTTATGTGAATTTTGTCAATGTTTGAAGCATTAATTTATTCTTGTGTTCACCAGTATTTAGTCCAATATCTTATATTTTGACTAATATATAAAGAGTTGACATCACGCTACTGTGCTGTTAGACAAAGAGACCTTGAGTTCAGCACATTGTGCATCCAAAAACATGAATAAATATCTTTTAAAATAGTTCTTAATTTTGAAGCAGCGCTTGCTGTCCATTGTGTGTGTGTGTGTGTGTGTGTGTGTGTGTTTGATAAAGAAAGATCATTCTCATAATCCCTGTTGATCTGTAAAATAATGATCATTGCAGTTTAAATGCATATTAAGTAACCAAGGTAGATTCCAAGAAAAAAAAAGGATATTTAATACAATTGTGCCAATGATTTCAAGGACATAAGTAATGAGAAAGCAAAGAGCCTCCATCTTTCTACAAAGGCTAATCCCCCCACCTGCTGCAACTCCAGTAATGTCTGCTCTTGATGTGCTCTAAGCCTCGTTCTGAGGGGAGGCAGGAGCCTGAGACATGTTTTCAGAAGCACCTGGCCCATCCTCAGAAACTGCATCTGCCACACAGCACCTTTCATGGCACATGTGGGCAACACAGCATGATTGAGTCGGGCATTCAATGTTTAACTTTTCTGTTTGGGCGAACTTTTTTGTTCCTCTAATAAACTTAATATGCATCAAAGATTACTGTAACCTGTCATACTCCGACCATGAGAGTAGAATTGATTCCAGCTGTCTGCGTTTGTTTCCCCTTATACACCTTTCTCCATCCTCTTGTCTTCTTCCTCCTTCCCTGTCTCTGGTGACCATTATTCTACCATGCTTTTTGTGCCTGATGGTTTCACCAAGATGGGAATCTTTGTAAGAAAGGCATACATCTTTTTCTGTCTTATTTCACTTAACACCAAGACTAGGTAGATCAGACATGAGCAGTTACATAGTGCACATTTGACTCAAGTACGTGGGTAAGACACTTGGATGAGTACATTCTATTTTTGAATGTTCTGGTTGGACGTTTGCTCTCGAAGTGTGCTTGTCATCGTCAATGCTTGAGTCACATTCTTCCTTCCAACTGCACAATCTCACATGCACAAAAGAACCAGCACAAGTGATCCCGGAGGATGTGGGTGAGGCTTGAAGACAGGTGTCATTACGTCATTTCCTAGGAGCTCAGAGCACAGCGGACCCAAGAACCATTGTGCCACCCATCCCACAGGCGTCAGCCCACATGACTGTGAGTCCTCATGCAGCCAGCAGCCGCAGCAGCAGATCACGTTGACCCCCTGTGACATGACGCCCTCCGTTTCCATGCAGGCATCCGCCTCGCTGAGGCTGCTCCATTACATCATCCAGTCAAGGAAGAAATCCCTCTGATGCCCTCAAAGCTATCCATCGCAGGTAGCATCTGTACCACACAAGGAGCCACTGCCATAAACCCCATGTGTTCTCTTCCAATTGCAGCATCCTTCGAGTCCAGCTTCTATATTTGCGGCTAGGATTGGTGTTAGTTCCAAGGCTGGCATTACATCATGGAAATGAAGGTTGTCTCTTTAAAGATTATTTGTATATTACTCAAAAAAAATCTCTTCAAAAAATGTTTGTTCCACTTACTACCCACTGAAAACAAACACTATCCTAATTCTTGCGAAATAGTCTTGCCTCCCAATCTGTCCCCAACTGTGCCACCCAACAGTATTTCCTTTACCATTAAATATTCTTCAGGAAACATCAGCTAGGGACATAAATATTTAATCATTTTGTGCCCTATATTTTGTGTCTTACAAATGCACTATACAAGACCAAGCAGTTATTTTTTCCTTCCCTGGAATCTCAACTAAACTTCAAAGTTACCCAGACTTACTTTTCTTGCAGCCTACTTCTTTCTGTTAAATTCTTCTCTTATTTTAGAATATTCTTGTAAATTGACACTTAGACAAATTCCCTCATAGATAAATTTTCTAGTAAGTTGTAACAAGCTGTTTTACTTTTTTTTCAGTTTTTTACTAGCCTTACCGGAACAGCTCAATTTTTCTTTCCCAGTGAAATAATTCTCCACCCAACTAATACTATTCTAGTCCACCCATAACGATGTCATACACTGTGTCTATGATGGCGGCCAGGAGCAGAGGCTAGAACTAATACCACTCTGCAATATTATCATTTCCCAGGAAGCTCTGTCCAGATCTGTTACAAGTGTATTTGGTCATCTCAATACTCCGTACAGCAATTTAAATGAACTACAGCTCGAGAAGTGCAGACTCATCCACTTGCATTTTACAGAGAAAGTTGGAAGGGACAAAAAATATTTCAATAATACCATTTATATTTTAAAGAAATCGGTAAGCAGATTTAAACAAACTGACAACATAGTACATATAGGTCATATTCTTTGAGTTTAATGCTGTAAAATAAGAAAAAAATCAGTCTAAAATTTCCAGAAATTATAACTTTTAAAAACAGAAGAATCTATACTATAAAATCTGTAAGATGCAATTAAATAAATGAATTCCTAAGAGTAAAAAAAGTCAGCTTATACTGGAGGACAGACACATAGACAATTCCACCCAAAGAAACATCTACAGCTCTCATAGGGAAAACAGTTTTCAACATTCAGCTCTTCCTGATGTAGAAGTAAATTGAAAAAAGAGAAAAACTTTAAGGTTTATTTGAAATCACGACTCATTAAAATAAAACATGCAGAGGCTAAATGGGATAAGTGAAAGAGCTTATTTACTTAAAGACTGATAACATTTCTTAAGCCATCAAAAGCCCGAAGGAGTTATGTAGAGGAATACATGAAAGAAACAGACACACTACTGGGCCTAAGAAATTGATCAACACTGCTGAAGACAGAACACCAAAATCCATGGTAATTCACGCTAATTTTCTTCTTCTTCGTTGATATCATGGCAAGCAGTCTTCTATATTCCTCAAAGTCATTCTTACCTAGCATGAACAGTTTACATTTTGATATTGCTCGTTTGTGAAAACTGATTAATCAGTATGCTTTATGTGTCGATGCCTTGTGCCACCTTAGTCACAAGCCATTTTACCTGGATCCATCACATTTCTTTTTTTATATTTTTTATTGTAATTAATAAAAGGGTTACATGATATTTTTCAGATAGAAGGTGCATTAATTCACGTATATTGATACCCTTTCACATGTCTTGGTTCCCATTACCCTCCCCTCCACCTTCCCGTCTTGGTTTTCCCCAATTCAAATAACCAAATACAAATAAATCCAATATATCAGATAACAAAGTGAGATACTGTAACAATATGAGATAACCAAGGGACAGCAAAAGAGATGAGAGATAACATAGTACATTAAGGACAACAATCGTTCATTATATGGTTTTTGTTTCAATATCCTGGCGGTCTTTTCAATTAGCTTCATACTATATGGCCTTTTGTATCAAGGTTTTGCTCTATTGCAGATCTCTACTAGTAGAGCCGATTTTCAGCCTCTTTCAATTTTAACAATGTTTTAGATTTCTCTTGCCTTTGAAGATCTTCACTGCCCTCAGGGTGACTGATGAGAGGCTCTGTAGATTAAAATTTGAGATTTGTATGACATGTTTCTCTGGCTGGACTGAGGTTATAGGTCTTGAGAAGAAAAGCCATGGAGGAGTTGTTGTATTTCAATTTAATTATATCAAGAAATATGCAAGGAATGCCATGTTTAAAAATACGCATAGGTGGTTTGTCAAGATTATCTACAAAATGCGCCTTATCCTACCTGATTCTACTCCAGAACAGCATGAAAGCTCAGGCTTTGGAGAAGAGAGTTAAAACCCAATAATCTGTAGGTAAAGAATTACATTATGGGAATTTTTTTCTATGGAGGATTTGTCTCTTCTCACTGTTGTTTTCAGATATTTATTTATGTAGGTTTGAACTCATGGATATTTATTCTATGCTATGAACAAAAATAAAATACTATTCAATTTTGTTACTGAAAGTATTCCAGTTTTGCCCATTGCAGTGAGGTGGCTTTTGCCACCCTTTGATCCATCCCTGAAGGTATTTTCTGAGCACTTTCATGTGACCAGACTCTCCAGATCCATAGTGGAAAGATCACAAAGTGTTTTCTATAGTCCCATGTACAATCACAGAAACAAAGGTTAATGCAATAAGAAGATGCTGCGGTCACATCCATTCTAAGACCTTTCAAGGCTGTATGTGCCATATGGCATGCATGTGCGCACGTGCACACACACACACAAACACATTTCATAAGATATTTATTCACTTTTGTGTGTGCTGAGATCCTGTGGTCTCTTGGATACAGGCTGAGGGATGTTCAGTATCCTTCTTGGATGCACTGATAAGGGTTGTGCAAAGGATAGCATCTCCGATAATAATTCAATATTTCTATATCTGATAAAAACATGATCAGAAAGTGACCATTATTGACAATTTTAAAGCTTTTCAAATAGGCTTGTTTTGTAGTAGATTTGTATAATGTTCTTCATATTTACTAAGTAGAACTGAAAAACTAAGCTATATCATTTCCTGGGCATGGAGGATAGCCATTTAAGTCATAGTGACAGATATATCATTATATTTAAACAGTATACATTAAAATGATCCTTCACTAAGGGATTCAGGAGAGATTTCCTGAAACTTACCAATTATCTTACTTTCCCATATGTACGTAGTGTCACACTGAAGTGATCTTTAGGATTTGATTGACTTCCCCTCATAGTCTATGAAACTACTGAATATCATACAAGCTATAAGTCAAACTTGAGCACAAGGACAAAATTTAGTGTTTAAAACAAACAAATAATGGCAAATTCTAAATTGAAAGATTTGCTGATACTGTGAAAGTCCATGTTTTTGAGAATCTTCACATGTAACACACACATACACACAAATATATAGCATATTCCATATACCTGCTGTATTATATATGCAATTATTTGTTTACTTGACAAAGGGAAGGTAAGGGGAAAATAAGATGAGTGGGAGGGACTGGGGGAGGGAAAGAGGGAGAAGAAAAACATGAGAAGAGGTATCACGTTCAAGAAGTAATGTACGCACTACCTGATAAATGTAAGTTTAATGCCTTTGTACATCACCCCAGCAATAAAATTTAAAAAATACTCCACAGTTTCATTGCATAGAAAACTAATTTAACCACTTAAAATTCCATTTCCATCCGTCTGTCTCTGTCTCCCTTCACTCTGTGCTTTGCTTGGTTTTTGTCCTTCATAAGAAAAGGAGGTCCAAAGACATATTTTCTTGGCTATTGCCTACTGAATGATATTCTTCTTAATGTAGCACACCTAGAGATAGAAAACTCTGCTAGTGTGCATTTCAAGTGAGGCCTCTCTTTATGTTAGCACTTAAGCTGTTGAATTGCAAATGAAATTCCAGGCAAGATGTGATACCTCCATTTTTATTTAACAAGATTTCTTTAATACTCATGAGATTCATAAGAAATTGCATGCTATCTGCACAGCAAGGATTTGTAATAATGGCCCAGGTATTATGAGGATTAGACGAATCTGAATGAACAATCCCTCAGCTCATATAGAAAATGATAAAGGATAAAAGGTAGCATTAGCTGCTCAGGAATGTGGGATGTTCACTGGAGGTAAAGCTGCATCAAATTAAAAGCCACTTGTTTGATTATCTATCACAATAAAATTGCTTTTATTTTGAAACTAAAGAAACACCTCTTCAATGCACTACTGTCCCATGTATTACAGATGAGAAAATTGTTCATTACTGAAAAATAGTATTTATGAGATGTTCTTGTGATGGCATCTTAATCATTTTGAAAGTATCTTAATAAAAATTTGTATGTGGACTGGTAGGTGAAAATCAAATCTAACGTTTGGTCAAAATTTCATCTGAAAGCAGCTTTTTCATAGGTGTATGCATTACTGCCAATATATGTGAGTAGTTTGGAGTAATTAATCATGTAAATCCCTAAGAGTTTTTCTCAAATGTCTACCTTAAGGAATTGCTTTTGTCTTCGGACATCTTATTTGTTGTTTATGCACTGTACTGAAATGGATAACTCATTTTTCCATTAATTATGGGTCCTATTTGGAGTGACTGTTTTGAGCCTTGATTCTACTGAAGAGTGTGATGTGAATTTCCTCTGGAACTTTTAAGGACTGAATAACCTGTGTCCTTCAATTATGTTCCGCAATGTACCCTGGGATGTCATCACAGGCCATAAAACCACAGCAAGCATTTGTATTGTGAGCATCAATGACTTCTTCCCTCCTTATTGAACTTGTGATGAAGAAAATACTGATTCTGAAGAAAGCATTTATCATGTTCAGGAATTTAAAATGCTTATGACATTTTCCTTTTATGAGTGACTAATCTTATTTACCACATGATCTGATTCTATGTGTTGGTGTAGATTTTCTGAATGAGTCAACCATGGTTTGAAGTGAGCTTTATATTTCAAACACTGTGGACATATAAAAGCATGTCTGACAGTATTACTACAAAATAAAACTTCTTAGGTAAATTACAAGGAAGGACCATTGAGCTAAGATATCCAAATTCTCTCTTTCTCTCTCTCTCTCTCTCTCTCTCTCTCTCTCTCTCTCTCTCTCTCTCTCTCTCTCTCTCTCTCTCTCTCATATTATCTATCTATCTATCTATCTACACATTACATATATATCTAATCTATGTCTAAGTCTACATACATATATATTCTATATTTTCATATATATGTAATCTATGTCTATCTCTATATACATTCATATATGCTTTCTTTCTCTGAGTCTCTCTATATCTATGTCTATATGCATACATATTCTCTCTCTCTCTCTCTCTCTCTATATATATATATATATATATATATACACATATATAGTGGTAGTTTTCAGTGGTAGCCGCTCTTGGCTGTTCAGCCTGTTGCAGCATACTCTTGTCGCATGGCTTTGGGGGGACACTGCAGGGAGGAGGAGGCAGGAAGCGGTGGTCTGGGGCAGTGATGCCATATGCATGGCATCGCTGTGGCCCAGGAAAGTAGATGAAGTCCACATGGGTCCCGAGAGACACAGGGTTCCCAGATTCTGAATGCTCAGGTGCTGGTATCTCACTAATCCATGGAGCTCTCGTCACCTCACAGCCTGCTCCCATGCATTCACATAAATTCATAACCATAGCCCCATTTTCAGCACTATGGAGCCATCCTTTTCATTCTGCATTTTTTTGGTAGCCTCCTCCACTCCATGACCTCACAAATGTCATCTGGGTTACGTTCCTCATTCCATTCTTTCACTATTTCTCATGCTGGCTCACAACAGACAAAGACTGCAAGATGCTCACTGCAGCCTTTGTGACATCTTGTGCATTGGGTGTAAGTTTATCCCACATTATCCATCTCTAAATGGACAGAGAATTAAAGATATTTATCTTGGCCTTTTCATTTCCTTCCAATTTTCCCACAGAGTTTAATGAACACTCAATATAAAAATGACACTACATGTTTACTAGATGAAAATCAATTGTAAGTACGTAGAGCCAGCTTCTTGAAAAATCAGACCTACCTTCTTCCTTCTTGCAATGCTGTATTTTTCCCTTATGGATAATTTGTCTCCAGTGAGGATATATATATATATATATATATATATCCACAATCTATACTGCTACTTATTTTCTACTTCCATGTTTTAAAGCTTCCCCTCTTGTGCTCTTGGAGCCCAACTCTCACACAGAGTGCCTCTCCAGCTCCATTCTAGCTTAAGTTGTGTTGAGGGTTGCTGAACCCAAATGCCTTGCAACTCATTGAGGTGTAGTTCTCTGAGGACCTCTAGTCATGGTTGTCTAACTTGTTAGCAGTCATTGAACACCTCCTTCCAAAGTTCTTTTTAAAACTTAATGTACATGTACAAATAGCCATCAGAGACAGATTTTGCCATTGTTGTTAAAATCAAAGTGAAGGGCGGCTGTGCTCATAGACTGGGGTAAAATGTTTTCTCCTGGAGGTGGACGTGATTTCTGTCCAGATTAAAATCCCATGGCACCCTAACTCCAAGACTCCTCTTCTAAAGTACATCATGACATGATGAGATCCACTAATTGGGCACACTCAGCACTGCTTTGAGATAAGAGTTCAAGAAACACAGACAAACGTGTGTTAGGCTACTTGCTTTCCATTGAATTTTGTGTTTCTTAATGCCCAGCCTGAGTCCAATTTCTTTGTTTTCCACAGGCATTTTTGAACCTAGATATTAACTAGCTAGACTACAAGCAGAGATTACGATCCTCACATTTCTAGGCATATCCCTTTCCCTTCTGAGCCTCCTGAGAAATGCTGCTTCAGTTTTGGAAATGTTCTCCTTTGCATAGACAAAAAAAAATGGTTTACATTAGATATGCCTGTATGATTCCATGTGTCATCTCAATGAAAAAGTATTTATGTTTTCCTTCTTTCTCTCTAGCTACACTTCTACTGAGCCTTATGACTTATGTATTCTAGTACTTGCAATTTCTAGCAGGATAGGAACACTTAAAAGATACCTTGTAAATAATAAGCAAGAATTGAGTGCACATAGCTGCAGTTAAATTTTTAGCTAGTGTTAAACGAGAATTTACATGTGTTTTGTCTTTCTTGTAAAGTGTTTGTCATTCTTGAGAGAAGCTAGAACTTATCATTTAGCCTAGGTTGGCTTGAACGCAAAAATGTCCCATCTGTCTCCTGAGGCTGGGATTCCAGATGTATGCCACCCCCAAGGGTGGTGCCCTCTGCTCTTAAGACACATCCTGAATGCAGGTTGTAATAAAGTATGGAGAACATTCTTTGGTTGTTATCATGGCATCGTTGTCTAAGTATGCAACATTTATATGCCTTCCAAAATGGTGTTGCCAGGGCGATCTGCCTGCTGCTGTATTTCAACAACAACTATCTCTACGAGACAGACCATGCTACAGAGGAAGACAAGGCACTCTGTCCTCTACAGAACAACACAGCGCTCCCAACATGTGCCAGAAAGGGTCCTAATGCGCAAGCGTGATAGCTTGTACTCAGTCATTAATTTTCAGTATCTAGAGAGAGATGGAACTACTCTGATGTGCAGGAAGAGTTAAGCTGTTTTCTTTTCCTTCCTCTTTCCATTGACGCAGGAGAATATGGAGTCATGAAGAAGCTAAATGTAATCTGTCAGTCACACACATGTAAATGGACTAGGAAGACAGCGATTACGGGACATAGGGTGGACTCATTTCGAATATGACTACATTATAAATAATAATAGGAGAAAGAAGGTATTTTCATATGCTGTGGTTTTTACAGATTTAGCTTAGATCTAGATAGATTTTAGCAAATATTGAAAGCTACATTCAAAGCTTATCACTCAGCTTCCTAATAATAATGAATAGCTTTCTATTCACGCTGAATTTCCTATTCATCCACTGCAAATTGGTTGAGGTTTAGGCAATCCTCATTGGGTTTTTAGAGTACATTCAATCTTTCCATTTAGTTTAAACTTTAAGCTTCTGTCTTAAATTCCCAATTTTCAAGGTAATATAATAAGATATTAGAAGTCCTAATGTTCTCTGAAATGTTTTCCAAGCCATGAAAATCAAATTTGAAAAGAAATGGTCCTTAATTCCTTTTCTAAATCTTTTCAGGATGGGTAATAAAACTATGAACTAGTACTGCTAGATATTGGAAGTCAGAAAAAGGCGTTGACTGATAGGATAGAATCCAAATTAAGGCAAGAAGGGGATAATAATTAACTAGAAAACCACTCAGGAGAAAATCCTCCCAGCAATAACAAAGTGTTCAAAGAAGGAGCAGTGCATTTTGGGCCAGGAGGCAGTCATTAGCATAAATTAAGCAGTGGTGTCCTCACCTGCATCCTTTCAATATCTGTTCACTGAGCAAAACTTGAAGAGAAAGAGCATAGACTAGAAAGCGCACATTCTTCTATGGTTTCCTGCATTGGTCAGTCTGAAAAAGACTTGGGATGTACTGAACATGCAATTGTAGAGGGAGTTGGAGTCAGGAAGCCAGACCCCTATAGCGCCTTGGAAATCTGCTATGACACAAATCCATGGAAATGCTGATGAGTGCTCAGTTGTGTGTGGAAAATATTAAGAAACCAGGGTTCCTTGCTGTCAGACCACCTGCTGGGACCAGGGCCTGGTATGTATCAACACCCCCTACCTTCATGGGAGCACTTGACAAAGAGTCTTTACATACAACGAGCAGATATTCTTTATTCAGGAATTGACTTGATTTATCCAACGTATCATCATGTCATATCATCCGAAGAGATTTTTGTGTTGATTCCAAGAAAGCCTCCTTAGATTGCTCTATCTTACAGCAATCCAGATGTGTGTCATTTCTCCTCCTCTCTCTCTCTCTCTCTCTCTCTCTCTCTCTCTCTCTCTCTCTCTCTCTCTCTCTCTCTCTCTCTCTCTCTCTCTCAATGAAGAGACACAATGAAGAGACACAGTTTACAAAATATAATTCCCTAGAATGCTTTTCCAATCCTGGAATGTTTTCTTAAGGGGCATATTGTATAGAGCTTTAAATGAGCTATAGAACTTTATTCACCTCCTTGGTAATCCACAATCAGTTGAAAGTACATACTGCCCAGACTGTTGAGCTAACTTTAAAACAATCTCAAATTTCTTAGAAAACCGTGGATTGAAGAACAGAAGTAGCTGCGAGCAGAAACATGACAATCTTTTCTACAAATGTTCTTCATTGAGAAAATCAAAATATTTACAACAAATAAGTTACAAGCAGCCTTGACTGTCTGCTGCTTTTATTTTAATTTCTATAACAGTATCAACACATTTCTGAAAAAAATGTGTTATGCTCAGCACATTTAGATTTCAAACAGAGAGAAGTTGCTTTCTCACAGCAGGTTAATCTATTTTTGTTTAGTTTTCCCAATTCATTGAGTGTGCACCAATTTAAATGGTGTTTAAACTTCTATGGATAAAACATCATATTCATGTACTTTCCCTGTCTAGTAGTAACCTTAACCTCAATTTCATTTTTGTCATCCATTGTTCTGGATCTTCTGCATTTTGAAGCCAAATATGTCAAAGATGATCTTTGTCAAGCATTACATTAATCAATTATTTATTATATGGTCATTGTAAATGTGTACATACACTCCTAACCCTTAACTGGTATTTGTAGCTGTCAATTCACCATTTCCATGTAGTCCAATACCTTTTGGTTTGTCTTTTTTGTGGTAAGTCCATCTGTAAACAAGACTGTAAATGTCTTTTGCTTTTAGTGTCTGGGTTACTTTACTCAGTGTCATTTCCTCTAGGTTCCACCACGTGGTTGTAAGTGACAGGAGCTCGTTGCTGGTTTTAAATACCTCACCATTCATCACTGATAAATGCTCAGGTTGTTCCTGTGTCTTTACTGTTGCAAATAATGAGATAAACATGGACTGCAGACATGTACAGTTAGTGCTTTTTTTAAAAAATGGAATTGGAGTATAGATGCCGAAGAGGTTCCAGTGAGTCATGTAGCAATTTTATTTTTACTTTCTACAATAGCTGCTTTAATTTTCATGTCCAACAAACCTCTAGTTGTGTGAGCATAATTTTAACTACTTGCTTATGAATATTTGTTATTTCTTCTCTTTCTGAAAAGTCATGTTTAACAGTTGTGAGTTGATATCATGTGATTTGCATTGTCCTGGATTAGTGATGGTGAACACATTTTTATATATCTGGCAGCCATTTTATAGTACTTTAAGACAATGTTTATGACATGTTTTCTGTCATTTTGATTTTAGTTTATTGTATTCTGGATCTTTATGTGTATAGTTTGCAAATATTCTGTCCCATACACCCCTGCTTATGTACACTTCTGACTCATTTTGTTTGACTTTTTGCAACAAATATCATAGGAAATTATTATAAGGCTGTGCTACAACTTAGTTTCAATATATTGATATTGATATAGTTTGAAAGAAATCAGTGACTTTAGCATTTCATGAGTAAAACTGGTGAAAAATCCATAAACTTGCTTGACTATATGAAGACATAGATTTACAAACAGAGGAAAGGATAAATTATAGATAGGTATTGAAGCTTTTTTATTAAAGAATTTATTAATATTTCAAATGATGTATTTAACAAACAAGTATTCAAGAAGGAAATCTGTATTCAATCACTGACACTTAGATTTTAGGCTGAGGATATGTATGTGATAGATACATACAAGTCTATGTAATAGGCATGGAATTTTTTAATAAAGTTTTTCCTGCAATAAATGCTTTATGAAAATTTTCCCATATGCATAATTAAATTTGGTTGTATGTACTTGAGTGTGTATGTGAGTGTTCGAAATCATGAACTTATATATTCAAAAAAACGGTAAATGTTTTGAAACACTGGTTGAAAAACATGCATGAAACATAAAATGCAGCCAATGAAAATGGCCTCAGGAATATGAATACAATCTACTAAAAGTTAAGCAATGTCAGAAAGAAAAAGTCCCAACGGTAATTCTGGGAAATAAGCCTTTTCCTCAGAGCACATGTCCACGCCTACACACAGAGAATTGGCCTAAAGCTTCTGATCAAGGTAAACATTATGAAAGACGTCACACAACTCCTAAGCCCTCAGACGCCTCCTATTTTCTGAACTAGAAATGATCAAAATTCAATTCATTTAAGATTACAAGACCAAATTTAACTGACAGCTGCGGTGTAACACAAACATGATGAGTTCTACAGGCTAAAGACATAACGAAATAGTCCTTCAGTTGTTCAAATGTCTGTGTCTGTGAATTCCAGCTCTACTTGGGGATTTCTTATATGAGTAATCCCCTCCCTCTGACGGACAGATTCCCAATCTATGCACACAAACATGAAATAACCTGGAACATGTCAAGCACACAGCCAGAGTTGCTGGAAATACTGATTAAGTCTTTGTTTTTTTCTCTTAGGGAATGTTCTACTTTTAAGGGAAGAGAGAGAAGATGAATGCTTCTTGTAACTACTTCAGTCATCTTGCAAGGGCTCTGTCTGAATCAGCTATGCAGAAAACCATCTACTCCCAGCATGCATCTGGCCAGAAGGAATTCCTCCACTGTCTCAGTGAAAATGTTCTTCCTAAGCAGAGCCGATTAGATAGATCATGTCTCCTGACATTAGAAAAGGGTTCTACCCAGTCAACCATGTAAAGAAAAAAGACTGTTTCACATGAAGTGTTGATCTAAATAAGTGTCAAAAATTCAATAAAAGTCTTTTTCACCAACAGCAATAGGGACTCTAAATAGAGATTTTTTTACCCCCTCTCTTTTCAGCTCAGGCCAATATTGAGAAGGATCAAGTAAAATATGATGATTTTTCTCTGCCAGCTTCACGGGTCTGTGACATTGGCACTGAGTCTTGCACTTTACGTATTCAGTTTAGAGAAATATTTATGTTAACCCTCCATGTACAAATGTGAGAGTTTCAGTGCATCTCTTCTCAACTGGTTGTGGTTTCCAGTTCACATTAGAAAATAGATTATAGCTCAATTATAATTGGAGCGCAGGAGGGATCACTACTACACTATTGGTGGGAGTGCAAACTCGTTCAACCACTATGGAAAGCAATATGGCAGATCCTCAAAACACTAAACATAGAACTCCCCTATGACCAAGCAATTCCACTACTTGGCATTTACCCAATCATCCAGAAACAAGGACATACTAAATCCACTAGCACAGCGATGATCATTGCAGCACTATTTACCATAGCAAAGATATGGAACCAACCCAGATGTGATATTTGTGCACAATGGAATTCTATGCTGCTGTCAGAAAGAATGACATTGCCCCATTTGTTAGGAAATGGAAAGACTTAGAAAAAATCATATTAAGTGAAGTAAGCCAGACTCAAAGGAACTTAGGCTCAATGGCTTCCCTCATTTGTCATAATCAGTAAAAACCTTGGGCTCTCCTAGCAGAGATTTTCAATAGAGCAAAACCTTGATACATAAAGCCATACAGTATGATGCTAAATGAAAGGATCTCTAGGATATAGAAACATAAGCCATATAATGAATGATTGTTGTCCTTAAGGTACTATGTTATCTCTCATCTCTTTTGCTGTCCCTTGGTTATCTCATATTGTTACAGTATCTCACTTTTTTTTTTACCTGATATATCGGATATATTTGTATTTGGTTATTTGAAATTGGATAGGGAAGGGGGGAAAACAAGATGAGGGGTGAGGGTGGGGGGAGGGAAATGGGGACCAAGACATGTGAAAGGGTATCAATGTATGTGAATTAATGCACCTTCTATCTGGCAAAAATCATATAACCCTTCTATTAATTACATTAAAAACTATATGAAAAAAATGGAGCACAGTGTCCTCGATTTTGAGGTCCCACATTCTTTATCTACTAAGTAGATTCTGAATGGTATCTATGGTTTTCACTACATCTAAAAATGAGTATTTGCAACTGGAATGTTCTTGATTAATTTCTTCTTCCCTTGTCATCAGTGCACTACAATGTCAACGACGTCTCAGAAGATATGTCATTTCTTATTCCATAAATTCCAGTTTTCCAACATTATTACTACATACTGCATAATTTTCTTTATCACCAAGATACTGAATTGCTGAATTTGAAACTCTGTGTGTGTGTGTGTGTGTGTGTGACAAAGAACAAGTTCATGACTTCAGTGCTTCTCCTACTATTTAAATACATACATCCTTGATTGTTTCTCTCATACCACTTTTATCATTCTTACTCACTTAGAGTAACCTAGATTAGGTATTTGAAGTTATTTTTCTGCCCCTTATTTGCTCTAACTCTACCTCACCTTAAAAATGTAAAAAAGCAAACCTTGAAGATTATTTTACCTATTTTTAATATTATATGAGGGATCTTCAAATATAATCACAGAGCTCTCCTAGTTTATATATATATATATATATTTTTTTTTTCCAGTCCTGGGCTTGAGCTCAGAGCCTGAGCACTGTCCTTGGACTTTCTCAAGGCTAGAGCTCTACCACTTGAGCCTCAGTACCACTTCCGGCTTTTTTCTATATGTGGTACCGAGGAGTCGAACCCGGGTCTTCATGCATGCTAGGCAAGCACTTTAACCACTAGGCCAAACTCCCGGCCGCTCCTAGTTTATATTTAAAAAAAAAACCCATAACACAAGTTTATCCATCCCATTTTCCTTCAATTCCCAGTTTAATATACTACATAATAATATTAATATAGAATATATCATATTATAGCATAATATACTATATAGTGTTAAGAGTCTTGCCTAGATGTCAGCTAAGGGACCCCGTTTGGGAACAGCAGCTGAAGCGAAGGCTTCTGTGGATGTCCTGTCGCAGGTCCCAAGATGATGGCTGAGGACAAAACCACAGCTGCAGTTTTGAACTCTCCTCTGACTGGCTCTCCGCTATCCAGACTGCTCATCCCGTAATTCCTGTTAGTTCTTACTTGCCAGAAAGCTTGCCTAAACCCCTATTGCGCCCGCCTTCTGACTTAGGGTGTGCTGGCATATTCCATAGAAAGCTATGGCTCCTGATACTGAAGATGATCTTTTCCATGGTGGCAGTGGTGGCGGTGATGGTGATCTCACATGGCACTGCACCGGAGAGCGGGTCTGCCCATCTCCTCCCCTGGACCGGCTTCTAGCTTCGGTGGGAAGTAGGGAATGAAATCAGACCCCGAAAGCGGAGGCACGACCTACTTCCCTCCAGACGTAGAATCATTTCTCCTGCTTGAGGCTTAAGGCTGCTCACCCTGAAAGTAGATTTCCAGGCCCATGTGGGAACGTGGAAGATATCAAATTTACAAGGGCCCCTCGTGGACAATCCCGCAGTCCCGAGGATATCTCCCGTTCTCTTATTACATCTGGGCACATCCAAGATTCACAAGCAGTGCAGAAACGCATTTGAACCTTTCTCGGTGTGGACGCCGCCCCAGGACCGACGTGGCATTATACCGGCCGAATCCTGGGCAGCGACCATCCTAATGCGACGTGATGAATGGGCGTCAGGCTTCCTGTATTGCATTAAGAGGAGTTGAAGGGTGCTACGAAGCAAGAATAATACGGCGTGATGGATGAGCTGGCCGTGTCCACGTCCACAGTCTGCGCACAGGAAGACAGTCCCTTCCCGTGCTTCTCACCATGGCACAGGGGCTGTGCTGGTCCAGGGCAGGGCCACCGCTGGGGTGATGTTCCCCAGGGAGTGGGGACTCTATTTGCTTGCTCTCCAGACGCAGGGACAAGCCTGGATGGGACTCCTTCGGAAGGAGCATTGCCAAACCATGGAGTGATTTTTCACTCTTTCTATTTGATTCTGTTTCTAATCATGGGAGCTTCGGGTTAGGAAGACTTTTGTTTTAAATACTGTTGCGATTTCCGAGTTTAAAATAAGAAGCAAGTAAGTTCTGTGGAGTCAAAATGAACACAAGCAAGCAGAGCCTTCACCTACCGACCTGTCCCGCTGCGCGTCAGAGCTCCTCTGGCGTGGTGTTTCTGTGCAAGGAGGCATTCCGCTCTCAGCTATGTCTGCACGCGTGAACACACTCACAGGCCTGCTGCAGTTCCCGGCGGGGGGCCAGGATTCACATTTGAAGGCTAGAAGCCCAGCACAGGGCCTGGCTCAGGGCTCGCCATCTTTACGCAGGATGGAGAGAGCCCTGCGCTGAATGACAGCCCCACATCTTCCCGGGTGCGCTGCGGCCGCCTGTCCACTTTACACAAAGGACACCCGGGGCCCCGGGGTCCGCAGGAGCCCGGCCTCCACGTGAGTTTCAGGAGACTTCCACATCCTTACAAATGTGTCCCTGACCGCACCCTTGAAAGATTGCTAAGAGCTAATACTGCAAAGCACCAATTAGCACTCACTAATCGTTCTGCAGCTATGGCTACAGGAGTCTCTAAAGGAGGTGCCAGAAATGATAAGGTGGGCCACTTTGGGCCTTCTACTACTAGTGGTCCCATGAAAGATGAGATTTCGGATCAAATAACATATGGCACTGTGGCGTTCTCTTTAGGTTGCATTCTGATTGTCATTCGGGTGTTGTTTCCTGGATTCTCAGCATGTCATAAATTCAACACATTCACTGCAATTTTTATTTATTTTTGCATTTCAGGCTTAAGAATCAAGGACCCAGATGGCGAGCTATGAAGACTTCGGACTCTTGCTTCTGAAAAGTCTTAGAGCCTAAAATACACATCCACCCCCTAATCTTTCCTCAGTTCACAAAGTGAATTGGTTACAATAAGTAGCTAATGAATGTTCTTATGTTTACAGACACATGGTTAATCAACTTCAGTGAGACGGCATTATCTCTAATCACATGAATGAGAGTCCCAGGCAGAGGGGAAAGGAGGGAGAAGTGCTTTCCTACCTTGAACTTAAGGAGGGCTCCTCTCTCAGTGCTCACAGCCACTGGAAGGAAAGATGTGCTCTGCTGGTTCCCAGACCTGAAAAGCCAAAGCCTTCTGAAGTGTACAGCCATGACTTCCAAAGATCTGTGGAGAGCACAATTAGATTTCATGTTTTTAACTTACCTTTGCTCTGAAAGAGAGAGGAACGTAGGAAAATTCAGAAAAAAATCAAGTATTTGCGCTCATTAAATTATAATATCCAGAGAGCATTGTAAAATTTTTGTCTATCTCATGTAGTACATTATTCAGAAGTCAAAGAGGATCCACCACATTAAAACTGTTTGTAAGTGTATAAAAATTATATCCCCCTGGCACTGGTGACCCACACCTGTAACCCTCGTAACTCAGGAGGCTGAGATCTGAGGACAGAGAGTGAGTTGAAGCCATCCCCGACAGAAAAATCTATGATAGTCTGATCTCCAAGTGTTAATTGCAGATAAATCTAACAGCCAGAAATGGAGCAAATGGTTCAAGTGGGAGAGTGATAGCCTTGTAAAGAAAGTTCAATGACAATACCTAGGCCTTGAATTCAAGTCCCAGGACCACCACCACAATAAACCCTGCAAGCTAGCCAGGTACCGGTGACTCATGCCTATAATCATAGCTATTCAGGAGGCTGAGATCTGAAGACAGCAGTTCAGACAGCACAGGCACTAAAGTATAGGATACTCTTTTATTAATGTTTTTATTGTCAGGGTGATGTATAGAGGGGTTACAGTTGCATTTATTAGGTGGTGGGTACCTTACTTCTTGATACCCCTTCCCATGATTCTCTCCTACTTTCCCTCTACCCATGCAGTTGGATAGCTCTATAAGTAGTCTTCTTGATCTTTCTTTCTTTCTTTCTTTCTTTCTTTCTTTCTTTCTTTCTTTCTTTCTTTCTTTCCTTCTTGCTTGTTTGCTTGCTTGCTTTCATTCTTTGTCAGTTGTAGGGCTTGAACTCAGGGCCTGGGTGCTATGCCTGAGCTCTTTATGCTCAAGGCTAGCTTTCTACCAATTTAAGCCACAGAGCCATTTTCAGTTTGCTGTTGCTATTGGAGTTAAGAGTCTCACAGACTTCTTCCTAGGTTGTCTTTGAACTGCGATCCTCAGATCTCAGCTTCCTGAGTAGCTAAAAGTACAGGAGGGAGCCTCCTGCAACGGCTTTTAAGTAGTATTTCTGTTGAGTAGAAATAACTAATATTTGGAAATAAAGCAACTAATTAGGTTTGCTTCCAAGTATTTGAAAGAGAATTTCTATAGTATCAAAAGGATTTTAGACGTATAGTGTGGGCTGGCATTCACATGGGTGAGGATCTATGTTTCACCACAACATTGCCAACAAAAATATTGTTGAATTCTAAAAATGGCAACTCCATGGCACATGGCAGAATTGGCTGAACAAGGGAAACAGAAGGAAAGGCAGTAAAGACATCTTTCCCAAATGAACAGTTGGTTAAACTTGTTATGAGATCATAAAATATTTGGACACTTTTCCCCATTTACAGCTTGATGACCAATACTGAGCGTAAAGATACAATTGGCAAATGGAGATAAATAGCGAAATCATGAGATCAAGTGGGTATTATTCTTGGCTCTACTCTGGAACTTCTAATAAGGTTTAAAATGAACATCTGATTTCTCTAAATACAACATGACAAAGGAAAGGGAGGATGGGATGGCATGTTGGGGGGAAAATAAACTCTAATTTTCCTCTGAACATTTTTTTTCTTTCATTTCCTTCATTAAATATCTGAAACTGGCCAAGAAGAGATGACAACATTGTGAATGTGGGCCGAGACTTCCCTCCTTCAGACTATAATGGGACAGTCACAAAGCAAATGGAATGTGCAAAGCACAAGACACAGAAACTGGCAAAGATACTACATTTCAAAAAATTAATAATAATCCAAATTGAATATGCCTTTATATTTTGGAGGTGCTTTCTGGTAATTGACTCAAGGTAAATAAAGCAGAAATTTCTTGTGTTTCATGGGAGGAAATCCTAAGTCAATCTGGAGACCAATCCTCAGTGGATAGGAATTCCCAGACTATGGGGCAGCCAGCCCTGCAGGAGAGCAGGATATTGGGCTGGGCTCACGCCCACAGCCCGCCTTCTCAGTGCAAAAGTGAACTCACCATTTCCTCAGGAAGAATGGAAATTAGAGCTCAATTTCTATAGAACACATATATTGAAATGTAAAAATAATCATTGGTAAATAACCCAATACAGAGTAATCTTCTTTGTGATTTATTTTGTGACCAAGATTAACTAGCATAAAGAACATTCTTTAATGTTCCACTAAAACACTAAGGACAATGAAAGACCAAAGGACTTTGCTTATTGCAGAACTTCATACACATCTACCACATACAATGTAATGACCATATAGGAATATATGTATGGAAATATATAATATATATTTGGAAAGCAAGGAACACCAGTGAATAAGTGTAGTGTATAAAATCAGTAACTACTTGTCACATTCTAACAATGATATTTTATTTATTTTTAAACAAATTTATTTATTTATTTTTTACTTTGGAAACACCACATTCAGTGCCCATGCAAAGGCCTCCTTTTCTGTGGAATTCCTCATGTTCTTTTACATCTTATGGACAATATGAAGCAATGATGATGGGATGATTGTGCAACTTGTACTGTGAACATGAAGGTGTTTCTCAGATATCTGTATTTTTTTTTTGCCAGGCCTGGGGCTTGAACTCAAGCCCTGGGCATGTCCTTGGACACGTTTTGCTTAAGTCTAACACTCTGCCACTGGAGCCACAGAACTACTTCTGTCTTTTCCTATGTATGTATGACTGAGGAACTGAACGCAGGGCTTCGTGCATGCTAGACAAGAACTCTACCACTAGGCCACACTCCCAGCTCACCTGTGGGTAATTTTTAAGAAGTCTATTTTCCTTCATAGTCAAATTGCCAATCTTTAAACACTTTGTGCTTTAAATAATTGAAAGGATCTCTGTATTTGCATGACTCCTACAGCAGGATGGTGGGTTTGCTGTATCATTTTCAGTTTAATGCATTGAAGATTTTTAATACATTTCATTGTTATTGTAGAGGTGATGAACGGAGGGGCCACAGTTATATAAGTCATGTAATGAGTGTGTTTCTTTTTGAACCACGTCACCCTTCCCTCATTCTCTCTCAGTTTTCCCCTCCCATCCCTATCTGCAAGTTGTATAGTTCATTTTCCACATAGTGTCTACTGAGTACCAGTGCTGTATTATTCACCCTTTATGCCTCAATTTCTGTTCCCCCGTGACCCTCCCAATGTCAGATAAATGAATAAACAAGTCCAAAAGAAAAAGACAGCAACACCACCAATGAAAATTTCTTATTTCCATTTCTTAGTATTTATTTAGAAAATTATTATTGTATATGAACATATTGATATGTGTTGAGCCTTTGTGATCTGTTTCAGATTATGTTCCTTTGATCTCACTAAGGTACTGTCTAGAAACCTGTATAATTTATCATATCCCAGTGTATTTTTGAACCACTGAGTGTGCTTACTTGTAGATTTATAGGCACATTCTTGTTACATGGGAAACCATGCAATCTATATTTTGCTCAATATAATTTTTCCAAGTCTTCCCATTTTCTTATGCATGGTACAATATCATTCTTTCTGCTGGAACAGTAGAATTCCATTGTGTATATATACATGTGCTTGATCCATTCATCCACTGAGGGGCATCTGGGGTGATTCCATATCTTAGCTATGATAAATTGTGCTGCAATGAACATGATTGTACTTGTGTCACTTTAGTATGGTGTTAAATTCTATTAGTTCTTCCGGGATGGAATCTGCAAAGAACCATGCTGTCGTGTGTAAAGGGATGAAAACATTTGACTTAATATAGTCACCCACTGTCTTCTGTGCTACCAACCTCTGATGGGTTCCTTCCACAGGATGCCTATTCTAGCTTTGTGATATTAACCCTCGATTATATTGGAAATTGCATTCTGGATTTTTTAATGTTTTAGGATTTCAACATGTGACAGTTTAAACATTCATACTTGTAATTTGAGGAATTTTGGGCCTTATGGGTTTTATCTTTCTACAAGTAGAGGAGAGTTTGCACGCTGTCTCTCTGAGGTTTATGGATGGCACATATACTAACTAGAGTTTGTAGTTGAGTAACTAGCAAATGGCTCAGCTACATATCTGCAGAACTCACATTTTGGCATTCATATCTTCACATTTCAATGCCAGTGGGCATGTCATTGAATTGGATTTAACAGGAATTCTTCTTGAATCCTGGGCCTGTATATAACTTTTATCCCTTAGTGTCAAAACATCCATCATTTCCAAAATTACTTGTCAAGTGTTTTCCTTCCACAGTCTGCAACACATCTTGATTGTTTGCATGTCCTGTCTTCTTAAATGTTTTCAGTTGTGCAACCTACTTCTTTATGGTATGAAGCTACGATTTGGGAAGAATTTATGAACTTTAAAATTTATATGATCAACGGGCCGGGAGTTTAGCCTAGTGGTAGAGTGCTTGCTTAGCATGCATGAAGACCTGGGTTCGATTCCTCAGTACCACATACATAGAAAAAAGCCAGAAATGGTGTTGAGGCTCAAGTGGAAGAGCTCTAACCTTGAGAAAATCCAAGGACAGTGCTCAGGCCCTGAGCTCAAGCCCACGAATGGCAAAAAAAATTTATATGATCAAATATTATCTTAACTGTTTTACCCAAATTACTGAGTAAGCATTTAAAATATTACTTGACTTGTATATATTATAGGATTTATGATTATCTATTGCATATACAATATTATAAACAGAAATAATAGGAAAATTTAGTTTTAGAACATTATTAAACTGGCATAAAATGAAAAATTGGTTTCTGTTGTGATTTTATTAAAACTAAAAAAATAATATTTTATAATGTTCAGTCACATATACTGATGATATGGTTTACAAATTCTAATAAATCAAAACTACATTTGATAGGCTAAATTAATAAAAGAATAAAAAGCTGGAATTAAGTTATTTGTTTGTGTATAATAACTGATTAAAATAGGAGATATGTGGATTCAAGTAATATAGAATATTTCTAAATAGAGGTGATTATTTCATTTTTCTCTACCTGTTTAAATATGTTTTCAGAAACACAATTGATTTTGGCATTTGTATTCAGCATTATTGGCATTAAGTCATGGAATAACACTGCCTTAAAAGATGAATCACAAGCAGTTTTTCATCCCTGTTTATTGATTATCCTTCAGCTCATAAAGAGCTTGTAAGGTTAAAAAGCATTAAAAGATTTATTACCCATATTGATCTAGTTGTTGGGGCATTTTTTGCAGTTTTGAAAGCAAATATAAATCTAGTTCAAAAAAAATATAGAGTAAACATTACTGTTTAAATATGAGAATTTAATAATTTTGGGGGATGTCTTCTCTGCGTAATGCAATCTATGATTTGTCTCCTTGTTACCTGTATGGATTAATGCTTATCTCATTATCCAGAGTTGTGATTCATTTGTTGTGATTTTATTGATTTATCTAAACCTAAACAAATCTCAATTCAATCCATGGTTGTTTAGTTATAACTAAATCTGGTTTTCCTAAATTCTGATAAGGTAAAATTTTAGAAAACATAGGACTGCAATCTCTACCTTTACTTGCAGCACTAAATAGTGAGTTGCATATATTTCTGTCTGCTTTCTCCCTGCAGAGAAGAATCACATACATAACTTTTTAAACCTATATGATAGCGAGCTATACATATCACATATGCGTTTATGTTTGTAAATATATAATTTGTAGATATGTGCAGATGTGAACACTAAAAGTACATTTTTGTCATAAAATGAATGATGCCATATATTATCAACTTTTAAAAGAGATTTTGGAGATCATACTCTTAAATGACAGAAACCACTTTCGAAAACACCAAGGTCACATGCAGGTTCCTCAAATGCAGCAGGTACACATAAAACAAGTGACAAAAATATAAATGAAGGACTACTGCGTGGAGGGACAGCAAGAGAAGAGATGGCTGATAGGTTGAATGCAATTGAAATACTTTATATGCCTGTCTGAAATAGTATATTGTATCCAATTAAAATGGCAACAAAGGGTAGAAGGATAAGTAAGGTGGATGTGATAAATGAATATTTTATACATGCATGTCACAATTAAACAACCATGTAAAATATATGGAAATAATTGGATAGGGAACTGTCTCTGAAATAATCTTAACTCTCTTCACTAATCCTGGAGATTATATTCTCCATAGCAAACAATAATAAAAATGACATCTTTCATCAAGAAATATAATAAATGGCAGTGGAAAACTGGTGACTATTTTCCATGATGATAAATAATGATACATTTATATACATAAAATATCACAACACCATGCCTTCTTGAAGTCGTTTTGGAAAATAAGAGGCTGATCAAATCAATGTTAGCCAGTCCTGGTCTGTAGCTTTTTCATATCATTTTTGTATCTTCTATTTTCCAGTTCTGTGACAGCTGTTCACATTCTTATCTTACACAGTCAACACCAGAGGCCTCATCTGCAGAAGTCACTTTGGAAGAATTATTCTCTGTTTCAGGGCTGTCAGGGAATACCCTGAGAAGACTGGAAGCAGAGGTCGCAGTCCTGAGTCATCCAAACGCTGGCATAATTATTGGCTTGATTAGTTACATGAGCCCAGAAATACCAAGAGCACTACAAGCTTAATTGTTTGCATTTAAATGAGAATTTTGCAGTATCTGTCACACCCATAAAACCATTTAGCTACAGTTAATGAATTTCAGAAAATGTTTATTATATAGAAATATTCATAAGTACAAGCACCTACGTATGGGATATATATTGTAATGTATATAGAAAAACACAGGCTGGAGATGAAAAAGAGTCTGCTATTTTGAATTAGAAAGAATTTGTAGACTATAAAATATATATATTCATGTCTAATGGAATATAAGTGGCCTATAAAGGGGAAAATTACATTCTAATATTATATGTATAGTGTAAATGAACAAATATCAAATTATTCACATATACAGTGTGGGGATAATGTATTCATTGTAACAATTAATGTCAATAGATTTTATACTGATTATCATTAGTTTACTCTTCTTTTAATGTAATATCTTTTATTTATATTAATGAAGATTATAAAAGAGATTTTTAAAAGAGGAAAGCATGGACAACAGTTACATATCTCTGTGTAGGAAGTCTCCAGATTGAAAATCATTTTTTTTAACATCTAGTACCTTGTGATATAAAAGCTTCAATTTAAAACATTCTAAAATAGTCACTGCAAAGGGTTTAGATAGATAATAGAAAAATAGAGGTTATATAAAGGACAGCTAGTTAGATGATAGATGAATAAGTGATAGATATGTTTGTAGAGAGAAATAGATAATAGTTAAATGATAGATCCCATAGATACAATTATAGAGATAGATGATAGCTATGTTAATATAGGACACTATATTATATGAAATCATAATCATTGTGAACTAATTTAAATAATAGTAAAAAGTAAATAACCATTTAATATGTATGCATGCAGAATAGCTACATCAGTTAATTTATATATGTAAGAAAATTGTTCCAACATTTCTCCTCCTGAGTAAAATCTGTAAATTTTCAGTTTTTACTAAGATTTTTATTTATTTTATTTTATTTTATTTTATTGTGAGTCATGGGGCTTGAAGTCGGCCTGGACGCTGTCCCTGAGCTCTTCAGCTCAAGGCTACCACCCTACCTTGAGCCAAGCCCCACTTCCTATTTTCTAGTGATTAATTGGAGATAAGAGTCTCAGGTCCTTTTGTGCCCAGGCTGGCTTTGAACTTTGATCCTCAGATCTCAGCCTCCTGAGTAGCTAAGGTTACCGGCATGAGCCACCACTCTCAGCATTACCAAGATTTTTAGATAATTGGGTTCGAACTTCACTAGGAATGGGCTACTCCATATATTGATGATTTGATATTTTCCTGTGGTGGAATAGTGGGACAAGGGTACACAATTGTTTACAAGGTGCAGCAGAGAGCCTCTATTTTCATCCCTACGTTTCTTAAATGAGTCATATAAAATGAAAGAAAGCAGTCAAGCTTTACCAAGGATTATATATAAATATATATTTATATATGTGTGTGTACACCCATGTATAGCATATCCCATGTGTAATATTATGAATTATATATATATATAAAACATATATAATCTGAGAGCAGAGCTGTCAGAAGAACCTGCTTCGTGACATGTCCCATCTTCATCCAGCTTTCCCCCCCCCCCCCCCCCCGTGCATTTAGACAGGCTCCTTTTATTTACGTCCCATGCAGCGACACTGGATGTGTTACACTTACAAAACTTTACTAAAAAGAGATAACACCTCTTTCCTACTCCATAGCTGCTTCGCTTTTAAGTTCTAAATTTTCATAGTTAATTATTTTCATACGTGACTTTAAGTAGTTGTACAAAGGAGATGCCATTTAACAAAGCAGTTTAGGAGTCAAACACAGATTGCCCGCTGGTCACAAACTCAGTACAGTGTGAGCTTCAGAACTTCCCTGCAGCGGGCTCAGCAGTCCCAGCTCCTGCGGGGCAGATCTCGTGTGGGAGTCCAGCCAGGACAGGAGGACACAAGAGTCCAGTGCCTGGTGTAGCCGGGGTGCCTGCCTGGTGCGCTCAGGCCAGTCCCCAACACCTCCATCCTCCCTTACCATCCCAACTGCTTCCTCCGAGGCCTTCTCTTGGGGACGTGGCCATGCGTGTCCTTCCTCCAGCGCCCAGGTCCGGGTGGCTTATGGGTTGGTCCATTTCTCTGGGGCCCGTGGTGTCTTGGGTTGGTGATGCGTCTGGGGAGGGAGCACGCATTCCCCTCCTCAGGACGGCCTCCCAAAGGCGTCTGCACTGTGGGGTCTGCATTCTCTTCCCTGTGGTGGACAGAGCTTCTCTCCCTGAATGGCCCTGAGTGACCTCAAGGCCACTGGACGGTGCGGAGAAACCCCGCAGCGCCCGGAGCTCCACCCTCTGCTAACAGGTAAATTCCAAGAATTAGTGCTCTCATCCGTAAAATGATAATTACGCCCCTTTGTGATTGTTTGGATAATTAATCATTACCTAATTATACACTAGGTAATCATCATGTGTTTAGAAGAGCTGTCGGGTGCTCATAAATGATGTCCATATGAATTTGCTGATGTTGACTTATAATAAAGAACATGGTACTAGCATGTATAGAATCTTTAAAGGGTACAATATGAAATAGAAAAAAGATATGCAAAATACATACAGATGTTGCATTTTTATGGTAATGTTTAGACAATATCTTTTGAATATATCTTGATCTACGTGTAACAAAATATATATACACATAAACACATTATATGTATGTATACACATAGACATATGTACACATATAAATACACAAATGTGTATGTACATGTCTGTGTATACATACATGTATGTATATATATGCATATAACCAAGTAGAGTAAAATGTGAAATGCTGACCAAAGGTTCTTATTATCACTTAATTCTGCAGAAAAGACATGAGGAAAATGACTGTAGTCTATTATATGGCTTTATTTAAATTAATTACACACTCCAACTTTTTTGCTTCTTTAGATTATTACTTACACAAAATACATGTCCATATGTAACTATGCATAGTTTATTTTAGATGTACATATATGCTTACATGGACAAAGTGAGGGGTTTAAAAAGAAAATGTTTGTGTATATGTGTGTGTGCATTTTCATGAGCCAATGTATCCAATACAAAAGCACATCTGATAAATGCAGAGGAAAATGTTCACAATCATCTAAATCAACAAAAGGAATAAAAATATTTCCAATTTGATTTTGAAATCAAATCACAGGTGAATGGTTTACAAACCAAAGTAGCATTCTTCCCATCAGAAATCAACACGTGTAAAAAAAGAAATAATAGCATTTTCTTCTTTTAAAAATATTACACTATAAACAATCATTATATTTTTATCTCTGAAAATAATCTCTGTAACTCTGACATTTTGTACATTCTTTAAAAGGTCAGATAAATATCAATTCATGTCTCACAACTAACTTCAGACTACTAATGGTGTCCACAGAAATTTTCATTAATTTATTTTCACCGCCACTCAATTTTTTTAAACTAAATATTCCCTAGAAGGTGTCATCTAGTCTGCAGACTGACTTTGAGTTTCCTTTCTTCTTTTCTACCTTTTTTTCTTCCTTTTCTTTCTTTCTTCCCTTCCTTCACTTCTTTCCTTCTTGCCTTTCTTTCTTCCATTCTTTCACCTTTCCTTTCCTCCTTTTTTCTTCTCTCTCCCTCCCTTCTTTTCTCCCTTCCTTTTATCCTTTGTCTTCTTCCACTCCCCTCACTTTTGTCTTTTTTCCTTTCTTTCTCTTTCTTTCTTTCCTTCTTCTTGTCTTTTTATGTAATATTTGAGTGTAAATTCAAGACCTCTCACACTGTCTTAGCTCTGCACCACACCTTCTTCCTAGATTTGGTCTGTCTTATTGGAAGTAGATTCTAGCTGACTTTTCTTTTTAGAGTGGCTTTGAGACAAGACCCTCCAGGTCTTTTCTTCCTAAGAAACTTCATTTTCCTCAGAAAACATCATTTTCACTGCCAGTCTCCTTGCTCCTAAAATACTAGAGCTGTTAAAAATATGCATGATAACTTTATTTTTAATCAAAGTGTAGTACAGCCTCATCAATTAGGGCAATAATAAAGTACATAACACGCAGTAATATAATATAGGATTAGACACTACTTTGTTTATTACTATCACCTCCAACTCATTTTTTGTGTATTGGTACCAGGACTAAATTTTTCCTGTTGAGTTACTTTTAAATTCTCTATGTGTGTTAAATCTCAAGGTCTCTTCACCACCCTGAGCCCTAGGCAGACAATTTTATTAATAATTCCCTAAGAAGATCCCAACAATTAAAGGTGCTTCTGCATATTTTGAATGTAAGTTTACTTTACTTACCTGAGGGATTTTTGTTGGTTTGTTCCAATACTGGGCTTGAACTCAGAGCCCAGGCTCTCTTCCTCAGCTTTTTCACTCAGGGCTGGCACTCTCCCATTCCGGCCACTAATCCACTTCCAGCATGCTGGATGCCTCATGGATTTGAACCCCAGTCATGGGGTAGCATTACTCGCCCAAGCCATTCATAGGCAGGAAACCACCATGTCTGTTATAAATTTCATTTTTGATCAATATGAGCTTATTTAACAAAATTAGCTATGAAATCATATTGCTGGACAAGGGATAGTGAACTTAATTTGCTAAAACCTTCACATGAATAACAGTCTTGGATCTAGGATCCTAATCTCTTACCATCTGTTTTAGCAAGCTCATTTTCTTTGTGTTTCTTGCCAGAAAAAAGGAAGGAGGTAGAGATGACCGTGATGAGTGAGTTAAACAAGCTGAGAAGAAAAAATGTGATACATTTAAGCTCTCTGCATCATCTAGACCTAAATAATACTAATAATAATGATACAGTGATATGCAAAGTTTGGATGAAAATAGGGATGGGCTTGAGAATAGGAGGTGGAGATAAGGCTGAATGTGCTTAAAGTACATTATATATGTGCATATAAGATATGAAATGCAACACACTAAAGCCTACTAAAAAGGGGAAAAGGAGAGAGCAGAGGTGAAGAAAAAGGAACAGGGTAGATAAATTTGAAGTATATATGAAATGCTACAATATAACCACAGCATGTCATAAATGTAGGTGAATGGAAATGAAGACTTGGGAATTCTCCACAGTTAGTGTGTATTATGAGAGCCTGGTGTATCTAGGGTATTATTCACTGGTGAGTGTGCAGTAGCTCATGAGCTCTCCAATCAAATGGCAGAATTTGATACTTTGTAACTTACAAAGCAATGTCTTTAAAACTTATTTAAAAGATTTATTCAAATAAAGTGCTGGAAAATTAAATAGGACCTTCTTTGCACGCTTGTCATTTTATTCCAGTAATCCTCAAGAACCACCTCAAGACCACTTGTCCATAGCCACTTGCTTCAAGATGTAGAAATAAAGCCATATATCCCTCCTTATTCCTATTAAGTTTAAACATTTTTAAACTCTAACTGCATGTGATTCTCTGATACATAAAAGGTACCCAAATTATTATAACTGTGAGTGGTTGTGCTTTGAACAGTGCCATTATATTTAAATTTTTCACACAAAAATTATAATCTAAAGTATGTGGTTAAAAATGTAAATGATGAAGATATTTGGAATAATTTTAACATTGCATGTAAGGACACTAAACTGGGAATGCATCAGAATTCAAAGGCAAGAGTATAACTTCTTTCTCAAAACAAGGGAGGAGACACACAATTGTATCTCATCGAACTGTCCTTCAAGTCACGCAGTGATTCCTCTCACAATGCGTGCGAATTCTTCATTACTTCCAGCACATGAACAAGGCCTGCACGTTTACATTCTCATTTGCTTTACAGTAAGAATACACACTATGAGTCACAAAAGTTTTTAAGCAACTCCTATGCAACAAGTTTAAGGACCCTTAATCCTTGCTATATAAAGAATTTCTCCTCCAAAAACAGTAAGCTCAAAACACACATGTGTTTCATTAAATTGTTGCTACAATTAGTGACCTGAATAAGAACACATAGTTGCTATTGTCAATTGTGTATCATACATTTGCAAGGTAAAATGTGGTCTGCAATCTAACACATTTACTTAAGAATCTCACATCTTTACAGAAGTAAATGATAGAAAACTGTTACTATTCTCAATTACGGTTTCTTCATTCAAGATATTACTCTTGATAGTTATGAGTGACATGAGAAAAGATGAATTCGAAATTGTATGAGGGAATATTTATCTATGAATTAAAAATTGGGAAAGCAATGAGTTAAACGATTCGACTGAACAATAACTCTTAATTTGAGAAAAAATACACTTGTGAAATGTATATGGGATTAAAACATATACAATAAGTATTTCATGAAATATTCTTCTGAATTAAGAATACTTCTTAGATTTCTATAGTTTGTTTTTATTTTAAACATTGAAACAAAGTCTCAAATATAGTGCATACAGCTAGGTATATTTAATAACTTCTTGGGTATTGAGCAATTTTGTATTTCAGAAAGGAGGGAAAGTACTGAGTAAATATAATTTTTTTTAGTGGGAGGTAGTTTAATCTCTGGGGGGAAAAAAGCCCATAATGAGCATGCAAAGAAACCGAATGAATCACTTTTACTGCATAGGTAGGAAATATCTATTTCTGGTGATTTAAAATGATTGCTATGAAATGAGAACTATTTTGCCTTTTTATAACAATCATTGTACTTTTAGAGTTATTGAGAAATGTCTGGGACAATTTTTATACTCATTCAAGTGTTAGTGAAGGATGGTGAAATGGACTACGATGTTCCTAAAAACAAAAATTGAGTATTGGAACAATTTATTGCAACAAATGGTTTGGGAATGTGGTCTCTTGCTCATCTTTTTACTTTGCTTTATTCATGTTCCTATTCCAATGTCACTTGAGGAGCAGACCTACGCTATCAAATACCTATCATTCGCTGACTTCATGATTCTCCATCCTATTGCCTTTGCCCTGACTGTGTGTGTCCTCATGTAGCACACATAAAAGCTCAAGTTCATTAATCACGGACCACTGTTTCCTGCAGAAACCAAATACTCAGACTGCAGTGCTCTCCTTCTGACATCTAGGAGATGCTCATTTTTCGTGTGTATTATGCAACCCAAATGAATGAACGCCATGATGCTGTAATTGTCATACCCCCAAGGACCCTTTAGATTGCTAGTGTAATTTCCTCTGCACATACAAAGTTGTGGCTTTCTCTAGCATTCTCTAGTTGCTTTTTTAATCAAGTGATTGCCTGTAGTCATTTGATTTTACCACTTAATTTTCTATTGCTTCTTCTTGGTCATATGTATTTCATTCTTCTTCCTGAAGGTATAGGATGTATGTCTGACCAGGCTTTTCACACACACACACACACACACACACACACACACACACACACACACACACACACACCTTACACACCCCACATGAGAAGAATACTTCCTTGGGGAATTAATTAGAATGCGGCTTTGGGCTAGGCACTTGGCATAGAATGACCCTGATCACAGAGACTTTCAGAGGGTGATGTGGAGGAGTTAGGACGGGACACTGTAATCATCCATATTACCCCTCACTTCCTCCACTTCCACCACCCCCTCTACACAGCATCATCTTTTTGTTCTGGTCCTGGTCCAGCTCAGAGACTTTCTTCAGTTCCAGTCCTGCTGTTCTCTGATTTGTGTCTCATGAACTCTGTTGTATCTATCTGAAACACAGAACCACCTAAACCACTTGTGGTGAACTGCTTTAGTTATTTCCATTACTCAGAAGCCAAACCAAAGAAGACATTCAGGTAGAAAGAACAAGGCACCATACATAGGGCTGAAGGGAGAGGAGCCGCTTCCTGTTTGCTCTGTGACCTCACCTACCTCCCAAACACACGCTGGAGCTGAGGCAGAGACCCACTCAAGTGAGTGAGAGATGTGTGTCATTATTTGGGAAATTTCTCACTGATGTGTCATTCACTTCAAACTTGGCCTGCCCCATCACTTGAATTGGTCTTGAGAAAGTGAATGTGCTCGTTGACATCATTCTCGGTATTAATTATAGAGCACAGGAAATGAACAACGACTTTCATTTTTTAACTTCATGTTCATTTTCTCCTGTCACAATTATTTCTCCATGGTATATTTTCCACCTGTATATTAATACTATTGTATGAGAAAGAAGAATGGTATTTCAAGTTATTCCCCTTAAGCAATACCCGAAATCCTTTTGAGATCTAAGCGATTTCACCCATTTTAGCTCTACATGTCTAAGAATAAGTTTATACTGCTAACACTAAATATTTCATCCCTGGAAAAACAGGAAATGGAAAGCACAAAATTCATGCTTCCCTTGTCTACACACAAGAAATCAATTTCAAGAAAACTTTGACATCTTTATTTCTTCTTAGACATTTGTCAGAGTTCAATGTTTTACAGTCCCCTTTGTTCCTAAGAAACTGAATGTTCTAACACTAAATGGATGGTTTTATGGCTTCAGATAATTTAAAGGACAAATTGCTCAATTAAAAAAATACATCTCCATCTTATTGCATAAAATATCACTAGCTGTTAAATAATTTAAAATATTCAAATTGTACATTTTTTGGTTCTAATTTAGAATAACAGTGAAGTTCTGCTGTCAAAAGAAACATCTTAGAATTCATGAGTAGCAAACTGCTATTTTTCCATTTGAAATATGCTGTCATTTAACATTTCAGAGACTCTTCCTAAACACTATAAGTGGAGACATTACTTCTTTTTATTTTGGAGAGACTGGGAATTTTGTAAGCTACACTGTGACAAAAGTGAGTAGATGGAGCAAGAGCTGGGAGAGATGAGGAAATGCTGGGAAGCTGTCTTCATCAGCTGGCAAAGGCCAGGTCAGGAATTCTACTCCAGAGATAAAAAGCGAGTCGTGCCCTAATGTTTGGCTTTATTCTATAAAACAATGTGTGTGTGTGTGTGTGTGTGTGTGTGTGCGCGCGCGCACACGTGTGTGTGTGTATACATAGGCATGTGCACGCCTCACATAAGTGAGAATAGTTCAACATGAATTCAGGGCCTGGGTATTGTCTTCAGCTTTTCTGTTTAAGGTCAGCACTCTACCACTTGAGCCACACCTCCTTGTCCAACTTTTTGGTGATTAACATTAAGACTTTCACAGCCTTTTCTGTCCAGGCTGGCTCAGAACCATGAATAGCCAGGATGAGTCACTGGTGCCAAGCTTCTGTAACACAAATTTTTAGACCAGTGACCTCCACAACTTTAAGATGACTTTCTGTTGCTCTAAAATACTTTGTACTTGTCTGAAGCAGAAGCTAGGGGAAATTAATACAATACTCAAGTTTATTGAAGGAGTGAATTGATCTGTTAAGCAATAAGTCACTGTTCTATTTAAAAAAATAGATCATTTACTATTCGGTAGCTGCAACTTGCTTTCCTCTTGAAGCTCAAATGAAACTTGCGCACTTGAGTCCAGCTCGTGCGCGCTTCTGATGGATGCTTGGTGCTCGATTATTTTTTAAGTACTTGAGGTGGCGGTCATTCCATGGAACTCAGTGCTGTGTTGATTTTCTCCTAGTCAGGACAGACTGGGGTTTTCTTCATCTGTCACTCCCCGTGGTACCCAAGCACTCATAAACGCTGGCATTTGAGATCCCCCGGCGTCCTCTGCGAAGCCCTGCTTTGCCTTCCTGGGACTCTTTCCTGCTGACCACGGTTCTTCAGCCTGGGATGTGCCGGGTTGATGGTGTGATTTCATCTGGACCCCAGGAACACGGCACAGGGGAAAGTAAGTGAGCATCACACCCATGTCCAGGTCCTGTGGACAGAAGCGCCTGCACCACGGGCCACCGTCCCCTCGGTCGCTCGTGGAGCCTGCGCCTGCAGGAAGCCCTGTGTGCGCTCCCTCGGGTCAGTCTCCCCCAAGCTTTGCACACTTAGTCCTGAAGCACTTCTGGAACTTCCTTCCCAGGGGCATGGTTCAGGGGAGGGGTCCTCGGGTGGTGTAGACGTCCACACCTGCTTCTCTTTCTGCCCTCCTCCTGGCACGCGGGGTGGAGGGGCCACAGACAGGACTCACGACCAGCGGGCTCTCCTGAGAATGACGGCCACGTGTGGCCTTTGCTCACACTGCCCGGCGTGCTCTCTCTTTCATGTGGAAACTCACGGTTCATTCCAGGGCTTCTGAATGGTTTTGCACGCGCAATCCGGCCATTGAAGACTCTCTCACCCCCAGTCCTGCAGCTGCTCAGTTAACCCCATCGCTGCTGATTCTAATGGCGTCACCTTGGCACAGCCTAGCCACCAACACCATAAAGTGAGCCGTTACTGAACATAAAATGAGGAAGGCGCCAAATGCTGTTCTTTCTCAGAGAGTCTGTGGCATACATTCTCACCGCTTGCAAGCTGCTTTGAATAAACTGAGCCACTCAGGGTGTGTGTCTGTGTGTACGCGCGCGCGCGTGTGTGTGTGTGGGTGTGTGCGCGTGTGTGTGCGTGTGTGTGCGTGTGTGCCCACGCGCGCGTGTGTGTGTGTGTGCGTGTGCCCACAGGCATGTTCTCTCTTAATAGGTGTTAAAGAGAGAGAGAGATTTGTTGTGTTTTGCATCCACTGCAAAGGCTACTTTGACTTACAAGCAGATTATATACAATTTAATATTGGCTACGTAACTATAAAAACAGCATGTTAGCTATATTTTTGAATACCGAAGAAAATATGTCTACAACAGTGTACAAAAGTAGATGGCTAAGTCTGTACTAAAATGAAAGACCACCTTTTCTATACTTATAGTACAGAATCTAATCAGGGTATTGCAAAAAAAATGGAGATATTGCAAATAAGTATAGAAATAAAATGTAAATCTATTATTGTGTAAATATATATATATATATATATGGAATGGTGAGAAATGATGCAAATCGAACCAATCTTCACCTATGTTTTCGTTCGTCTTTGTGCCATGCTGGGTGAGGTTGTAGGTATTTATAGTCATATATGCCTATAATTTCCTACATAAGTTTAATTTTATTTAATTCTCAGAATATCCTTACATACTGGGAAGTACTATTATTCATATCATGAATGTGTCCACTGGGACATAGAAAATTTAGCAATGAACTAGAAGAATGAGATTCTTCTTCAGGCAAGCACCAGTGCTCGCCTCTGTCATTGTAGCCACGGGCAGGAAGAGGTTCAAGATGATAATCCATGACCAATCTAAACATAGTCCATAGGCTCCCAGCTCAGCCACATAGCACAGTGTACAGTGCTGCACACTCAAGTGGAGTCTGGGCCTGGGTTGAAGCCAGGCTTTGCAAAACATTCCCTCGTCCTTGGGCATATGCCTTTCATTCCAGCTATGGTGGAAAGCATGTACAGGGAGGATCGCTGCCCATGTGCAAGCTCAGGAAAAAGAAAAAGGGAGTTAGACTATCTCAAAGTAACCAGTGATAAAAAGACAATTACACTACTTGGCATTTACCCAATCATCCAGAAACAAGGACATACTAAATCCACTAGCACAACAATGTTCATTGCAGCACTACTCACCATAGCAAAGATACGGAACCAACCTAGATGTCCCTCAGTTGATGAGTGGATCAACAAGTTGTGGTATTTGTACACAATGGAATTCTATGCTGCTGTCAGAAAGAATGACATCGCCCCATTTGTTAGGAAATGGAAAGACTTAGAAAAAATCATATTAAGTGAAGTGAGCCAGACTCAAAGGAACTTAGGCTCAATGGTTTCCCTCATTTGTCATAATCAGTAGAAACCTTGGGCTCTCCCAGCAGAGATTTACAATAGAACAAAGCCTAGATACATAAGGCCATATAGTATGATGCTAAATGAAAGGACCTCTAGGATATAGAAACAAAAGCCATATAATGAGTGATTGTTGTCCTTAATGTACTGTGTTATCTCTCATCTCTTTTGCTGTCCCTTGGTTATCTCATATTGTTACAGTATCTCACTTTGTTACCTGATATATCGGATATATTTGTACTTGGTTATTTGAAATTGGATAGGGAAGGGGGGAAAACAAGATGAGGGGAGGAGGGAAATGGGGACCAAGACATGAGAAAGGGTATCAATGTATGGGAATTAATGCACCATCTATCTGGCAAATATCATGTAACCCTTCTATTAATCACAATAAAAATATATGAAAAAAAAAAGAACTGAACCAGTGAGTCAGTATCTGCTTAGGAAACGTGAAGTCTTGTGGATAAGCCCAGTGCCACCAGCAACGCAAGCAAAGAAATAATACCTTACTCAAGTATTTATGAAAACATATTTTACAGGTATTTCAGTCTATTGCATATTGAGCCAGATTCAAAATCAGTAATCATTTAGAAAACAAAGTAAGATAATACACAGAAAATTCTCAAATGTCATGTTTTCTCTAGTGTCATCATCATCATCGTCGTCAACATTACAATTATTATATTATTTCCTATAAGACATCATTTTATATTATATATGAATGATTTTATAAACATGCAGTAAAAACAGAAAATAAATTTAACCTTGAGGGACAAATTCAACACATGACTACTATGTGGAATATTATAAAAGTTAAATACTTTTATGAAGACATTTAAGGCCCATAGGAAATCAATATTTCATGAGGACAAATGTTGACAGAATTGAGGCCATAAATATAAAATGCTTTAGTTCATAAAACATACATTTATAGGCCTGGAGTTTGGCCTAGTGGTAGAGTGCTTGCCTGGAATGCACGAATACCCGGGTTCGATTCCTCGGTACCACAAACATAGAAAAAAGCTGGAGGTGGTGCTGAGGCTCTAGTGCAGAGTTTAGCCTTGAGAAAGTCCAAGGACAGTGCTCAGGCCCTGAGCCCAAGCCCAAGACTGGCAAAAACAACCCAAAACAAAAAAACATACATTTATAAAGATTATGTGGCAAATTTAGATCAGGCAATGATATTTAAAAAGCAAGCAAGTGTGAAATTATTCAGTAAACAAAATACAAAAATTTCATTATGCTGATAAAAATAATAACAAAAGAAAGGAAGAGAGATAGAAAGGAGGGAGGAAGTAAAAGAGGAAAAAAGAAGAAAAGAGTAACAGAATAATGGAAAGATTTAACAACATATGGTTAGGTAAATATTAAGTAGCAAATTTAAATTAGATTATTCAAATCATTGCAAATCCAAGCAAATATGCCTTCTATAGCAAGATATTTGTAACCCAGAATTAAACTGAAATAAATTATCATCTTCCGCCATTTTAATAGGGTGATGGTTCTGGAAAGAGTAAATAGGAATAAACAGAAAGATAAAACAGAAGACAGTTTTAGAAAAACAACCTTTGTCCTCAGCAAATTGATGACAGAATTATAAATAATTACAGTGAGCCTGCTTTTTAAGCTAACCTGACATTTTTCTATCAAATAATAAATGCATATGGCTTGTTTTTCCCATCCTGGAGTCAATTTTTCAGAAACCAATCACTAGGACACACATGTGTGCACCATGGTAGGTCGAAAAACAATGCACAAAAGCATTGTAGAGTGTACAAAAGCAGGTGTGAAAGGTTAATCCATTAAAAGCAAACCCAGTTTGGGCACAAATGCCTGCTTATTGACGTATTGAGTTGCTATCACAAACTACATTTGCAAGTTTAATTTAATGTAGTAGATGTGAGTCATAATTGAGTCTCAAAATATTTTGGCAACCCTTATACTGAAAATAAAAGATCCTCAACTGTAAATATAAGGCAATGCCAGGGTGGTGTAAGTAATTTTTACACGACGAGAGCCGTAGTTTTACAATGAAAACTTTATTCTCTGGAGTCATTCCAAAATATCCATAATGATATCTGCCTCCCCAGGAAATCAAATGGTTCATTGTCCCTCCCTAAAGACACTTCGAGCTATGTTTGATTTATGAGGTAGAATCTGGCTTCCACCACCACACTAAACATCTGTTCCATTTAGTAACTTTCTTTTTAGTCAACTTATCTCTATATTGTAACATCTGCACTGTCCTTTCACAGTAAGGCCTAATCATGCTGAATTTGCCCAGGTTACCTGGTTGCTTTTTGTTAAGACTTTTTTTTGTTATTGACAGTTACTACTAACTACACTTTTCTGTTTTGTATTTTATAATAGAATATTCACCTATCTGTATTTCAACTGAAGTCAGAATTTGTAGGTATGCTTCTTATCATCAAGAGAAACATCGAATAAATGAGTTCCTGAGAAGTGGAGACCATTCCTCTGAAAATCGCTCTCTTTGCTTGCCATATATAAAAATATATGTCCTAGTTCTACTTCAATTGCTTTAACTGTATTAGCTTTCTACTTTATTTTGGACTTTCAGGGAAGAACAGTAAAATAAAGATATCAAAATCCAAAGAAGTAGAAAACTATTATCAGTAACTTTTAAGTCATAAACCTACATGGTTTTAATATACCATTTTCCTTCACATGTACTTTATCTCTGAATTTTTTCGATGTCAATTTGTAGAAATGAGTGCAGTCTGAGGGACCAAATATCAGGACTATTGATAATGAAAGAGCCATTCTGACTTGAGATAAGAAGCCGCTAATTGGGAGAAGCTGGGGCTCCCTGGGTCTCCCTCCAGGGGAGGCCAAGTTGTCTGCTGGTGCCATAGAGGGCTGAAGCGATCACGTGGCTATCTTCATCTGGAGATCATTGTTTGCCTCCAACAATTCTATGTGTCTGTCGAGACACAGTCAGTTCACTTTACACACTTATTTATGAGGACTTTGCTTACACTGAAACATAACATATGACCAGATAGGTGAACAGATGAATTTTTTTCACAGTCTGACTTTTGTGAATGTATCACCTAATTCTCCAACTTCCTGCAAAGCTATCCAACTCTAACATGACGTGAACCCTGGTTGCCTGCCATCTCAATAACCCCCCAAGTGCCTCCTCGTTTGCTCCTGTGTCCCTTGGAGTTGGTAAACAGTTTTGACCAATCTGACCTTCTGTCTGAGCTCTAGCTGCAGCCTCCACTAAGAAATCAGAACCAACACAAGTTCAAGGTCTACCTGGAATTTTATTTTACTTCACGACACCAAAGAACTCTGAGGACTTTGCTAATGCCTTCGTCACTCGTTAAACATTTTCTGTTTGGTACAATGGTAGCTCTGAGCTGCCCCTGACCTTACATTTTTCTTTTTTAAAAAATTGTTAAAATACTACCTATGGCAATATTTTCAGAATTCCTAAATACAATCACTGTAAAGTGTTCAATTTTTATTATAATTATTATTTAATCTGGTTTGATAACAAAGAATGGAAAAGAAAAAGCCTTTCTTCTCTTACAACATTTCATGTATGTTAATAACTTTGTATTTTTGTGCAGATATAAAATCATTGTGCATACCTTTAACACTTGCTTGATACATATAGAGGACATCTATGGTGACTCTGTGCTTAGAATTCTTTGTTTTTATTTATTTGTATTTTAAAGGTGATATACAGAGGGATCACAGTGACAGGTAATGAGTACCTTTCCTTTTGTGCAGTGTCCTCCCCTCCCTCACTTTCTCCCAGTGAGGGAAGAAAGAGCTGCACTTGAGTTACAATTCTATGTCTACCAATGACTATTTAGACAGATTTTTAAGTTTACAGAGAGTTAAGCACAATATTTATTATGATTATCAATTGTCCGTAGGTCTGATGTTTTCACGTTAATCTCTCCATCATTTTGAAATGGCTGATTCTGATCAATGCTCTCGGAAGTTCAGTAAAAAGTAGATGCTTTGCTCCTTTCCATCACGGTGCCTCACGATATGATTGCAAACGCCTTTTACTCAAAAATGTCCCCTGATTTTTCTGTCAGTTTTTATCTTTGTTCATACATTTCTGTGGTTCATTTTATATGAAATGCTGGCTCCTGTTGGAGATGGGGTCATTTCTTATCATGAAAGGCCAAGGACATCTGCTTGGGGTCATGAGACAACCTCTGATTTTATTCATCTATTTGTTTGGCATATGTTAAGTCAGTTTTATCGTCCAGTTTCCCAATGGCCTTTGTGAAGATGCACCTATTAGATGGTGTGAAAGTTTGATTTTTCTTCTTTTAATCTTATCAGGGATGAATTCATTGTTCTTTTAGTGGTTGATTTTATTTGATTTCCATGACTTGATTGACCTCATTTCTTGTTTCACCTATTAATTGAGCACAGAATTTTAGTTTGTGTCCTTTGATTTTTTTGCTACCATAAGCACTGAGTTGCATCTAACAGCAGACCATGTAAACAGATTTGGTTATCTATCCCGTGTTTGAGTTTGGTTGTTTCTTTGTATTATTGGTCAGCTGACTTGGACCTCCTGGCTATTTTCCCACTTATATTCAATATATTCAGAAATATATTCAAATATGGCTGCTCTCTCTGTCTCCAGCTTACCTTGGTTCTTGAATTAACTATGGATAATAGCATGTAGTACTACATAATAATAACAGTATCTACCTGGCAGACATAAAGCAAACATGTCATGGTATAGTTTTCCTCTAATTTTAATTGTAATGAGATACATGTGATAAATGTCTCTAATAAATATGTCAAGAAAAATTGTTGAAAGGAAATACAAAATTATCATTTACAATCACAATGTTTACTTGATTTACAAATAATAAAACAAAGCAGAGCTTCTTAGACAAAGTGTGAGTTCAGTTTGATGAGTAATGGTGGTAGGTAGTGCAGTTCATTTCTTCTTCCTTCCTTCTCAATTCCATCTAATTACTCTAATTGACTCAAAGTTATTAGTTTTCTATATTTGATTTAAGATATGTTGTTTTTATTACTGAATGAATTTTTAATATAGCTGCTAAATACTAACATTTCTTTCTCTACCTGACAACATTCTGAAGTTAATTCCAAAATTACTACTGAGTTTTTATTGGATTTCAGCTAAAATATTTTCCATTTCATAAGTGTATTCCTTTTTCTGTCATATACTGAATTTCTCCTGAGTATATAAATCCATACCTTTGGAAATCTTCTTACTTTTAGCAGATTGTTTAAGCTTACACAGAGAGACAGAGGAAGGATAATGACAGATCTTTGGTAGGATTGTGAAAAAAACAACCATTAGTAAATTATTTATATGCATTTCTTGATCGTTGTAATAAGAATTATATGAGTAATTGATTTAATTCAGGTGCTAGGGTTTTATAACATATTTTGAACGTATTTGAATGAGGATCATATCGAAGAAGATGTATTCTGCCATGGAAGTACCATGATGAGAATGCATGCTACACACGACTATCGCTCACAAATAAACAAATAAGCACAAGGAATGTATGAACTTCACTGAGATGGCGAGTGCTAGAAAAGGACTCAAGGAAAATGATGACAGAGTTCTGACAATTGAGCAAATAGACTAACCAAGACATAGAATATTTTGCAAACCGCTCAGAAATTTGATAAATAATCAAGGCACAGATGGCCAGAAAGGACACTACACTACTGCAATCCTGCATTTCCTCATCTCAGAAACAAGCTAAAAGCACCACAATGGACAACAGAAGGCCCACTAAGTTCAAGGCCCAGGCACAAGGCCCTTCATTCCTCAGAATCACCAAGAAAGGCAAGCATTTCATTCCAGTTTTGTCCCTGTATAATAATGTTGAGACCGTAAATAACCAAAACAGCTGTATGTAGGAATGCTGCAACCACACTGACTTTGTTATCTGTCAGTGTTATGATGACTCTTAAAGAGGCACAGATTCGACTTCGTGAATACAGATGCCGATTCCTGAACAGAAGAATTCACTGCACAGTTCAGGAAGAAAAGCAACAGGGTGGACAGAAGCCCAGGAGTTCACAGCACCCAGGGAGACGGAAATGTAGATTTGGAAGCCATTTCCACAAAGACCAAAGCAGAACCGTTTTTTACAGCTGAGGGGCTTACTTCTGAGTGATTCTAGCAGGGCCAAGAAAGAGAAGAAAAAAAGACCCTGTGCCAGTTTGTGATGGTAATTTCCTCTGTCCTGAATCATCCGGAGCAAAAACACTGAAATCACTGCGTGTTTTATGTGGACATGAAGATTCATGGTGGTCAGAGGTTTTCGTAAGTCATCATCAGATTCTCCACGCAGAACCTAAGTGCGAATGAAACTCCTGAAGCCTCTGAGGCCTGACACCACCTACTGATGGATTGCCAGTACCAAGGAGATTCCGGGGTTCAATCAGCTGTGTTCATTGAGCATGTGTTATGCAGGTTTGAGCTTGGCAGTGGGTTTGGTACTCACCGCTCCCTGGCTCCCAGCCCTGGGTCACAGCTTTCAGAGCCTCCTCCAAGCTGCTGGGTTCCACCTCGCCCCTGCTGAGCCCAGCAATTCCAGGCAAAGTCCATGTGAAGGAGCACTCAGTCTCTCCCAGCCTGAGACTCAGCCCTGTTGGGATCCCTGAGGTCTGAGGTTCACAGCAAAGGTTTCTTCTCCTGGAGCCTCCTTCGCAAGGCAACCAGGTCAGAGCCACGCAAACACCCAGTTGCTTATACCTCTTTGGGAATCTCATGGTTTTGTACTTCAGTATCTCAGATGGAAAAATATTTATCATCTGAATATGGCCATGTTCTGCTCCTTTCATGAAATGGGGACCAGGAAAATAACCCGCATTAAGCCGGTCATGTCTGGAAGCTCTTTTCACTGGAGGACCAATATTTCGTGAGAGCCTAAGAGTTTCAAAGCAGACTGTGCTGGCTTGACATCCGTTCATTGTTTGTTTAGTTATTTTTTTTCCAGTCCTGGGCTTGATCTAAGGTCCTGAGCACTGTCCTTGGACACTTTTTGCTCAAAGCTAGCCCTCTGCCACTTGAGCCACAGCACCACTTCTGGCTTTTCTCTGAATGTGGTACCAAGGAAGCAAACCCAGGTCTTCATGCATGCTAGGCAAGCGCTCTACCACTAGGCCAAAATCTCGGTCCCTGATAGTTTATTTTTATTTTTGCTTTATTATTATCTTTAAATAACTGCACAAAAGCTCTATTTAACCAGACTACGAATACAATGAATCTTCATCCACGTTCCTCCTCCCATCATTCTTCCTCACCCCTCACAACTGATTATTTTTAAAGCCAGTTTATCCCACACAATTCAGCTCAGCAAATTCTTCCTTCACTCTCATCCCTAAGGCAGGTAAGGATTGCCTATCTTCTCTGTACGTCTTTGTGTCTGCACTTACAGATGCTGCGAAAAGCGAGGAACATCATTAAGATAGGGGCGACACTGATTTCTTTTGACATAAAGATAGATGGGACGGCCTGTTCTAACATTCTGCTTTAGCCATATGAATACATGAGTGCCAAAGGAATTGGACAAAAACCAGGGTTTTTGGATCCATCATGCAGGTTAAATCTTTTATATGCTCCATTTGGATGACACAAAGTGATGTGAAGTGCTTTCATTTGATCCTATGAATGATGAAAGAGCTTCTGCTTTCCAGAGACTTTAGGTGAGATCTAAGGATGTTTGCCAAGATGTGTCTTGTAAATAAATCAGTTCTTTCTCCAGCAGAAGTATTTTGGACAGATGGTCATTTGGAATTCAGTGTTCCCTGGGAAAAGGAAAGAACTGAAGAGAAAGAGAAAATAAAATAACATGTTGGTACATGTATTAAACTACTAAAAACTCATTGACAATGTACACCCAGTTATAATATGCACTATGGTAAAGAGAAAGGCACACCTGCTTTGCATTTATAATTATAAAATATTTACCCACTTCACCTTAGTAAGGAATATGAAATGTCTGCAATATCTGAGATTATCTATTAGGATATTTGTAAAGTATCCCAATAAAACCACAGATGATTTGAACTATGGCTTAACCAAACAAACCAATATTCACAACTTACTCAGCTTGACTTAAACATTGAAGAAATTCCAGGGTAATGACATTTGCATTTCTTTTATATGTGTGATCTTTTTTTATTTTTTATTTTTTGGCCAGTCCTGGGCTTGAGCTCTGGGCCTGAGCACTTTCTCAAGGCTAGAGCTCTACCACTTGAGCCTCAGCACTTGAGCCTTCTAGCTCTTTGTTTTCTATGTATGTGGTACCGAGGAATCAAACCCAGGTCTTTGTGCATGCTAGGCAAGCACTCTACCACTAGGCCAAACTCCAGGCCCGATAGATGTGATCTTTTATTGAAAATATCAATATGCTATAGTAAGATAGTTATAGTGATACTCTATTTTGAATTTCACTGGAGTGGTTTTCTGACTACTTTCTGGCCATTTTGCCTAGATGTAGTTTATGTGATGGGTGAGATACAGTGCCTATCCTATGCATTTCCTCTCCTGATCATTGGAAGAAAATCAAATCTCTGTGGTCACGTGCCTCCTGGAAAGGTGGTGTGTTGTTGGATCTAGAATGGAATGTCCATATATTTTATTCCGTGGTTCCCTTTTCTGCAAGAACCTGATGGTGATGTACTCTGCTTGGCAACTTCTCGCTGCACACACCTTTCCTAAGGAACATTGGGTAAATATAATTCCATGTAACGCCTTCTACACTGTAAACTCAAACTGGATATCACTTACATTGTAAAGGCAGACACTTAACCTCATTTTTCCATACTTTGTCTTTCTGATGATTTGCATAGAGAATTACAAGCATATGAAATATCAGGTAAATTACAGAATATATGACATACACATATATTCTAGCATTTCACCTTTCCCCTCGATACCTTCTATGCTTTGCAGAAATGTTGCATTCAGAGTCTATAAGCTATCTGTCCAAATACTCAGTGAATAAACATTACTTACTTAGTTTGATTCTTATATTGTAACTCAGTTTCTGTTAGAGTGCTTAAACTGTAATAGTATATCTATCTTTTAAATAGTTTCACTTCACACAAAATTAAAGGAGGTATAGTTTTCCAGATCATGCAGACTGCAAAGTCAGAAATAAAAATTATAGCAAATTAATCATGATGCCTTATCAAGTCCTTGACAAACACAATTCCATAGGAAATGAAAAAAGCCAAATGTGAAGCATTATCTCTTGAAAATAATTGAAGACCCATGAATACCCTGTGGCAGAAGTAAATAACCACCAACGCCATTCGCGAACAGCTCCATAGAGGAATGACTTCAACTCACTACGTGAATCCGTTGTCATTGCTATAATCCCAAATGAAAAAAAACATATTTTAATTAAAACTATTTTCCCAATAGATTCCAGCTTATTTTTTTCTTTCTATCAGCACTCAGTTCAAATTACGTGCAAATTACCTTCGCATTTTATATGATGGTTATGCCAAAGAAGGAGGTAAAATTATTATCAGAGCTACAGTTTTAGTGACAAGTGCTCACTAATATACACATCTTGTAATTTTTAACAAGGAAAAAGACATCGTTTTTGTCAACCTGTTTAATTTCTTTGCATAAAATCATAGTGCACACAAACATAAGCTTTCATCAAATCTTAAAGACCTCTTACCTCAATTTTACAAAGATTGCTGTTTGAGGACTTAATAGCCATGTTCTACACATAATTATGACTTTTGTTGAAATAATAAAAATAATAAAGATATATTTTACCACATTTATCAGAAGTTAAATAAATTCTCGTCATTATATCACTTGGTATCATAACAATAAACCACTGGATTTCTGAACATCTCCATGCCCCTTTGAACTTCTTTAAGTGATCCTCAGGTCGACATTCTATCTTAAAATAGTGACTAAGAAATTTTGCCCTATCGGGCTGGGAGTTTGGCCTAGGGGTTAAAGTGCTTGCCTAGCATGCACGAAGACCTGGGTTTGATTCCTTGGTACCACATACATAGAAAAAAGCCGGAAGTGGTGCTGAGGCTCAAGTGGTAGAGCTCTAGCCTTGAGAAAGTCCAAGAACAGTGCTCAGGCCCTGAGCTCAAGTCCAGGACTGGCAAAAAAATAAAAAAGAAAGAAATTTTGCCCTATCAAAAACAGTGCTCCATCTCTGTATGTGCTCAGGATTCTTCTTGAATGGCACTAATGAAGGCCAGACATCTAGTTTTCATTCCAGAGCTGAGATGGAATGGTCTGGAGTGAATGCAAAGACTGAGCAAAGTGGAAATGGCAGCCACTCAGTTAGAAATTTACTGTGGCTCACAAAGATTAGTGCCTTATACAGAATTTATGGAAATAGCATGCACTGCTGATTTCCTTTTCTGAATTGCCTATCTAAGAAACACTGTGAAGAAATTAGTTCACCTAAACTGCGTGAATCGGCATCTGTGACCATAAGTGACCATTTACTCTCAATTGTTGTGGACTATTGTGATTCCTCGCTTGCTTTATTGATAAAATTTACATTTTTTAATGCAGAGAATGTCCCATGCCTCAGCACACTTGGTAGACATAGTGGTGATCTTTTAATTTTCACCTCCTTCATTCAACCAGAGGGAAGGAACAGCCTTACGTGGTTAGCAGAATGTTCTATCCTGGCTTGCCTGCTGGTGAAGATGTGTGTCAGAATCTAGGAAACTGGGACTACATTACATTGTATTAAATGATTAAAGATTTTCCTTAAGAAGAGATTATTCTGAATTAGCTGGACTAATTAGTGATCCACTGAGAGGACTTATTTTCCCTGAGGTCCAGTGAGTGGGTGAATCAAACCCTGAAAGAAAACACAGAAAAATGGACCGTCACTGGCTTTGCTTGAACGTGGCAGCCATGAGCCACTGGACAGCGGATAAGGACAAGGAAACAGATGGAGTTATGAAGACTCTCTTAATGTTGACAGTTCCAAGGTCACCCTGACCACAGCCCATATTTACCAGTGCTGGATTGGTGACCTGTAAGTTTAGTATCACCCTGTGTGTTGATTTATGATAGCAGCATTTTAAACAGATGTGAACAGATGTAGTTACCAAACCTAATGAGAAAGAAGATTCATTATTTAAGAGACAAGAGGCCAAGTTTCAAGACCTTTTTTTTGTTGTTAAGTGCTGGGTTTGCTTGCATTTGCGCTACTTGGAGTGTCTGAGAGTGAGGGGAATTTTTCTCTGTTTCCTGAGTCTCTGGGTCTGCAGTTCTCTGGGGACTTTCCTTGGAAAACCACCTCATTTCTGATCACTCCAAAGTACCAACAAATAAGTCTACAAACCACACAGAGGAAATACTAATGTACAATATCAGTGTCGAGGTCACTAATATATTTTCCTGTATTTTTCCTCTTTTACTTTTCTATGTTTTCTCTTAATGTTTTTGATTCACTGCCCTGGATTACTACCAGGATTATGATTTTGATGCTGAGGATGAAAGCCACGTCCTCAAGCCTTCCACCACAGACAGCCACTCCAGGACCTTTGGTGTTTTTGAGATGGGCTCTGCCAGGGGTCCTCGGGGAAGAATGGGACTTCGCTCAGAGCCCAGGGTGATCTCAAGTTCAACAGCTTCACCGTTTGGTCTCTGAATTCTGTGACCATAGACATATGCCACCACGCCTGGCCTCAGTCTCCTGGGTCATTGCTCGGGAGAATTTAGAGAATCTGTTCTCATCTTCCCAGTTGTGTTCAGGAACTAGCAGCTTCCTGGAAGCCATGGAGGACAATATGCATTGTTTCTTTAGAGCTCTCAGCAGATTGCTTAACCTACCCCTAAGCCCAAGGACTCCAAACCCAACTCTGTTATCTTCTTAAATGTCAGCAGGCTTCAACCACCCACCCACGCATTCACACCCACACCCACACCCACACATGTATGTATGTATGTATGTGTATCTACATAGAAAGAGATAGACATATCTAGAGAAAGAAAAAGAGAGAAACTCTGCTATCCTCTAAATGTCAGCAGTCTTCAAACACACACACACACGCGCGCACACACACACACACACACACACACACACACACACACACATTGAAAGCCATGCACTTTGCAATATTCTTTCCTTACCCACTCATAGATGCAACAGCATTTTCTTGTTACCTAGTTGGTGGGTAGAATCTCTCCCAGGAAAACTATGTCCCCAGAAACCAAGTAAAATTCAACATAGCGAGCTTTACAGACTCCTGATCTCCATAAGCAATCTTTCAAACATTCACTTGCAGACTCTTTCATAAGGAATTCATTGTCTTGTGCATGTGAATCAATTTCAATGGTTTGGACTTTCAGAGAGAATGAACTCCCTTTCTTCCTTGTAATTAAACCTGACATAAATTCTCAAACTCCCAAGACATATGTACAGTACAGCAGACAGCACAGCCAGAATTCTCAATGCTGAAGGCTCTTGGAACAGTTCTGTGTTATTGTTTAAAGACGACTTCATTGAGACCACAGCTCATGTGATTTGTTAGAGGATCTAGGTCATGTATTTATAAGCTCCGTTCAAAAAGAATGAAAATAAAATGGAATTATTTGGGCTCTTCAATCCCCAGCAAGATTGTAAGCAACATCAAATTATCCTCCTAATAAACAATTAGATTCACAAATCATTGCAAGGAATTTTAACTTCAGTCTTTCCATTTTCTAGTTTTTTCTGGTGAAACTACCTTTTTTCATATATTTTACTGTAATTAATAGAAGGGTTACATTATATTAGCCAGATAGAAGGTGCATTAATTCCCATACATTGATACCCTTTCTCATGTCTTGGTCCCCATTTCCCTCCCCCCCATCCCTACCCCTCATCTTGTTTTCCCCCCTTCCCTATCCAATTTCAAATAACCAAATATGCATATATACAATATATCAGATAACAAAGTGAGATACTGTAACAATATGAGATAACCAAGGGACAGCAAAAGAGATGAGAGATAACATAGTACATTAAGGACAACAATCACTCATTATATGGCTTTTGTGTCTATATCCTAGAGGTCCTTTCATTTAGCGTCCTACTATATGGCCTTATGAATGGGTTCTTCACTGTCCCACGGGGAGGAAGCCCCACTAGTTTCTGTTGAAATGGGTTCTAGCCCTGAGTTCTAGCCAGCACAGTTCCTTTCCTAGAAAACCTTTTATTTTCTGCATGAGCAAAGGGACTCTCTAGAGATGACAAAAATAGGGCCGGGACACAGAGAGAAAATTCCAAAGGAGCAATGGTCGTGTGAGCTTCCTTCTTCTTCCTGGGCTACTTCTGTGACCCGCGCCATGTCCAGTCTCAGCCAGCGTCCACTGCAGCCCGCAGGCTAGGTGTCCAGTGTGGTAAGTTGCTTTTTCTTTATTTTCCTGTGTGTGATCTGTTTCTGAACTGTCATTGGCATTGGCAGGGCAATCAGGTAGGTGAAACCCACAGGCCATTACTGGAGCAAGTGTGCTTGAACAGGGCCTAAGCCACAAGTAATTCACAAATCTGTCTCCTAATAGTTTCTATCACAAAACATCAAATTTTAAAATAACACAGGGAATGTGAAGGTGATATAGTTCAACACAAAACAGCTGTTATGCACAATTCTCTACGAAACAGGAAACTGGTAAAGCATCCAACCACCAAAGGAATGTGATAGCTCTTAGTACATCTGGGTAGGTAAAACAGACAGATATTTTAAACCACATTAGAAGTTCTATCAATTATGGTCATATGTGTTCAATGATAAATAAGAGACATTTATGGACAAAAATATTATAACCAGGTTATAATATGAAAGGTATTTCATTAGTAAATTTTTGTGCATGTTTAGGACAATGTTTATTGATAGAAATTTTAATTTTTGGTTGTGAGTTCTTTTTTTCTTTATGTTTTCTGTATTTCCTTTTTTATTGTAATTAATAGAAGGGTTTCATTATATTCACCAGAAATCAAGTGCATTACTTAACAATCATTGCTCCCCCTTCTCATGTTTTTGTTCCCATTTCCCTCCCTCACCCTCTCCCCTCACCTTGCTTTCCCCCCTTCCCTATCCTATTTCAAATAAACATATATACAATATATCAGATAACAAGGTGAGATACTGTAACAATATGAAATAACCAAGTAACGGCAAAAGAGATGAGAAATAATGTGCACATTAAGGACAACAGTCATACCTTGTATGGCTCTTGTTTCTATATCTTAGTTCCTTTCATTTAGCCTCATTGTATATGGCCTTATGTATCTAAGTTATGCCCTATTGTGGAGTCAGGCATGTTACTGCCAGAATGTATTTCCAGCACTCAGGACACAGTGGGGAGGATTGTAGGTCTATAGCCAATTTGAGCTTCATAAGAACACCCCATCCAAGATAAATAAAATAGAATCATACAATCAGCAAAATGAAACATAACCTAAGGAAACACATTCATGTTTAGGTTGCAATGACATCATAATTTCATTTTACCCCTTCTCAAACGTTCATAAGGATCAATAGACTTCCACCCAGAGAAATAAATCAAGTCTATTGATTGCGTGGACCCTATTAGATGGTTTTGAAAAATAGTAGTTTTATGGAAGTGAGAGGGGAAATCTCCACGGAGCATTAAGTTATTCCAGGGGACAGACAGGTAATTAGTAGAAATAAGAGAGACAGGAAAAACACCTCATATCACGGAAGAGATACCTTAGTGTTTTCAAATTTCAGAATATGCTGTCAAGGTGTCAAAGGAATAATTAATATAAAGAGCCCTACAATGCTGATAACTACTTAGTTTGACCTGGACAGTTCCCATTCACAGTGGTGACCACATGCTGCTTGCCAGACAGGAGAAGATTCCTGATGAGACCACTGGGAAGCCCAATGACCATGGTCTACGTGTGCACAGCATGCAGGAGATGGACTGAACACCTTGGAAGGGTCTTGCTAACCACAGAACCGCACAATCTAGAATTCACTACCATGAGTTTTCCTGAGACCATCTTTGTTCTTGCCTTCACTGAACACTTTTAAACGTTGGGTTTTGTGTGTGTGTGTGTGTGTGTGTGTGTGTGTGTGTGTGTGTGTGTGTGTGTTTGTTTCTGTTTTCATTTTTGTTTGCTTATTTGTTTCCTGGCATAAAACATAATCTGCACGTGTGGTTCAGTAGACTGCGTGCAGTGTGTACAGATGTGAGACTGGGTAAATTAAATCACCCACCGTGACATTCCCAATGGCATGGGGAGAGTTTACAGCCATGGGAAACTGAGTGGAGAAAAAGGCGTCAGGTCCTTGTGACTTGTGTGTCCTCAAAGGAAATGCCACCCACCAGAAATGTCATAAACGAAAACCATGACTGAGCAAGGTCAGACCTTAGACTAATGGAAGTCCGGGCTGGGATGCAAGGAGAAAGTGCCAGTTTTAGCTATTTTGTGGATTATAGCTCTGGACCTTGGGAGGAGCTCACTACATATTTATTAAATGCATCATTAGGTATTATAGGTGTTGTTGGTTTGATAAGATCACATTTTTGTTCATTGAAGGCCTAAATACCCCCATATACACACAAAACAAAACAGGAAATCTTCCAATATGTTGGATAACATCATTCAACATATTAAAAAGTAAGAAGAATGAAATACATTTTATTAAAGCTAAGTATTTTTAAAGTTAGCTGACACTTTTTTTCTTTTTTCTTTACATACCAGTTTGGTTTATAGAACTATAGAGCCAGAAAATTAGGGGTTTTGTCTGTCTGTTTAAAATATTAGCTATGGATATTGTTAGAAAATATGGTGACTGGTGACAAAATCCTGTAACAGATTTATGAGAAATAACAAAGGCAAAAAAGAAATCTTCATTTATTCTGTATCTCAGCTGAGAACCCACACTCTGCCAGCCTTTTTGTTGTTGTTGTTTAAAGCACAAAGGTAAACAGGCACACAAGTAAAGGATGAACTATGAATTTCCATGACAGAAAGTAGTCAAGATTTTCAGAAACTTCCCCGATTAAAAGATATGGATAAATATTTATAAATGTGCACTCAGAAAAAAATAAACCTGTAGTCAACAGAATTCTTAAGGAGGAATTTTTGCTCAGTGTTTTCTTTGTGAACTCCGACTGCTCCTTGAAGCTTAGATCTAAGAATGAAAATTACTTTCACTCCAGCCTACCTCCCAGCTTTCCTGTACTTTCTAAAAATCAGCACTAAATATTGCCAAGTTAAATTTTCTATAACTTTTCTTCTTACCAATGGTAATATTTCCCTTTCAATCCAAGCTTAAATAGTAGGCTTAAATATTAAAAATAAAAATTAATTTAATTGCAAATGATATACATCTACAATAAAAGTGGTTAATGCCATTATAAATTACATTGTATATATTTGAGTAAGTTATTCACTGTTCACTCACATGTCATTTTAGCACTATGTATTAGCAGAAATCACCAGTTAAAATTATGGATTTTGCTGGGTGTCATTGCTCACCCCTATAATTCTAGCTACTCAGGAGACTGAGATCTGAGGGTCACAGCTCAAAGCCAGCCTGGGCACTAAAGAACATGAGACTCATCTCCAATTAATCACTAAAAAAATGGGAAGTAGGACTGTGGCTCAAGGCTGTAGCCTTGAGCTGAAGAACTCAGGGATAGCGCCCAGGCAGAGTTCAAGCCCCATGACCCCACACAGAAAAAAAATAGAGATTTTTTTTTTGCCCAAACTCAGTATAATCCTAGTGATTTTATACATCTCTAAAATCACATCATGAGAGTTTTGGAGTATGAAAAAGTTCATCTATATGATTACAAAATGATTTACATTGTTTTAGTAGATGTTGAGATCATGAATGTAAGTTGTGTAGAGGTTTGTGAGGAAACATTTTTCTAAAGACATGCAACAAGCAAGTCACAACACTACAACAATAAATGTGTATGAATATACACTATGAGTTAAAATAGTGTATATGGAATAAAAAACAAATAATATGAACTGAGTTATATGTGTTACTTTTGTCAGGAGTATGAAATAATTGAAGAAAAGGACAGAAAAATCCACTAATAATTAATATTTTCACAACAAATAAAAGCTCAAGCAAGGACAGTGAGAATCAAAAAAAGCTTTCCAGAGAATTTGCTACAGAAAGAAGAATATGTAGAAAAATATTTCATCATTTATAAAGACCAAATAAAAAATGAAGTTTCTAGGTCTATACAAATTTTTCTTGGAGTCCACCATGGAGAAATGATTGCGTTCAAGGCGGATAGTACAACCAGGCATTAATGTTATATGCAATGTATATGTACATCAAACTATCATATGCTGTCTATATGTACAATTCTAATGTTTTACCATGTTTGAAACATTAATGCATTTCGAATGTTAGAAAAAACTTGAAATTAAAAAATGAACTCAGGAGGAGTATAATTACCTTTTATAATTAATTATGAGTAGAAGAAAAGGAATCTCCAAATTAAGAACCCTTTCACTGAAAAATCTGCCTTACCTCTGATAATAAATGATTCAGGCACAGACTATGGGTAAATAACATAAATCAAAAATAAGCAACTAATCGTGTTTATTAAGAAATTTGTTGGATTTAAATGCCGTGTAATGAAATTGTGCAGACTTACATCCAGAGTCAGGCATTGAAGTATGCATGACAGCCTTTGAAAACGTCTCTAATCAAGAAGTAAGCTCTCCATTAGCTCTCAGCTTACCAAGGTGCAGAATCTTGCTGAGAAAGTTGAAGAGATTAAAGCAAATGTTCTATTGAAAAGTTAGGCACTAGACATTTGGGGTACTAGAATCAAATCTCGTTTTCTTCTTCTAATAGAATGATAAAGGATCCCTCACCTCTCTGCCATGTGTCTGAGGAACACATTGGCATACCTGACTAGTTAGAAACCTGCTCTCTTACCTTAGTCATCTGGGGCTTCTGGAGGTGATCACTGAGTACGCTGCCAGTGCAGGAAAGCTTTTTCAGCAGCATTCTGCACTAAGAATATTCTTGAAAGCCAACACCAGTGGCTCATACCTGTACTCCTAGCTACATAGGAGGCTAAGATTTGAGGATCATGGTGCAAGCCAGCCTAAGAAAGTTGGAGTCTTTCATCTCCAAATTACCAAATTAGCCAGAGGAGGCGCTGAGGCTCTAATGGTAGAATTCTACCCTTGAGCAAAATAGCTCAGGGACTGTGCCTAAGAATTGAGTTTAACCTCCAAGACCAATATAAAGCTTAATATCAATGTATATGTATGTATAGATGCAAATGCATATAGATACACACATATAAATATGTGTATTCATATATGTAATATATATATACTAGCTATTACATATAATTTTTTAGCTCAGTTAATCCAGTTGGGCAGACCAAGTAAAAAAGTAGCAAAGTAACTTGCTGTTTTTGTTATTATCTTTAAGTAGTTATACATATTATACATACTAGCTGCTATTTGACAAAGCAGTTTACGAGTTCTCATGAATTGTCTAATAAGAGATATAACACCTTTGAAGGGAGTCCAGCAAAAATAAAGCTTACATTTAAAATGTTAGCCTAAAGTAAGAGTTTAAATTAAAAAATAGAATTAAATAAACAGATTTCCTTGACTTCACTTTTGTTATTCACCTTAGGATTAAGAGAAAATATGTTTTTTCTAAAGAAAACTTTAGAAGTTTCCTCTTATGCAAAGCTGATAAATTGGAAAAATAAGTAGGTTACATGAAAGCCAATGGAGGCAAAAAGTGGAAGGAAGGAAGCAAGGAAGGAAGAAAGGAAGGAAGGAAGGAAGAAAGGAAGGAAGGAAGAAAAGAAGGAAGGAAGGAAGGAAGGAAGGAAGGAAGGAAGGAAGGAAGGAAGAGAGAGAGAGAGAAAAGAGAGAGAGAGAAGGAAGGAGGGAGGGAAAAGTACATAGCTAACACATCCTTGCAAAAAAAGGAGGATGAAGAGTCACTTTGGCAGTAGCTGAGTGTCCATGCCACTTCCTGTCCTCATGGCTGGCTTTTAACGTCTCTAATGGAAATCGAATGAAGAACTTTTACAAAGCCACAGTTGAGAATGGAATCTTCGCTGGGTTAGCATATTCTGTAACAACACAGAATCCTAAAGCTGCTAAAGGAGGCTATGTTGTCAGGCTAAGCGCATACATCTTACTTGAAAACTTTTCAACACCATTTTCCAAATTAAATTGTGTATCGAAGTGGCCATCATCTTACTGGCTAGAGTAAGAAATGGCCCTTTTCCATTAAGGATGTGGCAGAAAACATTTCTACTTTTTTAAAAAAGAGGCGGAAACATTAGAGATGCAATGTGATGCATTTTGAGTCAAACATGATCAATTTATTTGCTGTGGAATAGGGCAATATATAAATGTTAGTAGTCCGTAAGCAGGTGCAGCGTGCTTTGCCAGTGGAGAGCTGACACTTTTATGAGTTCTCTCAGCTGGAGTGGCAAAGGAGCCTGGGAGGAGAATGGGGAAAACACCTGTCACCCACTTACTTTATTTCTAATCCTGGTATCTTGAAGGAAAAAGAATAACATTTAAATGAAATATCTGCCACAATTGAGATGAAGGCATTATAACCTTGCTGTTTGAATCCATTATCTTCATAGTGAGAGGATTTTAAATGCATAGTAATAGGTTTTATCAGGAGATCTCAAGAAATATATGTGTTCACTGAACCCAAATGATTATAATCTCAAATTAGGTATTTTCTTTTTTGTGTGTGAATGTGAGGGAGTAAATTCCTTAATTGAGTCTTACTCTCTTCCTTGGCCTATCTTTTTATTTATAATTATCTTTGTGCAGTTGTACCAAGGAGTTTCAAGTGAACATGTCAGTGTATAAGTATAATGGATCTTGACAAATATCACCCCTTCCACTATCCATTCCCCTCTGTTACAACGCCAATGGGTCCTTTCGTGTTATCTGGCTCCATTTTTACATACAGTCATTAAAAAATATGCTCAACTTGCATTTTGAAAAATGTTTGTACACTTAAGATTTCAGACCAAAGAAACAGGTTAAGAAGTGTGTTGTTCCTGAGACAAAAGTCATATCATTTCAAATAAGCAACTGCACCAGAGGGTATAGGAGTGGTTCCAGGAAGCAAACAAAAAACAGAAAGTCTCTCTGAAGAGATTGGAAAGGGGAGGAGAACAAAAAATGAACTGATCATAAATATGTTCAAAGAATTCACGAGTTTTCTGGAAGAACCAATGTATTGAGAGAAAACCACTTAGGAATATAAATTGGAATTTATATCCAAAAAGATAAATTTGTTCTGTAAATGGAAAGTGCATTTTAAGTATAAAATTTGGAATTATGTTTGAAAACAGATATATGGGGAAATCTTCTCCTTAATACTAAGGAAAAATGACTGGCCATGAGGCCTCTAAAACAGATTTGAAATCACAGAATGCAAATGATTAAGAACATTTCGAATCACGTCTGATTCTTCTACCTCCTCACCTCTCACTTTATCCCAGCAGAGAGAACAGATCCACAGCTATCAAGATCTGACTGAACACGTATTACTTTCCTGATCAGTTAATGGGCACAGATCTGGAGGTTTTATTCAGTACGTAAGGTGGGACCAGAAATTTTCAAAGGAATGGCATCAGAGAAAAACTGGGCATAAAAATAATTGCAAAATTAGAAAAGCATGCATTAAATATTGGTGGATATTGCCAGAAGAGCATAGCTAAGGCCAAAGCAGAGGATGGTTGAAACTCTCACCTTTTAGGGGGCCCTCCATTTCTTCCATCCACTCTTGGTTCCATGAAATTTCCTGCTCTCAAATCCGAAAAGAAATTTCGGTGCAGGTAAAGCATGGAAAAGGGAAGCCATGAGAGAGAGAGAGAGGCTAGAATAGAACATTAGGGAAAGGAAACAGCCTGACGCCATTGCTGGAGAGAGCCTGAGGAGAAGCTGTAAAGGGGAGGCTAACCTAGATTTGATGACTCAGTCCTTTGGTAAATTGCTGCCATGGGGATCCTGGAATAAATGATCTGGTAGAACAATACGTGGGTCTGGAGAAAACAAAAAAAAATCCTTCCCCATATCACATCATCTTAAACAAGACAAGCAGTATTGTCAATATTTATACCAAGAATCTGTATAGATATAAAGTGATAAGTTGTGTGGCTGAGAAAAGCAAAATAAATGTCGACCACTCTGGCTTCTGTCTGTAAGGTTTAAACCAGAAGTTAAATTCTGGAATAAAAAGTAAAAAGAGTTTAATGATCCATCACTTAGCAATTGATGAAATCAGACACAGTGGATGATTCAGCTCGCATAAGTGATATAAAACAGGCCATTAAAGGTGAGGGGAATTGCAGTAGATGCAATAAAACACATTTCCACATGTTAATTACATGCCATTTGAGACTTGTGGTATCGATGACAAGGAGAAAGAATTTCAAAGAAGAAAACAAGAGAAGGAAAATATACTTGGACATAAGTCATTCAGGGTGCTAGACATTCACGCTGTGAAACCAGAGGAGGATATTCTTAGGTGAGGATCGCAAAGCTCAATAGCTATGAGCATATGATCATAACAATTGATATTTCTCCAAATAAACTCAAAGGCATGGAGTCAAGGGCCATTCTTTATTGTTTATTTTTCTCCTTTGTCACAGTTTTTGTATTTTTTATGCAAGTTTATCTGTTTGAGGGAGGAGAGAGAACAGAAATGGTGGAACAAAGGGTAAACAAGTACAGTAGTGGTACTCATTAGATATTATGGTGAAAATGAACTATATACAAGTTATGGGTGAGAACAGGAGGTAAAAACTGGGAGTAAATGAGAGAAGAGGTGTTACTGTTAAAAATGCACATTACCTTTAGGATTAAAAAAAAACATGAATAAATAGGCATGGGAAAAGAAGAAGGAATCAAAAGCCTGCCTGCCAAGAGCACTGCATACTCTCTTCTGCCCATTGAACCAGTCAGAGCTTGAGGATTTTGTGCCATAATCTGTGCTGACATGGTAAGAAATTCCATGTATCTATCACTCCAAGACTTCATGCACCATTAATTGTCTCATAAAGTGGATTTACTGGTTTAAAAGTCAAAATATGTTTATTATTTGCAGCAACATTACAATTTATTATTTTGCATTATCACTCTGTGTATGCATGTATGTGTTATTCTTATCTTTAAGTTGTTGTACAAAGGGTTACAATTCTCTAATTCAGGTTATAAGTACAATGCTTCCTGATCAGCAGCACCCCGTCCTTCTTTCACCTTCATTCTCCCTCTCAAGTTATGTAGTTTACTTTTATGTAACATACACCTAATTCGGGCAAATAGTAAAAGTATGTATATGGATCCATGTACAGGATGAGTCTTTAATAGAGTGGAGTGCTTGCAGTAATGTGAGAATCTGACATAACAATATCTTCATTCGCCCCATCAAAACATCTGTTTTTAATAATGTAAAATCTTTTTCCTTTTCAAAAAAAATCCACAGTAGATTGCTCTTACTACGTGTTTTAGTCAGTTACATTTGAAATGGATTTAAATGATAGAAAGTGGATATTTGCCCATACATTTACCATCTGTGCTGTTCTTAATTACTATTATAAATATATATGCACATATTTTATCTTGTATTATCTTCCTTCTATATAAATTGTCCTCTATCATTTTATTGATAAGATTTCTGCTGATGAATTCTTTCAATGTATTTAAAAAAGCTATGATTTAATAATTAAAATCCTTGATTCAACGTGTAGTTTAATGCACTGAAGTTTATCAATATTGTTTGCTCACAGCTAAGATACAACCCATTTCAGCCAATGTACCTTTTAATCTGACCTAATGTAACTTTCTCTCTAAAAATTTATTTTAATATCTTGTATATTCTAATTCCTATTTTGAGGAGAGAAAATACAGCTTCAGTAACTGCTTCGGTGTACTTGTGAGAGCATGAAACCTCTCCGTGTGGTATAAATCAGTTCAAATGAAAAATGGATTTGTCCATCACGCATCATCTCTATCTGCTTCCTGTTACGTTTGGTCACTTTTTATTCACGCAGTGCATTTTGAATACCACCTAGTTAGCTTGTAGATCCTCTTATACACCCATATATTCTTCAGCTTAGGGCTGGTATTGGGTTAATTAGAAACTCTCATGATTTCTTCAGGCTGTATGTTGAAAACTTGCTTGGTGGACTCAGCGCAGCTGTCAGTGAAGAGAGGATGGTTGTCTGTTTCTTAGCAGACTCATCTGCATGGTGTAACAAGCTCTCTGGGAATTTGAAGCTGCTGTTTTTTCACATGGTGGTGCTAAGCACTTTCCAGACCCTTGTGTCCTGTGGTGAAGTAAAACACTGGGGTCCCTCCTGGGGCATAGCTCAGTGGGTGCCTGAGCATTAGAGCAGGCATGGTTCTCTCAGGCTGCCATTTTCTAGTCTACGGATTTGTGGCCATACTACATTGTGCAGTAATATAGTGCAGAATTGATGAGCAGAGAAAATGCATTTTGTATACATCTGCTCTCATGAAAGTGAGGCCAGAGCAGTCAGAATCCTCAGGATAGATGGAAAAGAAGATGGAAGAGAAGGTCAGGTGTGTGCAGCGTGTAGACACAGTCTTTGAAGATGAAGAAACAGTAACATAAGCTCAGGCATGTGAGAGGCCTGCAACAGGCAAGAAAAAATGGGAAAGAATCTTTCCTGTTGGAACACTAGGAAAAGACAGACTGACACTGTGATGGAAACTCAAAAGGCCCTGCGAATGATCTAGAACAAGGAAATTAAAAATAATAGATTGCTTACATTCCATGAAGTCTGCAGTGACAGCTGTAGGAGATGAACACACCCTCTTTACCCTTACTCTCAGAGACGTTGGTTAGCCAGTGACCTGGAGCAGCTCTCAGCTGCCCTGGTTTTGTGTCCTGATCCTCAGGAGTCACCAGGCCCAGTACATGCCCACTGGTTGCCAATTCTTGTTGTTATTCTTGTTTTTCTAATATGGACCTTGTCTTATTGACCTAGCTTATTTCATGCATCAGGAACAATCCACTTCCTGTTATTCTGTTTTGGCCAGGAACATAATTCAACAATCTATTTCTTATTGATAAAAAATATGAGTGAAATCAAAGCTGTTTTCTTTCTCATAGAGCAATTCATTTATGATATTAATCAAGTTATTTAACCTTGTTTCTTTTTATGTAACTTTTCCCCAGTGACATTGGCTGCGATATTCTGGGTAACTTTAGGTAAACAGCTTATTCAGAAGAGCTCTTTGTTCCACATGCATCATTCTGCAGAGCTTCTGAAGAGGAGGCAAATGTGCTCACTACACAGTCACAGGGCCGGAGATGTCAAATGCGGAAAGTGAAGAAGAAGTAATGCTATTTTTCAGGAGAGCTGCCAGGAAGCAATTACCTATATTTATTTGCTGGGAGCCCTAGTCTGGCCTTATCCCAGAGAAACAAGGAGTTCGATTGAGTCAGCCGTGCACCTTGGCCCTGCTTCTGAGAGTCACATTAGCCAAGGCTGGAGATTGATGTCTAAATTGAAAATGTCTTTCCATTTGTTACAAAGACAAATGGACTTAACAATAAACCAGTCATACTGCTTGTCCAGTACATTCTCTCCCTGGCTTTTGATATGCAGACAGATTATCAGAGCTCTCTTTAATGATATTAAAGGAGATGGAACACATACGTGGTCTACAATTAAAACACATTACCACCATTAAGTATCTGAATATCTGACTCCATGAAATATGAATTTACTTCTGCCATTGGACAGATACAAATTTTCTCTGTTATTTACTTCCTGAGTGGTGCAAATATGGGTTCTGGGGGAAAAATTTCCAGTGATATCTCTTTAGAAAAAATTATCTATTTGCATTATTTATAGTAGCTGAAGGTATGTTTTCATGTAAACTTCACCTGATTTCTCTAGGGTTTGGGTAGATTATGTTCTTTTAAGGGGACTACATGTATTTTTTATTTAATTCGAGCTTACCATTGGCCTATCTCTGACAGAATTGTTCCCACTGTGTGAGCACTTGATGTGGGGATCACGGTAAACCTAACAGCCTGAGAACATTGGTGAAACACAAAAATAAATTCTGCATGATAGGAACATTTGCCACTAAGCATTTCTTTGAACCCCTCCTGTCAGAACCTTATGATAACTTTCTGTTTCTCCCATTATTCCAGTAGCAGTGGATAAATTTAACCCTCAAAAATCAATGGTTTCCTGTCGGCCAACAATGAGAAGAGTGAGGCTGAAAACAACTCCTTTTACAAATCCCTCTCTCCCTTCCCCCCACCCACAAAAAATAGTGAGGAATTTACTGAATTGAGGAAGTAAAGGACCTCTGTGATGAAAACTTTAAAATCCTGGAAAAGGAAATTAAAGCAGAACTAAGGAAGTGAGAAAACCTCCCATGCTCCTAGATTGGGAAGCTTAACATTGTGAAAATGGCAATCCTGCCAAGGGCTATCTACAAATTCAAGGCAATACCCATCAATCTTTAAGGAAATAGAGGAAGCAATCCAAAAATCATATGGAACAGTAGAAGGTGCCATATAACAAAACAATTCTTAGCAGAAAGAACAGCGCTGGAAGAATATCAATTCCAAACTTCGGACTCTATTACAGAGCTATACTAATAGAACCAGCTTGATACTGGCACAAGAACAGGCTTGAGTACCAATGAAATAGAACTGAAGACCCAGACATTAACCCACAGACCTATGGCTACCTAATCTTCTAGAAGGGTGCCAAAAAATAGAATGAAAGAAAGACAGCCTCTTCAACAAGTGGTGTGGGCAGAATTGGTTAAACACCTGTAGGAAGCTTAAGTTGGATCCTTATATGTCACCCTGCAACAGAATTAATTCCAAATGGATCAAAGACCTTGAGGTAAAAGCAAACACTGAAAACCTTACAGAAAGAATAGGAGATACACGAGGGCTCCTTGGCAAAGGTTGAAACTTTCTTAATAAATACCCAGAAACACAACAAATTAAAGTTTGGACAAATGGGACTGCATTAAACTGCAGAGCTTCTGTATGGCAAAGGACATAGCTAGCAAATTAAATAGAAAGCCCATAATATCTTCACAATAACAGATAAAAGCCTCATTTCTAAAATATAGCTACAGCTCAAGAATTAAATATCTCAAAAACAAACCCTCAAAGAAACATCCATCTCATTAAAAGGTGAGCTAAAGACGTAAAGAGAAACATCTCTGAAGAGAAAATAAAAAATGGCCTATAGACACATGAAGAAATGGCTCAACATCTCTGGCCATAATAGAAATGCAAAGAAAAACAACTTAGAGATTCGCACTCCAGTTAGAATGGCTATGATCAAGAAATCTAATAACAACAGATGCTGGAGGGGATGTGGCCAGGAGGGATCACTACTACACTGTTGGTGGGAGTGCAAACTCATTCAACCACTATGGAAAGCAGTGTGGCAGTTCCTCAAAAGACTAAACATAGAGCTCCCCTATGACCTGACAATCCTATACCTGGGCATTTACCCAAGTGTCCATAAACAAGGGCACAACAATGTTCACTGCAGCACTATTTACCATAGCAAAGATATGGACCCAACCCAGACGCCCCTCAGTAGATGAATGGATCAAGAAGATGTGGTACTTATACAAAATGGAATTCTATGCTGCCATCCGAAAGTAAGACATTGCCCCATTCCTCAGAAAATGGAAAGACTAAGAAAAAATCATATTAAGTGAGTATAGCAGGCCCAAGAAACCTATGCTCCATGATTTCCCTCATTTGTAATTATTAGTACACATCTAGGACTCTCCTGGCCGAGGATCACAATAGCTCAAAACTATGCACACACAGGATGAGGCTAAGCCAAATGAACTCCAGGATATGGAAACCAGAGGTTTATCTTTGTGGTGGTTGTTCTTAATGTACTATATAAAATGATTTATTTTCTCTTTTTTTTCCGTATGGTTTATCTCATGTTGTTACTGTACCTGACGATTTTTATCTGGTAAAATCAAGACAATGGGGAGGTGGTGGTAGGAGGGAAATTGGGAGAAATATATGGGAAGGGATATCAATCCCTTCAAAAGCAATGTACCAGGGCTGAGAGCGTGGCCTAGTGGTAGAGTGCTTGTCTACCATGCACGAAGCCTTGGTTTTGACTCCTCGGTACTGCATACATAGAAAAGCCAGGTGCTGGGACTCAAGTGGTAGAGTGCTAGCCTTGGGAAAGCCCAAGGACAGTGCCTAGGCCATAAGTTCAAGCCCCAGGACTGGCAAAAAAAAATAAATAAATGAGCCCACTATCTGATGAATGTAACTATAACCTTTCTATACATCACAATAACATCAAAATACAATAATAATAATAATAATAATAATAATTCCGTATTCAAAAACACCTTTTAATGCATAGCCTTGTAATTTGGAATTCCTTAACGTTTGCGCAATTTAATTAAAATATTTTGTAGTATAAGTGCCCTCCTTTTCATTTTAATTGACGTGCTTTCAGAGGTATCGATCTCTCAGTGCTCATTTTCAGGTTGTATCTGCCTTACTGCACTCTTTTCATTGTTCTACTGATGGGCAATTATCTCACTAATTGTTCCTTAACTACAAAAAAAACTCTTACATTTTTATGAGGATTCTCTGCCCATGCCTCCAATGTATTTAATAAGCTGCACAATCTTCTAAAATTCTCCACAAAATGATGGCTTTTCTTCAACATCACTGGATGAGGGGCTTGTTCCCCCACACGCCTTACAACATCGTTTTTGTTTAACTTTAAAAAATTTTATCATGCTAATTATCATGAAGATGTTTTTCCTTTTTGGATATATATGTTAAAAATGACCTCCATCCTTCCAAAGAGTTAGGGATATTAAATTGTCATTTCACATAAACTATTTTCTTCATAGGAAGTATATGTCGCCCTTACTAACACGCATTCCCCTCCCGCCCCTCCACTCCCTCCCACCCCCGGTTCTCTTGGTGTATTTATAGTGCTCTAATGAAATACTAGGTAATTTATAAACAGTAATTAAGCCCTCTCAGTTCTGGAGGCCTGCAGCATGACCCAGTTACAGGCAGGGCTTTTGGTGTTCGGGGTTGTTGTCTTTGATCTGCCTGAGTGTCGGAGATGGTGCTTTGGACACAGGAAAGCTTGTGTCCTCACTCAGCAGGAGAGGCACAGTCTGTCCAGCTAGACAGCCCTCTGCGGCCATCCTTAATAATAGGGGTTCTCAAGGAGATGCCTCTTCTTTTGTCTCCTATCTCTTAGGAAGGTCACAGGGCAACAACTGACTCTGAGATGGATCACACTGGTGCCATAGCATTCAAGATGGTGAAGGTTTGGAAATTATCCAGAAATTCTGGTACAATATGAGTTTTTTTTCATTTCCACAGTGCATAAAGTAGAAGCCTGAATTTAATTGCATTTCATAGACTGATACAAGAAACAAAGACTTATCTGAAGAGTTCTGTAACTCTTTGAACATGAAAATTTTCACCTATAATGCTCATAAAGCCTAGGGCGGAAACTCGTACAGTAGTGGGAGCTGCTCACTACTTCGGGATCTGAGATTCTGGACAGAGTCCAGGTCAGCCAGAGATCTTCTGTGAACCACTGAAAACCTGGATGTGGAGATATGTGCCAGGGATCTCAGCTGCAAGGCAACCATAAATATGAGGATGATGGTCCAGGCTAGTTCAGGAATCAACATAAGACCCTAAACAAAAATAACCAATACAAAATGTGCAGGCGTCATGGGTCAGTTGCAAGGTATCTGTCACCTGTTTAGCAAGTGCAAGGTGCTTATTTCAAAGCTCAGTAATGCCAGAAGTAAACATAAAAACAAGTATGTCTGTAGCATTGCCATTGTCGTTTTGAGAATATTATTGTCATCATGTAACTCTTTGATTTTAACCCCATACAAATCCCACCTGCTTTTTCCATCCTGCTTCACTGCACATAGCCAGCCTGACTTGTTTTTGTCAGTGTGGCAACACTATACACTAGATTACTGGTGCAAATTCATGCATTGTCTTTCTTTTTCCCTTTCCTAACTACTTCTTTTTCATTGAAAAAAACGAAAAATGGATGCTTAAAAAATTGAGAAGAATAAATTTACATTCCAGTTCCTAACACTGTGGCTATGTGATCTTGGAGATATTAGTGGAATGTAATTTACTGTCTGACATAGTTTCTTCACCTCTGTATACCAGGTGAGAAGGGACTAGAATATAAAATTTGTAGGTTTTCTTCATGCATTGAATGATTTTCATCCTGCCACTGGAAATCTAGCATAAAATGTATGTGGGAAAGATATTTAAGTATATTTTTTCTCACCTAACGAAGTCATGGCATAGTCAGTTGTCTGTATGGTAGATAACATTTCTTTGCAAAAATCAGTAGTTCTGTTAGGCTATATTGCATATTGTGACTATGTTTAGCATCCTACAGTATTTTTTTAAGTTTTAACACAGACTGTTGCTGCAACAAAGGCTTTCTTTGTTGCATATATTTGGGGACTTATCTTTCCCCCCTTTGGAGTAGTTAATTGTGTGCAGAGAAAGATGGTGAACCACAGCCTTTTGGAATTTTCAAGGTAACCTTTCCTGCTTGAGCATCTCTTGAAAGACACAGCCTCTTCTGCAGCAGGTGGAGTTTTAATGATGCTTTGATGCCATATGTCAAATCTCATCACTCGCTGTGAGGACTGACATTTCTCCTGAAAGCCCCTAGCAATGGCAATTCGAGCTTTCGGCAAGCATCTCACACCATACAACCTGCTCACTCGTGAAGCAGCCCACAACCCTGTCGTGTTCTGCAAGATGGAGTGGAAGCCCTCACATCCCCACTGCATTGCCTCTGAGGAGAAGTGGCAATGTACTCACTGAGCATGAGTTGAGTAGTTCCCTCTGACATTAATTTGTCATTACTAGAAAGCCTGTTTGTTGTGCTCCATCACATGTTGAGCCACCATGACAAGTGTATTAGTAACTGTAGAAATGTTTAGAAAAGAAGTACACTGAGAAATCTAAATGCATATTTTCAAGATGCACAATTGCACCTCGTTTGCTGAGAGCGAAATATGTAATTTTCACATTTTATTCAGTTTTATTTGAAGTCATGGGTAAATAAAGTTGGAATAGTGTAAATCTTAATCTTGTCGAATCTCTATCTTTAATTGGAGATATAGACCAAAATCTTAATATAACAATGTTAATGTTGATGGGACAAAGCACATTAAAATATCATATGAGGGCTGGGAGTTTGGCCTCATGGTAGAGTGCCCACCTAGCATGCACGAAGACTTGCTTCAAGTCTTCAGTACCACATACACAGAAAAGGCCGGAAGTGGTACGTGGCTCAGGTGGTAGAGCTCTTGCCTTAAGAAAGTCCAAGGGCAATGCTCAAGCCCTGAGTTCAATTCCCAGGACTGGCAAAAAAGATCATTTGAGAACCCAAGTCCTAGCACTTATAGAGTCTTCACATCTCAGGAGGCAGAAATGAGAAGTATTGTGATTTTTGACCGGCATGGGTGAACAACTTTTGAGTGGAAGCCCATCTAAACCAATTAGCAAACTGTGACTGACAGAGCTCATCTCTGTCGATGAGAGAATGAGATCAGGAGGGCAGTGGTTCTCAGCCAGCTGAGGCAAAGTCATTCTCAAAATCCCATCTCATCTCAATAGAAAACCTGGGCAGGAAGCTGTGAACCTGACATCCCAACCACGAAGGAAAGCATAAATAGAAAGATTCTAGGGCTGTCTACCTTGGCAGAAAGCAAAAGATTCAGAGTATAAAATGCAGGAGAGGTGGCTCAAGAATAGAGTTCCTGCCTAGAAAGTGTAGAGCTAGGCATCTAATCCCTAGAACTGCTAAGGAAAAAAAAAAAGAATTCAATGTGCTTCTACCATTTTGACCAAACTAGTGTCATGCCTGAAATAAAGAAGAGTTGAATCAGAATTCCCAGGTCTGCAGGCAAAATCACCACTTCAGATCTCTTCAGGGATGTTTCCTCAGAAGAGTAAATGACACATGAGGACAGTTTTCCATTCATATACAGGGTGAGGCAGCAGCTGAAGAAATTCTACCTGGATCCTTCATTGCCAGATAGTGCTGTGGATTGTTACAGCCCTTATAAAAAGACAACAATAGGTTTTGGATCTCATAGATAAGATATCTATAATGAGAGTCTGTGTTATTATTACTGGATATGATCAGTTAAGTTGTTTGGATGTTTCATTACAAAATCATTGGAACAAAAAAAGATGTGAAAAAAATGTATAAACTGAGCACTGATAGTGATAGCACCCATTTTCCACAGTATAAGTTTACTTACTGTGTGTGTGTGAGTGTGTATGTGTGTCCTTCCAATCCTCTGCTAACAAAATAACCCTCATTGGTGAGTCATTCATAGTGCATACCAAAGTGCAGTTCAGTATTTTTCTGCTTAGTTGACACTGTACAAAATGTAGCTCTTGGAATAAATTGAAGCTTTCCTGTTTACTATGTAAACATTGACACACACAATTTAAAAAATTAGTAGCAAATCAAATGCAACAGCATTTCCAATGGAAACTATTACTTATTCTACCTATTTCCTCTCAGGCAGGCAATAGTTAGAAAACAAGTAGAGAACATCATGTCATTAGCTTGAATTCATCATACTAGAGATGGGAACCATTTCTATGCACCTTTGAAAGTTCAAGGAAATAAATTACATTGTACTCTCAAAAATATTAAATTTGCTGTATTTTTCTCTCATTCATCCTCATGTCCTCAAAGGAGTCACCTTCCTGGAGAGATGTGCCTTGCGCAGGGAAAAACACAAACCAGCAATTAACAAACACAGTAAGAAACAAAAAGCCTCATTTAAGGAAAGAATAAATCAAAACTATTGAAAATATTTCTATTAGAAGTATTTTCCCACCTTTCCTCTGGAGGCTTTTCAACCTCAGTTACTTACTCAGTTATAGGGTTTTGTTTTGTTTATTTACTTCTTTTGCATGCGTTTTTCTGGTGTTTGAACTTAAAGACTTATACTTGTTTAAAAACTGCCATACTCCTTGAGTCTTTTTAACTGAACTTTTAAAACTAAGGTCTGTATATTTTGCTGAGGCCAAACTTGAACCATGATCCTCTACTTCCATTTCCTGACTAACTAGGATAACCAGTATTTGCTATCATGCCGGGTTCTCCTTTTTACCTAAGTGCATAAATTCCATAGCTAAGAGGCAGAGGTAGGAAGGAAGTTCAGAGCTTGATACTGGCCCTGGTAAAATTGTTTGCCATGAGCAAAATTCCAGTAATATGAGTGAAGTCATCCTAAGCAAAAATTGCTAGACCACATCAGGAAAAATAATAATTCAAATAAAGCCTGGTTGAGTCTAAAGTGTAAAGTCTGGGGTTCAAACCATAAAACCAACAAATTTGAAAAATAAATAAGGAGAGAAAGAAAGGGAGAGAGGGAGAAAGAGAAAGAGGAAAGGAAATGGTACAGACAAAAAACACTTGCTTCTCTGTTCCTCTCTATCTCTGTTACTTCTTTTCCTCTCTACTTCTTTATGAGTTATTATTCTTTTCCTGCTGAAAATAAAAACAAAACACACAGGGCACTGAGGGCTCATGCCTGTAGTCCTCACTACTCCAGAGGCTGACATCTGAGGGGCTGCAATTTGAAGCTAGCTGGAGCAGAAAAGTCAGCAAAGGCTCAATCTACAATAAACTACTCAGAAAAAGCCCAAGTGGTGCTGTAGTTCAAGTGATAGAGCTTTGAGCAGAAAGAAGCTTTGGGACAGTGATTCTGTTGCCCTCAACTATTGAATTTGTTTTCTACTCTGCCTCATCACTGCAGATATTATGAGTTCCTCTCCAGACTCCTCGAAAAGGTGTGTTGGCTTTTGGTTCTTTTTAGGCTATTGTTTTATACCAGTAAATAGACAAGTTTTCCAAAAAAGGGGGGGGGGATAAATACCCTGCAGGGAAAAAAAAGAACAAAGAACAAGGCCTCCATGCAGACACCTGACACGGGACAGGAGCCAGGCTGGAGGTTAGACTCATGGAGACAGAATGAACCAGCCGCATCCTGGTCAACTCCTTCCTGAGGAGTGAAGAGCCCGGCAACAATTCAGACTGCTCTTCTCCTGGAGCAAGGTCTTTAAACAGGACTTTCTCTCCATCTGAGGGGAAGGGACTCCAGCCAATGATGCCTGCTGAAGCAAACAGCTCCCCCGCCCTCCCAAGGCAGCCGTGAAACAAAAGCGGTTGCTTAAAGGCAGCTAAAGATGCATCTAAATCCTTTCATGCACTTCGTCTTTTAAATCAAAGCACAAATAAAACAGAGTCCCCATCTTTGTGGAGACAGAAACACGGGGTTTTTTTTATATCAAAAAAAATGTAGCTTGATTTTTACCTATCTTTTATGCATGCTTTAGGCCATAAATTGGTACGGTTTTATCACTGATGTAAAAAATTCATGACTCAATTTTGAAGAAACAGAATAGCTAGTTTATGAAATGATGCTCATCACTTTTTCTAAGGTAAATTGATAACATTTTGATCCCAAATCAGAAGTCAAAAATCTTCTTTAGTTCCATAACTTTGGATATCTCCAGTACCACTGCCAACACTCTTGTAGACTGTATATCCATATGACAACCAACGCAGCATTAAAATCCCAAGATTCATGCCGTCGAGATGGAAGCTAGCCAGGTTAGCACTATACAAGGAAAGGGAGAGCTCGAATTAGAGAAAAAGAAAATGAGGACTTAGTGAAAAGCACAGGACATTGAACTGTGGCCTCACTGTCCTTGAGCAAAGCAGCACAGGAAAGCCCCACCACACAGCAACCCCCGCGGGGATCCTCCCTTATACCCCATCTTCCCGCAAGGAACTGCTCTCAAGTACTCCTGGGTATGAGACAGGGCAGTGGTGCCAAGGGCAAAGGAGACAAGCACAGGGCCTACCGCCCACCCTATGGCCCACCCCGTGACCAAGGATACCTCGCTTTGGGAGGAATGGATGCCAGGTTCCAACCCATCATAAAAACCGGACTTCTCTTCTTCCCTGAACTTCTGCACTCCCAAATTTTCTTTGTTTTAGGACACAGATATATGACATATATTTTATTCTATGTATTACATATCGTATGTACTTAAATAATATTATATATATACATGTATTACATATGATATGTGTATTATTGTATATAATATGTATTATATATATGTTATCTATTATGTCTATATTGTATATATTATATATCTTTATAGAAATATACATTTATGTATATATACTTATATTTTGAATATACTAAGGTATATATAACTATGCCACTCCTTTATTAAAAGAAGTATACTTTACCATATGTATGTAACTTACTGATTTGAAACAGGAGCTCACTAATTTTCTACGCAGACTGGCCTCGTGTCATAACCCTACCAATTTTTGCTTCCCAAGTAGCTAAACATACAACCAGGAGTCAACATGTCCAACTTTGTTTTCCTTCCTTTATAATTTTTGGTTGCTATTTGTAGATTAGAAGTCATGTCTTTGTTTCCCTCTTATTAAAAACTATCTTATCAGGTTTTTTTCAAATATTCATTTTATATTGTGTTGTTCTTTAAAAAAATGTAATACTTGTCCGATTTTTTTCTTGAATCATTTATATTCCATAATGAAATAAATTTGGTGACTCTTCTTTTTTCCCCTGAACAAAATCTTGAGAATGTTCCTGCCATTGCCCTTGCTTTTGTCTGTGTACTGTGGATGTCGGCAGAACTCAATGGTCAAACCTGTACCTGGGGCTCTCCTCAGAGTGTTTGGACAGAAAATGACTTCCTAAATGCAGAGCAGACCTGTGAGCACAGAGCTGCAAACCCACAGGTCCACTTGCCAGTGGACAATCTCCTTCTCTCCAAGTGAAAATACAGATTAGGCTTTCAGTGTCTCTATTTGCCCATTAATGGCTCTGTTCCCTGATTCTTGGGTTGACAATAATCACACATTAATCTGTACACTGTTAAGCACACATGGAGATCACTAGTGATATATCCACTCTGAATTAATGTCACCTCTCCCCTTTGTTCTTTATACAAGATTTGTAAACACACACACACACACACACACACACACATCCTGATAGATAAGTAGTTATGAAATAAATGTCCAAAGTGCTCTTGCTATGTTATGATTACGTTCAGCAGTGTTCTTCAGTGCATCTGGAAAGTCAAATGAAACAGTTCGCTTAGCATGTAGCTATAACCCAACCCTGTGGCCGATGAGTCAGGAGGGTCTTGAGTCTGAGGCCAGCCTGACACTGTTTCAGAACTTTTGTTTTGAGTGTTCCTTCCGCTTTCATCCACAATACAGTCCTTCCTCAGGCCCTCACTGGAGATCCAGTGCTTTCCACATGCCCAGGCCTCCCAGGTCCTCAGTTTCCCATGTGACACATGGTGGCCTAAGAGCCAGACCTGGAGCTGTGGTGGTATTGGTAACTGTGCAAGCAAATACTTGTGCTCCTGCTCTCTTACCCATCAGAGGCCACCGACACTAACTGGTACATCTTGTCATTCATGGATGCTCTGTGGAACTGGTTTGGAATTGAGAGAGGTGACACAGAAAACTCCTGTGTGTTACCAGGGGACGAAGAGAAGCCTCTTCCTTATCGAGTTCCTTTCTCTAGTGAAGCAGTTAGATTAAATTCTATCTCTGTTGAATGACTTGTGCTCCCTACCATATTGGAAAGAAAACCTACCTGAAACAGGAAGCCACTATAAATATTCCTTATAATCACTATTAAGCATTGGGATTCTTACATTGTATCGTCAATACATCAGATGCTAGCATGAATATTATAAATAAGTGTGCAGCAGTCCTTCTGTGGAGAGCATCACACTGCAGTTCAGATAACTTCTTTGAGAACTCTGACAGCAGGCTATGATTGTCTGGCTGTTTCAGCAACAGGAGTACAGCAGGTTTTTCAGTGATACCCTTTGGCCACAGTTTGCACTTCTATGTCACCACACAACAGCTTCATAAATGATGAAAGACTAGAAATAGATATCACCCTTAGCTGTATGTGACTAAGGTTGATATTGGACATTTTTAACACACAAAAGTTAAACAATTGGCTGGGCGCGATGGATCATGCCTGTGATCCTAGCTACTCAGGAGCCTGAGATATGAGGCTCACGATTCAAAGCCAGGGTTCTGTGGCTCAAGGTGTAGGGCGGTAGCCTTGAGCAAAGGGACAATGCCCATGCCCAGAGTTCAAGTCCCACAACTGACAAAAAAGAGCTAAATCATGGAAAATTTAAGATGAGTTATTATAGTACATTTGTAACACAACAGAGAACAGTTCTTGGTCTTAAGAGAATTTATGGTGTGACCATAAATTTCAACTCATGTAAATACAGGTGCAATTTCTTATCTCAAATTCTACCTCAGTAAAATAATTACAGACATGAGTCTCAAACAAATATCTATTCCATTTATTTTTACAATGGTCAAAATAATTTAAGGATTTGTAGATTGAAAACTTTCTCTAGAAAATCAGTCGATAGTTTTATGACAAAGCTTCCCTTATTTACCAAATGAACGCATTTAGTTTATTTACATAAATTGACACCATTTTGTTTATATTTTGAATACCATCAGTAGCTCTCATCTCCTTTTATTCATCTATTCCCCAGTGATAGACATTAATTTGATCCTAGCTTTGCTGCTAAAAATATTTTGGTGATCAGGTCCTCAAGTATTGCATTGGAATTTATATGGAATAAATTCCCAAGAGTAGAGTTGTTGGGTTGAACTAATGTGCTTTTAATTATAACTCATATTTCTAAAAGAGCTATTTGCAAAGTGAAACAACTCGTACCTGCAATGACACTGTATCAAAGTACTATGTTTGCATTCCCCAGGGCAATATGCTGGGTTTTTAATTGTTGCCAATCAGAGCAGTAAAAATCGGTATATAACTATTACTTTAATTCATATTTCCCTTATTATTTGTATGTAGAATTGTTTTTAGAAAGTTATTCACAGATACAACATAGGTGCTTCCCTGCTCCTAAACAGAGTTCATATTACTCTTTAAAAATAAGTCTCGATGAATCTCTACCATTTCTTCTCACACTACTGGGAAACATTTTGAATCTATCCTACAATCATCAATCTAATAATTGTTCTTCATTTCACTCACAACTTTCAGTAAAAACCACAGCAGAAGCTAAGCACTGGTGGCTCATGTCTATAATCAGAGCTACCCAGGAGGCTGGGACGTGAAAATCACATTTCAAAGCTAGCCCACACAGGATTCTTAATTCAATTAAACACTAGAAGTGGAGCTGCTGCTCAAAGTGGTAGACCACTAGACTTGAGTAAAAGAGCTCAGACCCAAGGCTCAAGTATCCAGGACTGTCAGCAAACAAAAGACGAACAAACAAACAAACAAACAAAAGCTTGGCCGAGTGTCATATTCATCATCTTTCCTTTCCTCTTTCCTTCTTTTTTCCTTCCTTCTTCTTTATTTCTTTCCTTCCCTCCCTCCTTCCTTCCATCCTTTGCTTCTTTTTTCCCTTCTTTCTTTCTTCCTCTCTTTGTCCTCCTTTCTTCTTTGTTTCTTAGATCCTTCTTTCTTGCTTTTTATTCTTTGTCCTTTCTGTCAGAATATATTTTTAAGTTGGCCTATGAATTCTAAAACTTTAATGAGCCCTTGAGACTCGAGATCCACTTCCCAAACAAAGCTTCTTTTCTCTACTCCAGCCTTCTGTAACCTAATGATGGCCTTCCTTCCTATCTGAAACTCTGCATCGCTAGAAACATGTTATTATAGGTCCTTGGTAGCAGCCACTAATTGTAACAGCAAGTCCAAGAAAAAGTCCTGAAGAAGGAAGATGGGATCATTCCTTATCTTTCACAGCCACAGAATATAATGAATTGGAAGCAGGATACACAGACAAAGCTGAGGGCAACTCAAAAAGTAACTTTACAAGAAGTTTAGCCATTAAGGTCTAAAGAAATGTTTCATTCGAAATAGTACTGGAAATCTCATCCAGAGAAAGAAAGCAAGAGGAAAATACAAAGGGTATCCAGGTAGGAAAAGGGAAGTCAAACTACCCCCAAGATAGCAGATTTATGTATCTTTAGAGGCAAGTCTAAAGATACATTAACAAATGGATGAGACATACTAACTAAGCTCAGTGAGTTGCAGCAAATAAAACCAAAGTACAAAAATTAGTAGGATTTTTAGACAGGAATGATACCTAATAAAATCCCCGCCTCTACCTTGCCTCCCATACGATGCAGATAGCATTGCTGTGCATGGTTTATGTAAAAATTCCCCCACTGTCCTCAAAGAATCCCAGAAGCCTTCAGTGGAAAACCTGTGGATCTTCATCATCCAGAGAAATCAGTCCAGACAGTTTCACATCGTACAAGGAAAGTGTGCTGAGCCTAAGCACCAGAGCTGGCCAACTCAAACAGATACAGGCAGTCGTTTGGTTCTTGTCAGAGTACAAATAGATGGGCTGCAAGTCTGCATTGTTACCTAAGTGAGTCTGTTGGCGGATTTAATATTGATTTAGCCTCTGGTAGTTGCTATTTTGAACATTGCTTTATTAAAATGGAATATTTCCCCTATCAGTCTCAATGATTTTAATCAATAATTTTTATTTTCTCTAATTGCATGCACTTGTGTGTGTGTGTGTGTGTGTGTGTGTGTGTGTGAGAGAGAGAGAGAGAGAGAGAGAGAGAGAGAGAGAGAGAGAGAGAGAGAGAGAGAGAGAGGGCATGCGTGTATGCTCTCACAAACTTTTGAAACTGGGAGTTCTATAAAATGAAGTAGCAGTGATCATAAACTACAAAATGCCCTCCAGTCAGAGTAGCATGTTTAGTAAAGGTCATTAAATGTTAATGCTACTTTATATAAAGAGCATTTTTTAAAAAGCTGTTCTTTTGTATATGAGTTTTTCAAGTTAAGACAGGTGGTATCAGAATAGTTTATTCTAGAAACTTTAAGAAGTAGCTTCTTAGTTCTGTGTAATAAAAACAAAAAAGAAATTATGGATATAGCAAAATAATATGAATTGAATGGTGGGTAAGTATTGCATAATCCATAATATGACATCTTAAGGCATCAACTATCATAAAAATTAGGTTTCAATATTTAAACATTTTCGAGAAAAGCATAAGAAGTCCTAAATTACTGCTAACTTTGACTCCAAAAACCTATTGTGTTTGGAATTTAGATTACATTTTCTTTCAGAAATATTTATGCAGATTTTAGTTTTAATCACAAACTAGTTCATGTAACCCATAATAAGTGTGTGTGTGTGTATGTGCATGTGTGTGTGTGTGTGTGTGTGTGTGAATGTGCACACGTGCTGTGGTTTGCACTCAGGTCCTCTTGCTTACCTTTGTTGCTCAAGTCTGATGCTCTACCATTTGAATCCTATTCCATTTCTGATTTTTGGTGGTTAATTGAAGATGAACATCTCAGGAGCTTTTCTGCCTAGATGGGCTTCAACTGGACTCCCAGACCACAGTCTCTTAAGTAACTAGAGTTACAGGTGTGATTCACCTGTCTCCAACTTAGGGAAACTTTCAAGAATTAGCATTGTCCTTTTGCCTTTGGCCTCTTTAAGCCTGAAGTTCCCCTAAGAAAACGCTACAAGGGAAAACAGGACACCTCCTTACCTCTTCCTCCATTTTCTCTGCCTCGGCAGAGCTGTGCTCACAGTGGTACCGTGTGGGCGTATGTATATATTTGTGTAAGTAACATAAGAACGATGAACGTGGAGCCATGTCTGCAGTCAGGGGGCCTGTAGTGAGAGCTTCTCCCCTGAGCCTTCCTTCCTCCTACCCACCCAGAGGAGACAGCGGAGACAGCGGCCCATGCAACCCAGCTGCTCTCCCTGCTGAGCTGCACTGCGCAGCCACCTGCCCTGCCCTACCCTGTCCCTGACTCTGCCCTGTCCCTGCCTCTGCCCTGTCCCTGTCCTGCCCCTGCCTCTCCCCCTGCCCCTCCCCCTCCCCCTGCCCTGCCCCTGCCCCTGCCCTGTCTCTCCCCCTGCCCCTGCCCTGCCCCTCCCCCTGTCCTGCCCCTGCCCCACCCTGCCTGCCCTGCCCTGATGGCCTCTGTGCCTCGTGCTCCTTGGCACATTTTTCTTCCACGCCACCAGTGGTCACGGAGTCGAGGTCGGAGCCCCAGACACCTCGGCTGTGATTGGAAACCAGTTTTATGTGCAGAAAATTCCACAGGGAAGGCGGATGGCAGCAGCGTGGGGCTTCACTGCTGGTGAAGATGGCCCCTCTCCTCTCCCTGCCCTGCTCCTCCAGGCAGGAAAGCGTCGCCCTCCATCTCCCTGCCGCTGTCCGAGGGTGACCAGGCTTCCCTCACTGGACACGCCACGAGGGCGCCAGCCTCTGCCGGGACAGTGCAGGGCACATCGGGGAAAACACTCCTCCAGGAAGATGCAGTCCAAGCATGGAACCTGACCAGCGGGCGAGGCTGCTGGGCGCAGGCCCTGGCTCCGGCCTGGGCAATGGAGGGCCTCGGCTCCCCTGCCCTGGTCCTCACCTCTGCCGCCCCACCCGCGGGCAAATCACCACCCATCTGCCTCCCCACCCCCACAGCCCCAGCATCCCTCTAGCATTGCTTGTGTGAGCAGCTCAAAGCACAGGCATTATGCTGAGTACTTATCAGCCCCTGTGCCCAGTCTCAAGATGATGACCTGATAGTACTGTTTCTGCATCATCTGTCCACTATTTAGTTAGCTATCCTCTGCCACTCATCTGTCTTCTGAATAGACAAACACGAATTCACAACTTTATCTTTATTCCAGAACTTTCACCACAGCAATCACACTATGCCTGATACAACAGTTATCTGATTCGGGATGACTGTGCTGTTACTTCATAGTATGGATTCATTTTTGTAAATTACACAGGGAAATTCTAGAAGAATTTGGCATTGACTACAACCAGGCCATAAGGACTTACACATCTGTATTAGGAAAGATCTCTACATCCAAATTCTTGTGTGTGTCAGTGTGTTTACGCTACTCTCAATTACATCATATAGTATCTTAAATTTGATCATTTAAGTTGTGGCATATTGCTGAACACTGTCCTGAGGAGCAGAAGTGAGAAACACATCATTGTTTGATGGGACAACTATATAATTTCCAGATTACTTTAAATCTCAACTTACTAATTCACTCATTGATTGAATACGGGGTAGAAATTATTTAAGCACTCTTGCTTTACCTGCCTCGGTTATTAGAAGACACATACCCTGTAATGTCTGCCTGGTATATTTCTCTAAGCACTTCATGAGATAATCTCTGTGAAAAATGTTCAGGACATCGTCTAACAGAAAATCGGCTTCAGCAAATGTTAACAGCAACCAGCAGGCCCATTGCCACGCACAGTCCATCTGTAGCAGACGAGGGTTGCCTACACCATCGTACAGAACAGCTTTGTTTGAGTTATGAGCATACCTTGCCATTGTCAAGCAGTCCTTTTGATTTAGAGCCTAGAGCTTGAGCAGGTTCTGTATTGAGTTGTATATCCATGGTGTGCAAACCCTGAGAGCATATGGCTCCTAATTAGGCTTGATCATGATAAAGGATGAGTGTTTAAGAGGTCAGTTTGCACCCCCTCTAGAGGTTACACTGCTTCATAAATACTGGGAAATCATAGCTCCCCATGACATGGCAATAATCTCTGTAAAGTTTGAGTATGACTAGTGACAGTGTTTCAGAGGCTGGCATTGCGACTGAACTAGTTGTACGATTGCCACGAGGACTCCAGCACTGACAACAAAGTGAAATATTGATACTGTAATTAGTTTTCTGCACCATATGTTCTGAGTTTTGCATATAGTTATTATGCAGCATGGATTCCCGGGCAGATGATTAGGAGAGCAGGAATAACAGCAAGACGCAATGCGCTTGCTGGAACAAACCACGGCCTTCCCCCATGCCCTACCCAACACCGAGATGAACCAAAGCCATGAGAGCTGCTTCTTCTTCCCGTTCCAGTCATTATTCATGTTGCACATGGGTTCAAGGTGTGTGTGTAGGCCTGACAAGGACAGAAGATATATGGAACAAACTTTCCTCTTCCCTTTGTTGTTGTATTGTTTTCTTGTCCAGCCTTTTTCTGAACTTACCTGGTAGTTGCTTTGTGAGTGATCTACAGCAAGGCTTTGCTTTGGTCTTCAACATGGCTGTGTCAGGACAGCCGGAAGCCTCTTCCTCCCTCTTCCTGTATGCTGGTGATGACGATGACGGAGCATGCAGTAGCTGACAGACATAGTGAATTTCCGGAGGTGGGGCACTGAGGAGCCCCTGCCCGAGCACCTGAGTGGTGGATGGAAGTCAGGAGCTGAAGAAGTTCCCCCACACTCAGCCCCAGGCCACAGCTTCACTGCAGAGAGACATTTGAGAAACTGAGGAAAACTAGTAAGGAGTAACTAAGCATATGGAAGGAAATGACATTTAGAGGTAAAGAAAATCAAGTTATCCTCTGTCTTCCATAGCACCTCAGCATATTGAAAATGCTACCCAGAACCTACAAACCCATCCCAGAACCTACCTCTTGTGATCTTGGAAGTCTGGGGGCTACATTACGCCCCCAGCAGGTAGACGTGCTCATCTTTTTGCCTCTTAGAAATGTACTACGACAACACATTCATCTTGGGACTATTCCACTGGTGGCAGTAAGTCCCGCTGGGGGATTTCTCTCCTCCAGATGAGGGAAAGGGTGTAGGTCTCTGTGTTTTCTGAATATGTCTATGTGATGGAATGATGGTGCTACAGTGACGATGCCTAAATGCTTCCTGAAGGGAGAGGACTTTGTGGGAAGGCTGTGTGGGGAGATGGTGTGTGTGTGTGGGGGGGGGACATCCCTGTCCACTGCTGTCAGTCCTGAGCAGACACTGGTGGATTTGGTGGCTTTATTGTCATTTACCTCGGGCGAGAGACAGGACTGGTATTTCTAAAGCGGCTTCTCAGAAAGCACACAACACTTCTACAGGACTCACAGAGGCGAGAGGTGCACAGTTCATAATGCAGCCCATGGGGGGAAGGAGACTTCAGTTCTCCTGAAACAAGCAGCCTGACATACCGAATGCCACCACCAATACATCAGAGTCACTGAGAAAGTGAGGCGATGGGCTCACTTGTCCATCTGCGAATGGTCTGCCATGACCAAAAGCTCGTGACTCTCCCACGCTCCCATGTGGACCTTCTCCCTCTCTGTGATGATACTTGACAGTGGGTCCTTGGGAAGGAATGAGGATTCCACATTTACAGTTATCTGCTGTCTTTGTCGCGCAGTGTCCTCAGAAAGGAGGACCACCCCTCCCTTCATTTCTGCTATGACTGGACACAGCAAGAAGCAAGATGGGAGCAGAGGCCACTCCAGACCTCAAAGGAAATGGCTCTTTGATCTTGGGCTTCCAGATTCCATAGCATTAAAAAAAGAAATTCTTAGCCCTGTGGGGTGGCTCAGGCCTGTAATCCAAGCGACTCAGGGGGCTAAGATCTGAAAAATGAAGATTCAAAACCAGCCAGGCACAAAGTGACCTGAGACTCTTATCTCCAATTAACCTCCATAAAATGAGAAGTGGGGCTTGGCTCAAGGGTAGGATGGTAGCCTTGAGCTGAGCTGAAAAACTCAGGGAAGGGCTCATGCCGAGTTCAAGCAACATGACCCACCAAAAAAAAAAATGAGGTGTAGTGGCTCACACCTGTAATCCTAGCTACTCAGGAGGCTGAGATCTGAGGATCAAGGTTCAAATCCAGCCTGGGCACAAAAGGACCCGAGACTCTTATCTCCAGTTAACTTCTAGAAAACTGGAAGTGGGGTTTGGCTCAATGGTAGGACAGTAGACTTGAGCTGAAGAGCTCAGGGACAGTGCCCAGACCCAGGGTTAGAGTGGTAGCCTTGAGCTGAAGAGCTCAGAGATAGCCCCCAGGCCTAGTTCAAGCCCCATGACCCACAAAAAGAAAAAGAAAAGGATATTCCTGATTTTTAAGCCAAGCAAGTTAAAGGGTTTTGGTGTGGTTGACTGCAGAATTTGCTATTTCTTGGCCATTTGTTGTTACATTAACTGCTGAACTAAATTTTTAACTACCACTTAATATAAAGCAGTAAATTAAAAGAATATAGGGAATCACATTTTCTTTAAAAGTTTTTTTTATTTTTAATTAAGAAAACTTGTCCTTTATAAAACAATTTATTGTGAACACACTTTTATTCTGGCACATATTAAAAATGGAAAGTAAATGACTAGACATAATTTTCTTTCTAGAAAGATACATTCAGTGCATTAACAGGCATGTGTGTGTATGCCTGTGTGTGTGTGTGCGCGTGTGTGATGCATTCAAACCTGCTCATTTGCATAGACGTGCCAGCTGTAGATTTAAATGATAAAGAGTAGAGAAGAGAGACTGAATAACTAGAATCACAGGAAAAAGAACAGGGAATAGAAAACCAGTCACCAGGATTTACAGAGTGTCTCAGACAAGCTAAATATGTCACCACAGGGGAAAACAAAAAACAAAAAACAAAAAAAACATTTATTTTCAGAACATATAACACAGATGTAGCAGTTATTTCAGAAAAAAAGTCTGTAAGTGATGAATTATAAACTAATGTATGCAGTAACAAATTATTTCTGTTAACAGTGAAGTAAGCGTTTGCTTGAATGTATGTCCATTATTTCTCTAATTGCTTTGACTGCATACCCACTTCACCAAAGCTGAAGACAGGGGTTCAAGGGTTTGCAGGAAGTGGATCTGACCTGGTTTATAATTACCAGGTCACAGGTCTGTGAAGATGTTCTTATTAATGTGGCTCATTTGACCTCCCTTTCATAACTGAAGGAGAGAGACAGGCTGTGTTCCACAGATGGGCAATCTCTCTGTCTCCTTTTACTAGCTTCCTTCTTTTATTAAAAAAAAACAACAGCATGAGGAGAGGAGATATGCATGAACAAATTCTTTTATTTGCTGACATGGAAAACAAACTACCCTCAGATGGGAGCTTGGAACATGAGTATTCTACATAGAGTGTCAAGAAGCCCAAAATTGGGAGAATTGCCCAAAATAGTGCCTGCAGTTTTCACTTCCCACACCATCTGTGTGAGTGTGTGCCACACAGAAGACCATGCTTAACAAATGACTTTTGTTGTGTTCCTCTTCAAAAAGTATTGCCTTTGCTTTTATATGTATGTTTAATACATATCATATAGTAAATGTATATGGAATGTGTATAATATATACTACAGAATAGATGGATCAATGAAATTAATATATGTATATATAATTTTATATGGGAATTCGATTGCAAGATACAGAGAAGCCACATTTTGAGAGGTCAAACTGAGATCCTTATTAGAAAGCTGGAGACTGTAAGCAGACAACAACCTGATCAACTCTAATGGAGAGCGAGTGGCTGACATCTGTAATGCTACATACTCCTGTGGCTAAGATCTGGGAACGGAGTTTGAACCAGGTAGGAAAGTATGCTGGATGCTTATTGTCAATTAAGTAGTAAAAAGATGGAAGTGGAGCTGTGGCTGAAGTGATAGAGCGCTAACCTATGCACAAAAGCTCAAGGACAGCATTCAATCCTAGAGTTCAGGCTCTAGGACACACACTAAAATAAAGTAATAAAGAAATAAAGTGATTTAAAATTTCACAATTGCCAAAATTTGAAGTTATAAACTACTGGTCCATATAAAAAAGTACCCTAGTATTGGGCAATGTGGTGAAAAAAAAAAAAGAAAACCTTTCCCGGTGTGAAATAAATGGAAAAAGAAAGACAAAAGCCCAAATCCTTGGTCTGAACAATAGTTTGATTCTTATGTGAAAATATTTCTGAAACCAGTTTAGATTTAGAAAGCATAGCCCTCCTAAGAGAACGTTCTAGATCTGATCTGACATTTGACAGAAGATACCAATGTGTGTTTAGATAAGCTTAGTGACAGAGAAAGGCCACCATTGCACATTCCTTCCGGGAAGCCAAGCACATTTACCATCAGAAGCATTGCTTTCCCTGGCAGACGGCTGGAAAAGAAGAGGCTTTGGGAGAATGAAAAGTTATTTCATTGAAAACCAATGCGAGCAGTGAAATAAGAAAGTAACGAGAACTGTACACTCAACATAGGAATCCTTGGAACTGGTTTTGATGTAAGTGGCTGGATTTCTAATAAGTTGCTTTAAATAAATAAACATTAAAAAAAAAGGATGATTACTTTCCTAAGCTGGGAAGGTCAGTTGTCTTCTTGATCTCCAGACTTCGTAGATCAGAGGAGAAATAATCACACTCTCAATTGGCCAAGAATCATTCTAAATACTAGTATAAATGACTGAAAATAAGATCAAGATAACAGAAACATTACCATTCAACATATGCAAATGACAGACGTATGGTATTAATATTGTTTTATGTCCACTGTGCTTGGACCCACCTGCACACCCGTATGAACACCTACTGTGCTTTCAGCATTAATTGGATATGTTATAATAGTCACCGTGTCAGTTCCTTAATCAAGAGAAGCTTGCTGATAGTTTTCTTAAGCAAGTGCATTTTCTTTGATACGCTTTCAATAGATTTGTAATACTTTTCTAAGTTTTAATTGGGCGTCTATATAACCCTAGGCTAAATGAATTGATTCCTATCATTTTCTTGACCATTTTAGCAGGGATGAAGGGCTGTAGATGACAAAAGACATCAATCGATGCCTAAGCCATGCTTGAGATTCTTACACACCACCATTCCTCACCATCGCCAGACAGCTGTCACAGTCCTGCTCAATATGAAAAGATATCTTAACACTTCCAGACATTGAGTTGATGGTGATTCATATTCTACTTATATTATGTCACAGAAAGAAAAAAAAACAGAAAATTTCAGTCCTCTCAAATTTTAGGCAGATATGGTTGCTTGATACATTATTTTCTAATTAAAAATTATTCTTCTCATGTTATAATCAATTATTAGAATATTTTCAGAATAAATGTCTGAAAGTAAAAATGAATGTATTTTTCATTTTATTAGACTGAATTTTAAGGCACTGGTTGATGTTCAGACATTTTACTTATATAAGATAGGATGTATTATTCAATTATATTTTATTGTCAGTTTATAAGTACAGTGTATCTTGATTGTCACCTATTTTATAATACTTATATAAAAACTCCATTCCAGTGGGAAAAGGACCCCATCTTTTGTGGCATAATGAGTATTCTTCCCTCAGTATTACAGTATGATTGCTGAAGTTCCAGTGACCGGTCATAAAGAATGCCACTTAATTGTCCCCCTTGAGGCCTTGCCAAAGGCTTTCCAGCCCCCAAGAATCTTCTCTTATTACTCAGACCTTGTTAGGAAAAATTTCTAAACATTTGGTCTCCAACTCCACTCTTCATTCTCCGTGTATTTATATCATGTGACATTCTAATATTCCAATTTCTGAAAGTAATTTTTCCTCTATTTTTTCAGATAAGGGTATTGATGGGTTTGCATCTACAGTTGTGTCACTCTAGATCTATTTGAAATTAGCATGAACATTTTACTTTTGTAGACGGAAAGAGAGAGGACACACCACTGGGAAAATTATGTCAAGCCTTCACAGCTACTAAAAATGGCTTCAGTAAGCCAAGTTCTGTGGCTCATGCCTATAATCCTAGTTACTCCGGAGGCTGAGATCTGAGGATCAAGGTTCAAAGCCTAGGCACAAAAGGACCTGAGACTCTTATCTCCAATTAACCTCTGAAAAAATGGGAAATGGGGCTTGGCTCAAGGGTAAGGCGGTAGGTAGCCTTGAGCTGAAAAGTTCAGGGACAGCGTCCAGGCCAAGTTCAAGCCCCAAGAACCCCTCACCAAAAAAAATATGGCTTCAGTGCACTTCATCTCTAAGTAAGATATGTCATATCTAACACAAGGAAGAGACTTGGCAATATTTCATTACTTAGTGAGCCACCATCTTTGTAAAATATATACAAATGAAAATTATTGTTCACCATGTTTGAAAACTGCAAACCAGGAGAGGATTTATAGCTAAATCTACCAACAGACTCACTTTACACAGATCACTCTATTTCCAAAGTGTGTGTGTGTGTGTGTGTGTGTTACAAGTCAATCTTTTCTCAATCTTTATTTTTTCCAGAATAAGTGACAAGTTTACAAATTTTCATACAATGAAAAAGTCATATCTCTGGGCAAAATAGATAATATTTAAGACAGTAAGAAATTTTCATATGAAAAATATTTTAGAAATTGAAGTCAAAGAAGACCTGTAAAGCTACACAATTATGAAATAAAGTGCAATGTTTATTGAACACATGCCTTTTGTTCTCCAAGTAAATAAAAGCTACAAATGTATACAATTTTTATCTGAAGCATATGTTCGTAGTATTTTTTTTCTCACATGTGGTTATCAAGTTCTGTGTTTGCATTTTTTGCCAGTCTTGGGGCTTGGCCAGCGCTCTAGCACTTGAGCTACAGCACCACTTTCAGCTTCTTTCAGTGTATGCAGTACCAAGGAATCAAACCCAGAACGTCGTACACGCTAGGCAAGCACTCTACCACTAGGCCAAACTCCCATACCCTTGTGTTTGCATTTTTAAAAATTCTGCATTTATAGGCTCTTGGGGTTGATGTAATCAAGTTTGGCTCACACTAGATGTGTAAAGATGTCAGCAAGTCTTAATGGAAAAGACGTGTGTGTGTGTGTGTGTGTGTGTGTGTGTGTGTGTGTACATGTGTAGACGCCTTTATTTTACTGAGAAACTTCCCAAACCACTTTCATCATTGAAGATTACTTCAATGCTACTTTCTGAAAAATTTTCTACTTTACATACAGTTAAATAAAGTGAATAATGAACCAAGCAGATGTTTTTGACAAATGTTTTACACAAGTACACAATTAGAAAAAAATCTCAAAGGTGCCATGTAACACACAGAGTGAGTAGAACACTTCCTATCTGTACAAAGGACAACTTTACAAGGGTTGGAAGCCTCTTCCCTGTAAATTCTCCTTCCATTCTCACAGAGAACAAAAACGCCTTCTCCCTCCCTCCCCGCCCTTCCATTCACATCCATTGCCAGTGCACACAGGCAGGGTTCTAATGAGGAACTGGGGAGTAATCTGAAACAATTCCACATCAAATCCCCTCATCTTCCCTCCACCTCCCCAGAGACCATTTATCCTGTTCATATTACATTTCGTTGATGCAACAGTGTAGATCCATCTTTGCACCACACAATCATAAAAGGTTGTTTTTATTAAATTTACAGGCCAGAAAGTATTATTGCTAAAAGCACCTAAGTGAGCATGGTATCAAGACTTGCCCATTCCAACAGAGTCCCTGAGGAAGCCAGGCTCGCCTCTGGAAGCAGCCTGGAGTCATGGGTGGGATGCCTTGGTCATTCATAGCTCCACATCAATGGAGGAGCACACACACACTGAGCCAGGAGGTTGCTACCGCACAACGTCTTCTAAGAATCATTGAAAAGATATCTTGTGAAACAAGCTACTAGCTAGTTAATGAGCTATGCGCCTACAATCAGCATGTTTTGATTAATCATATGCACCATGTATGGAAAGTTATGCTATTTCAAGAAGATATTATGATTCAGGATTCATACATTGCAGCCTTATACATTCTAACAGCATGAAGCAAAAGATAAATGGTAGATAGATAGTAGGTGGATAAATGATAGAGATAGGAGATATAGAGAAGAAAGAAAACAAATACCACATTACCACATATGTGTATAAAGCATTATATTTTATATTTGGCATTATGTAAATGTAACATTTAGATAAATAGAGAAAGAAGGACTAAAGTGATTAAGGATGATGTGTGAAGAAAAATTTTAGTGTCAAACTTTCTTTACAATATGGAAAATTATAAAGTAAATTGGCCATCTTAATAGCTACTGAGAACTCATTTCAAAGCCAGTCTACAAGGTGAAATCAACAGTCTACTCACAGCTACAGCAAAATCTCTTACCAGTTCTTTCTTTTCAAATTCTTAAAGGCAGACAGACCATTGTGTAACAACAGAAATCAAATGCTTAATTACTTGATGTAATTGATTAATAATTAGATCTATGTTCCTCCAAAGGACAAAGATGTTATTTGTGTGGTGATTAGATGTGCTAGATTACTTTTGAGATTGCTTATTATTTTGAGTATATTTCCATGATTTCCTTACATAACAATTACATTTACAGTGCATCTCCGTACCATGGTACATATCAACAACATTTTACCACAACCACAACTGTTTGCCAATTGCTGTGCTTATGCAAACTTATTTGTCATTTCTTGTTGCTTCTATGTGCCTTCTCTAGAGTTAAATGAGCATTCTATAAAATTTATTTTTCTTGTATTCATAGCTCACCAAATTTGTAGTTCCTGTGCTTTTCCGTTTCACTACTATGTTTCAACAAATTAATGTCTATGTGACTCATGTTAAGATTATTCCTGGTTCATGAAAATTAACACATACCAAATATTTCATCGGATGCATAAAACAATGCTTTATTCACAAAGAACTGAACTGCCTGTACCTTTTCTTTGGAGAAACTAATCCATCTTTTCATTTTTCCAAGCATTATGAAAAATATCTTGGTGATACACTTCTTTATTATTTTGGGGTAATATGCTTATAAATGAGAATGTTTTGTAGGCAATTTAAAGGAGAAACTGAGGGCAATATGTGCAGACCTAGTGGACATACAGTGAATAACTTGTAGCAATGGGCTGTGACTGGGCTTTAACCCATATCCCTTAATTATCTGAGCACATTAATTCTATCATACTAGTCTGGGCTAGCCACTGCTGCTGTACTGAGAGAAAATGGAGGTGCCACATTTGGGAATCATTATTAAAAGGCTGGGCACTGCATGGTGGACTCTTGTCTGAAAGACCAGCAGCCAGCAAATATTAGCGCAAACTGAGCCGTGAAGGACAAGAGGAACCAAAACAACAGGAACAAACCAATTCGGCTCCATGCGAGAACTGAGTTGGGATGCCACGGTGACCAGAGAAGAGCCAGAAGGCAGGAGGCAGGACACCCACATAGAGACGCAAGACACGGCTAACTATATACTAACTGAGCTGGTCCAGACCTAAACAGTGGGAGAGAAGGAAGCAGAGTCACAGGAAATTCCCAGGCCCAGGCACTGGACAAACAGGTCCAGGAACCTATCAGCTCAGTGCCCACTGCTCTAAGGAGGGATTCAGGCCCACCTAGGAGGTGGAGGCTTCACCTTCCCCGACCATGAAGACAAGATGCCAGGCCTACCATCCACCAAGTGGCCAGATGGCCTGTTTCACCCAATCTCCCTCCTTCACCGTTCATGCTTGCATGTCTAATCTCAGAAGTATTATCAGTGTGATTCATTCCAAGGAGCAGGAAAATTGGAAACTCAAATAAAAGGACAGCAATCGTGAAAGAGCTAAATGAATTTTCTCATCCTGTCCATCCATATCCATTGAGAAATCCTTAAAGTGATTTATTAATTTCAACTATTTTACTCAAATTTCTGTCCGGTATAAGTTGATACAAATCAGTGTGTGATCACAGAAAATTACACAATGAGGATCACACACAATCTCAAAGTTGGAATGGTTATAAATTGAGCACAGAGAGTAAGATAGTTAGTATAAAGTAGAAACAAACAGAAGGCAATGCAAAACATCCAAGCAAACGAAAACAACATCTCTACGTACATTATAAGGGAAGGAAGATCGAAAGGAGCCTTCACTGAGCCTGGGAGAGCTGTACATGATGCTCATCTCAGCTAGTCATAAGGCAGAGCTACAAAGATTTTGGTTCTAGGCAAGCCCAGGCAAAGTTAGCATAGGACTTATCTGAAAAACAAGCTCAAAGCAAACAGACTGGAGGGAAAGGGATTTATTAAATAATAGAGCCCTTCACTAAGCAAGAAAGAAGCCCTGAGTCCAGCCGCCAGTACAACAAGCAAAGGAAAGAAAGCAAAAGCTGGCAGTCCTCTGGCTCCTGCTATAAATATGATGACAAAACAAGTGTTGTTAGGAATCTCTTTCACAGGAAAAGATAGAAAGAAAGAAAGAAAGAGAGAGAGAGAGAGAGAGAGAGAGAGAGAGAGAGAGAGAGAGAGAGAGAGAGAAAGAAAGAAAGAAAGAAAGAAAGAAAGAAAGAAAGAAAGAAAGAAAGAGGGAGGAAGGAAGGAAGGAAGGAAAGAAGGAAGGAAGGCAACTCTAAATATGTTGAAGGAAATATATTGAAGGAAATATACTAAGGAAAAAAGGCTCTCATTCCATTCCTGAGGGGATTAAATTAGAGCAAGTTTATAAATCAGCAAGAGCAGCCATAATAAGAGAGGAATTTTAAGAGAATAAAAATACTATGTGTAACTCAGTCACCCACACTGCCACAGCCTCTAGCTGAGAGGTATGAATGGAAATGCAGGAATGTAAGACTTTGTCAAGAAAGGTGAAGTTTAATTACTGCGGTGTTCAGACACATAGGAAACCCCTGCTGGGAGGCTACCTGGGTGTCTGGACTGAGGGAGGAAAAAGAGGGGAGGAAAAGCCAGGTCTGAAGCAAAAACACCAACCACTAGAACCATGGTGGCTTCTACATGCGAGTTGTAGATGAGCTTTCAGAGCATCTACAGAGTCTCCCACAAACACATAGGAGCACAGATATTTTGATGACAAGATGACATGATATCATTATTATTTATATTAAGTACATCTGTTTTTTACTTTAAAACTCAAGATTTTAAAGAATATTTACTGATTATTTGTGTACACTCATTACTATGACATTTGAGTTTGTTTTGTTTTTTAGTGAATGTATGATCAGTATATGCCCTTCATGAAAATTTGAAGGTAAGAAAAGATTGAAATTACCCATGATTTTTCTTTAACCCTCCAGCCCTGCCATCTTGCTTCTAGTACAATTTTTAGCTGCAAAGAGATTCAAGCTGAGAGTCATGCTTTTAATCTTACATTTTCAAAAAAGTATTAACTTCCTGTCACTTTGATACTAGCTATGAGTTTTCTCTTCAGTGAACATATTCTCTGTCTATAATGACCAGGAGAAAAATCAAACTCTCTGAAAAGAAATTGTCTTGTTTTCAGAGAGCTGTCTACCCACCAGGGTATGAGGTAGAAAAATACAAAGGTTAACAATGCACAGAGATTGGTCCACAGAAGAGTTTTAAACAATAAATAATACATCACATGGTTCCATAACTGTGTGAGAAATACTGAGCATGAACATAGCTATTGAAGTTCCTTAAGAGTTTTATGATGCTTTTTGACTATGGAACAAAATATTTGTCTTATGAAAAACAACATTTGCATTTTTTTTCAGTAGGAGAACAAATGTCCTTGAGTTCCATTTTGAAAGTATCCTCAGGAAGTGATTTTCTCTCCTAGGTAATTTAAGATACTGTTATTATACACACTGAATAAATACCCAGAATTGTTAGTTAGTTATATGCCTTGAGTTAGCAGAACTTTCTTTTACTTCTTCTCCTAAATTGATTTTGAGATTATTTTCTTTTATCTCCCAGTTATTTTTTATTGTAATTAGTAAAAGGGTTACATGATATTTGTCAGATAGAAGGTGCATTAATTCACATACATTGATACCCTTTCACATGTCTTGGTACCCGTTTCCCTCTCCCCCCACACCTCCCACCCGTCTTGGTTTTCCCCCCTTCCCTATCAAATTTCAAATACAAATAAATTCAATATATCAGATAACAAAGTGAGATACTATACCAATATTATCTCCCAGTTATATAATGGTCCAGTCAAAAGCTACATGCTTTCCCAATACACATCCTCTCCTTCAGTTTCTACATTACATGTGCTGATGCTTAATTGGGTATGAACTCTTACACAAGTACTACAGCCAAGGCATTTGGAACAAAAGGTCCAAATTGACCTATATGACTACATAATTCTACAAAAAGACTAACATTTAAATAAAGATAACTGAAATGTAAGCAAGTAGAATAACACATTTTCAGAATGCATGCACGGCCATTTATTTGTATCTTTCTGGCGTCAGGCGTTTGAGCTCCATGTGTAATCTTGATTTGGATGACATTTCAGGTATATTGTTCACAAATATTTTATTCTTCCTTGTTTGTTGTTTTTTTTATTAATGATTGTCTTGTGGCTGAGTAAAGGCTTTGTAGTTTGATCTAAGACCTTTTGTCTAGTTTTTCTTTTGTTGCCTCTGATTTTTAGGCTCCTATCCAAAAATTAGATTGATATATATGTAATTATCCCAGATTTGCTGATGGTAAAAACAATATTAAGAGTGATTTATATTTTTTCCAATGAAGATAAATATCCATACTAAGAATATTATACTGTGATTAGTAGAAAGCCCTAAATTTTATTATTTGTAAAATTATCAGATAAGCTTCTTGAATTTGATACCAGTTTTTATTCATTCATCACAATGACTACGTAGTTGAATGATGTGTTTGAGGCTGTAAGATATTCCTTGTCAGCCCCCTGCAGGTATCAGTGGAAGAAACACAATCAAACATCATTAAACAATACTTGACGTTCATTGGGTAGGTCAGATAGAAAACTTAGGAAGTGGTAATAATCTTTCCTGTGAATTCTCTTATTTTTCCCTGGTGAATTTCCTCTTGTGAGGATATGTGCTTCAAACTTCACTCCGGGTTCCTTTACTTTGATTTGACATTATATATAAAATTATCAGTCTTATTGCAGAGCAAAAAATGTAACACAGCAAATAGGAGGATTTATGAGTGAGGTTTAAGTTAATGTTAGACATTTAGTTTATTAAATGGAAGAAACTCAGTGACAACAACATCGCCTCAGAGGTTAAATATGAGAGTATGTCAAACGTGTTTGTGATGCAGGTTATTATGACAGAAATGCCAAAAACAGAGCCCAACATTGAATGCAACTGAGAAAGTATCATCAAAATTAGCAGCAAATTCTTAAAAAAAACTATAATCTGACTGTATTTGATTTAATTAAAAGAGAAATGTGGAGCAATAATTTCTTTAAGACCTTCACGGATATCCCTGAACCTACTTTATACATTTATAGATGTATTTGTGTGCATACACTTACTTGGTTTTTTTTGTGAATGAAGGATAGCCATGTGACCAAAGATCACTTGCTAATTTCTGGAATTTCCTATCTCTCTCCATTGAAGCCTAACACAGGATGAAAAGTCAACATAACTACCTGTAATCCTTATAACTTGCATGATTGTAACCAGTATTGCTAATGATTCATGTATTTTACCCATTTATCCAAACAATTACGAACATCACCAAATCTATTCCATTATCAGCAGCTTTCAGGAGAATCTCACAGGTATTTGTGGCGAATAGGAGATTTCAGAAGCTATTGGCATAATTCCCTGCCCCAGTGGGCCCTCGGTGCCTTCCAGAACAGCGTCATGTTCACACAGGTTGAATTTCATTGAGGTACTTTACCTGAAGGTGAGACCAATGGGAGGGACTTTTGCTGGGTCACTGGAGGTAGAGCTAAGCATTTCTAAAGAATTGCTGAACACTGTGAAAGCAAGAGAGTCAGTGTTGATCATCATCACTATCCACCCATATAGCCAAGAACTAACCCTGACGGCAGCGCCATAATTTACAAAGTTCACTTGTCATTATTTTGACTCTTTCAACCAGTGCATTAAGGCCTTCCATCTCTACTCTTCTCTCTTCCTCTTTCTCCCCCTCCTCTCCTTCCTTTCTTTCCTCCCTTCCTCCCTCCCTCCTTCCCTCCTTCCTTCCCCCCCTCCCTTCCTTTTTAGCTTGCTTCTGTCCTTCCTCTCTCCCCTCTTCTTTTTCCCTCCCATTCTCTCTCCTTCCCTCTTTCTACTCTCCCTCCCTTATGTTTTTTCACCTTTCTTCCTAATGCTAGTTTTTCTTTTTCTTTTTTCTTTTGTTTATTTGTTTAGCTATGTTTGTGAAAATCCTTTCCCCGTTGGGTTGGCCTAAGTATCTCTAATTTCTTTAGCATGAAACATGACTGATTCATAGTGTCTAGTTCGATGACACATCCAAATAAATTTCATAGGAATACCAACAACACCAGAGAGTTTGTGCTGTGTAATACAGAAACTGTCTCTAATATTAAATTTCCATGGAAGAACGGAAAGCCTGATGCAGTGGCTTGTGTCTGTGATATTTGCTACTTGAGAGTTGGAGATCTGGAGAGATTTGCAGTAGGTCCAGTCAAAATGTCATGAAACTCCATCTCAATCATCTTCCCTTTTATTTCAAATAAAAATTCAGATTATTTCAAATAAAAAGTCTAAACCAGTCACTGGTGGCTCACTCCTATAACCCAGCTACTCAGGAGGCTGAGATCGGAGGATCTGCCAACCCAAACAGAAATGTCTGTGTGAAACTTACTGCAAATGAATCACCAGAAAACCAGAAGTGGTATTGTGACTCTACATGGTAGAGTGCTGTCTTGAACTGAAGAGCTCCGAAACAGGGCCCTGATCCATTTTTTAAAAATCCAGGCAGTGGTGTAGACACTTGTCATTTCATCCATGTAGGAAGCATGAATAGGAGGCTCGTGGTCCAGTTTGGTCAGAGAGAGAGAGAGAGAGAGAGAGAGAGAGAGAGAGAGAGAGAGAGAGAGAGAGAGAGAGAGAGGGAGGGAGGGAGGGAGGGAGGGAGGGAGGGAGGGAGGGAGGGAGGGAGGGAGGGAGAGAGAGAGAGAGAGAGAGAGAGAGAGAGAGAGAGAGAGAGAGAGAGAGAGAGAGAGAGAGAGAGAGAAGGGAGGGAAGGCGGGAGGGAGAGAAATTTTAGTGGAATTATCATTCAGTCCTATAAGGCATTGTTTAGTTCATTGCCAAAATTAGTTCTGGAAAAATGGAGCAAAATATCCTTCAAATATATCAAAAATATTTCTCAAACATATTGATTAGGCTAGTAAAAATGTGTAAATGATAGCAACAAACTTTCAGGAGGAAAATTGATTGCAACATCCAGAGGAGTAACAAACACCATGTAAATCTGTTAATGTTAAAAAAATTCCAATTACTAAATACTGATCTTTTCAGAGCATTTTAGTATGAATGGTGCATTCAAGTCACATAAAATATTCTAAAAGCAATATGAGACATGGATAATTAATATCATCAATTTGAAAATATTTATACAAATGCAATCATATAGATGTGTCTACCGACTCCTAATTTATACCTTGAAAAATAAGAGACGATTGTGTACATTACAACGTGGGAAGAATATTTCTTTGGCAAAATCAACAGTGAGTTCTGTTTATATTCTGAGGACATTTTCAGCTGTGTCCTTACCATTGAAAAAGTTGATAGACTACATTGGAAGATTAGAATTTTAAAATATACAGAACAGAGAACTCAAACTTTTGAAATATTAGTGTGTATGTATTTTTGATTTATGCGTCTTTCAACTTCCTCTTCTCTAGTGACTAAATATATCAAAAATGCAGGTGACTCTTGAGACACACCTCGCAGCAGCAGTGCAATGATTACCTGGCATTAAATAAATACTTCAGAGGAGAAAGCAAATGGGCTTTCTATTGTACAGAAGACAGTCCCTAAATGCACCAACAAAATCAAACCAGTTCCACAGTGCTATCACAAAGACACACTGCATGCTACAGTATGACCTTCAGTCAAGGACAAATGCAATCTCAGGGCTCAATCACACTGGTTAGTTCAGCTAGATGATTTTCTTGACCTGAATACTATCATGACAAATCAATGCTCTTGATGATTGTATATCTGGAACTGTGTTTGGCAGTTTCTTTCACTAATCAGCCCTTGTCAATTTTGCAGGGTTTCTTTAGGGAATGGTCCTTTTGCTAGATAGACAGAAAGTCTCTTTGGGTCCAACTGCAATCACCAAAGTTAGTATTTTGAGTAAGTCTCTTTATTTCTCTGACTTAGAGTGTGAATGCAGTTTTAGGTTGTCCAAACTTAAAGATATTAATCGCGTCCCATAACAGAAGATCATGATCAACACTGCAAACTATTAACCTAGTGGATAAATGTTATGAATGACACGAACACAGAAGCACCAACATTGTACAAATAACTGAAGTCTATTGCTTTATATCATAGGGCACTGTTCATGCAAAATATCAAATTTGAAGGAACAGGTTATTGAGAAGAAATTCTTCCTTAAACTTAATATTGTGTAAGAGGACAACAGAAGGTTGAGGTGTGATGGCTCTTAGAACCTTGGAGGCCCTGCCTTTCGTAGGACACCTGCTACTCTGTCTGGTGACAATCCTCACTCTACAGTCCTGAGAAGCTCTTTCTATCCTCATGTTTCAGTTTCCCCATGTTATGATTACTGTGTGATTACCATGTGTGATTACTGTAAAAACAATGTAGGATACAGAAAGTAGCACAGCAGACATGTGTATTAAATGAACAAGTAGCTTTTGAAAGCAGGGAAAAATGAACACTGCTAAAATAAAAATGTAGGAGAAATGAGACTTTAACTACTTGGTAAAGTGAAATGAATTGGTAAGTCGGGTCTTCTTTTTTTTAACTATTGGAAAAGTTAAGTTTCTAAACAACCTGATCAAGATAAAAAGATAGAAGACACTGATTACATGTAACAGTAATAGGGCTGGGGACAAAATTCCAGGTATTTAATCATTCAAAAGTCATTCAAAGATACAGTTTAGAGAACATTTTGCTAATAAATTAGACAATTTCTCTGAAGTAAACAAATTCCTTGAAGAGAACAAAATGTGGAAGGTTTCTGAAGAAAAACAGATGATGTTGATATGCCTTTATGTTCATTAAAGAAGGTGATGTTAAGTTTTAAAATGTTGGCAAAGGGCAGGCGTTTGGGGCTCAAGTCTCTAGTTTCTACTATACAGGCACAGGCAGATTGAGCTGGAAAGCATGAGACCCTATCTGAAAAATAAAGGTGTGGAGGCATGACTCACGTGGTCAAGGCCCTGAATGCTGACAAGCGTGTCTTCACTGGTGAATTCTATGCCATTTCAAGGGGGAAAACCAAGCAGCATCTGGATTGATTGGTTGATTGTCCATGTCAGTACAGTGCCTTCAATCAATAGTGTATGGTGAAAAGGACAATGTCTTACAGACAATCCTGGCCTGCTCTTCCCCTTGTAATAAATGAAAAAGTTATGGAATCGCTACATTGTTTACATACTACTAGTAGAATCACTATTTTAAACAACCAACAAAGAAAGCATCAGCCTAAATGTATTTATCTCACTTGCCAAAAATTTTGCCTGACCCTACAAATGCCAGAATCTTCTTTGACGTTTTGTTCATTTTTAATCACAACTTGCATAGTCTCCTATTTTGAATACACTGATGAAAATTAAATTACATAGAGAGATAAAGCTTGCCTGAAATTGCACTATCTACTGTCTGAGAAATCAGTGGGCTTCTGGATTGTATTTGCTTTTTTTGGATAATTTCAGTTTTAATTATAATTTCAAGTAGTCATGGTATGACTCTTGTTTAACATGAGTAAGGAATATATATCAATATAGATGTGCGTATGTATATATATACATACATAAAATATATACGTTCATATATATTTGTATATATATGTCCATATATGTTGATATTTTGTTAATATTAATAACAAAAAAGGCAAATTTAATGTAGAACCCATGACAAGTTCCAGATACTACAAAAATACCTCTAGCATAATATAAAGTTAAAAAAAAACCTGTCTGTGTCTTTAAAGAAGAGATACATTTTGGAACAGAACTTTAGACTATTTTCTTTTTTCTTTCTGAAAGATATGCCACTATTATAATAATAGAACAAAATGAGCTGCTAGGGAGCTTAAGACAATGGAAGGATCAAAGGAAGAATGTGGCTGTGTTCTGTTTAAGTTGAACGGAAGTAGAGAAAATCAATCCGTTTCTATTTTCTAGGAAAGCTACTTCTTAAGGTCAAACGGATGGAGGAGAAATGACGGGGAATTGCCCTCCATTTCTTCTGCTGTGAGACCTGCGTACAGAACCCAGCCCAGAGGAGCAGCTCATCTCACAGCCACATCTGACCGGAAGGCAGTTGTAAGCTGCCCCCATGCACATTCTTTCTGCAGAAAAACTGGAAGGAAGGTTGAGTACAAAGACGTCCACTGGACTCTGCTTCAACCGAAGCAATAAACAGAGAGAGGGAACAGAAAGACAGAAGGGAAATTCACAAAATGAAAATGACTCCAGGATCAGCGCACAGGTGAAGCAAAAAGAAAAAGGGAAAAAGCAAAATCCAGAGACCAGGCCAATAGGCATGAGGTATGTGCCTGAACGTAGCCATTTATAGTATGTCTTTAATAATATGAATCAATTATGCAAGCTAGGATGTGTTATAATGTGAGAACCACATAGAGCAATTGATAAATATTATGGAATTTTATATTATTGCTTAATATGGGCATATATGCATATACAAAGTATTCAACTTTAGAATGAAAAATTGTTTCAAATGTATTTAAAAGGGAGAGTGGTTTATGCAGATGAGAAGTACCTATAACCAGAAATAGCATAAATTAGAAATACAAGTAAATTGTAGGGATACTTGAAAGTGTTGATTAGTATGTACCATACTAATAAAAATGCTGATATTTGCATTTTTGTCTTCCTTCCTTCCTATTGCAGGTCACACAGAATGCACTTAAAGTCTTTTGTGGATGTTCATTTGCAGCTTTAGGATGTAATTATGTGGTATCTCTTAAAAATCCTAATATAGTAACCCAACAGTACACAAACAGCAAAGAAATATGTAGTCATGGGATTATGGCTTTTAATATGAAGATAGACTAAATTACTTGTCATGTTCAAATAAAATTTACATATTAAACATCTTCACAATTTCCCTACTTTTGACATTTCCTGAGGAGATATATCTTTTCATCATTACCGAGATTAAGATAAGAAGAATATTCTAGTAGATAAGTAAAACAAGTAAATCACAATGAAAAAGTTCTACACTATTAACAATGTATAGAAAGAATTAGACCACATTGAAAGAGTAGATAGTCACCATAAGACTTTTGCAAGGTAAGAGACATATACCATCCATGTGGAATGGGAATACAGTCAAGGTCTTTTCAGAATATCAGATTTGACTTAAAAAATACATTTTGTATTTGAAGCTAATGCAGTATGCACATGTACCAGTGACAGTAAAAGAGATGGATTCTATAGTGACTCTGAAAATATTATGCAGAATAATCACACAAGGCCACAGGTGGATAATACTGAAAATAAAGTCACTGATGGTAATTTGTACCCTGTTTAATTGTACCCAGTTGTGTGTGTGTATGTGACCACCTGTTTACATCACTCTACTCACAGAAGCTTCATCAGTACGAGCTCCTTATGATGCTTTCACAACCATCCATCGGGTTTACCGCTCATCTACCCCTACCCTCAACACTTACAACAGCTACTATATTTTTGCCACCATAACTACAAATTACATGTATAGGAGAGTGGCTTTTCTGTGTGAACTTAGCATCATTTTCTTGGGACCCCTTCAACCTTGTCTATGTATCAATGGTTGATTCCTTTGTATCAGTAAGCTGTCCTCTGTGGTGCCAAAACCTGTTTAGCATTCACCCATGACAGCATGTCTGAGTACTTTCCAGTTGGGTTTGTTGACTATCACTACTAAGAACATTATCAGTATGTATGTGAACAGGAATATCATTTCCTAACGGGATGAATGCCCAACCAGCAGTGTCATCTCTACACCTAAGCAGTCTGCACCATCTGTGCCTTCATGGCAGACATTTCAGTGACAGCATGTCGGGTTGCTGCTGTTTTTATTGATCCCTTTGACCGATAGATGTGGAGTTATATGCTAATGTAGTTTCTAAAACGTTTTGGAACATTTGGGGTGTATAATGGTCATGCCATAAGCTTCATTCACTCAAAGTAGTCAATCCTTTAGCTATCCTATGCCGGGAAGATTCGTCCCCGTCTAAAGGTACAGCATGGCAAAGGCTCCACGTGTATCACTGTGGCGTCCCTAGAGGGGAAGACAGGCGAGGGATTTCACTGGCCAGAGATCGAGTCCCTAGGAGGAGAAGGTTTGTCCTCTGTGTCTCTCAGTATGGGAGCACAGCCTTGACTCCATGGAGGACAGTGCTGGCCTGCCTTAAAAAACTGAGCTAGCCTGGGTAGAAAACTTTTTGAGACGCCTTCAAACTAACCAGCAACCAGCCTGGCTGGAAGGTAGAGCACTGGCCATGAGCAAGAAAGCTGAGCAAGAGCATGAGACACTCAGTTCAATACCTCGGATCTGAAAATGACACCACACACACACACACACACTACACAAACACACCACACACACACACACACAACACAAACACATCACACACACACCACACATACACACACACACTACACACACACCACACACACTACACAAACACACACACACACACACACACACACACACACACACACACACACACACATTGGAAGTGAGAGTCGGGGCATTACAGTCCACAATTTCCCATCCGGTGCTCGTCCACCCCCGTTCCTGCCACACAGGAGTGTTGTGAGTGGGGCGGGATTCTGTTTATGTCCTCTACAGATAAATGGGGAAATTGGCCTTCGAGTGGGCTGACTGGGAGTGGAAGTGGAGCACTTTACCGGAATGGGTGTAATCAGGGAAAGACTATCTGAGCATGGAGAATGGCACATCGTTTTCCTGGCACAAAAGATCGGAAGATTAGGTGAGGCTTTCCAGAAGAAAGCAAATACTTGAGCGTGATCACTGAGGTGTCAGAGGCTAAATGTCTGGGGCCCTTTCAGCAGGCTGTGCCACCCCGCCTCAGAGCCCGGGCAGGAATGGCAAGAGGGTGGCAGTTCAGATCACAGCCACCCGCTGGAAGAGTGGAAAGGGGAAGGCTGAAAGCGTCTTGTGAATCTTCGAGACAGCAAAGAGAACTGTGGAGCTAAGGGTGGCTTTTAGAAGATGAGTTCTATGGTGGGGCTTTTGGAAAATTAGAACTATGAAAAAAGATGTATTTGTGACCAGATTAGTGCTTTGCACCTGAAAGTAGGCCTGGTCCTGTCTTTACCGAGAGGGGCACCGACTTTCCTTGAACAGTTCAGGGGGCTCCATAAGTAACATGTCACTGGTGTTCGACAAAAGCATCTTGTTCATAATGCAGATTAAAAAATAATTGTCAGAAGTCATACATGTAGATGCAGCATGACCTATCCAGAAATATAAATTACAAAATTACTCTCTGCCAAGAATCCTGCATGTGTACTCATGAGCAATCAGAAAGATACATGAAGAAAAGGAAAGCAATGCACTTACAAGATAACACCTATTCTTCAGCTGTGTCATTAAAATAACATGTTATCATTAACACTTACTTCTAGGTTAAAGATATTCAGGAACACCTGGTCTCGCTTATTCTTACTGCTTACTTTTGTGCTTGACAGAGTGGCCTCATTAAGTCAGAAATCTGGGATTTCTTTTGTTGTTGTTGTTGTTTGCTTATTTGTTTTGTTATTTTGGCAGTCACAGGGCTTGAACTGTGAGCTCTTCAACTCAAGGCTAACACTCTGTTCCTGGACCTGGGCATTTTCCCTGAGCTCTTTAACTCAAGGCTACCACCCTACCCTTTGAACCACAGCCCCACTTCCCGTTTTCTAGTGGTTAATTGGAGGTTCCTTTCAGAAAGTGTATATTTAGTGCTCTTTGGAAGTTTGCTCATGCAGCATACTTTTGAATTGTATATATATATATATATATATATACATATATATATATACAAAAAAGTACATTATCAATGTATTCCTTTGGAATATGTTATGTCTTGTAGAAGCACTGCCTCCAAAAAATAAATGGCATGAATGATATCAACACCAGTAGATCTCATTGGCTAACTTTATACTTTCTGAATTTAGAAGATTAAGTTTTCATTCATTATTAAGGGACATTGTAATGTCCACTATTTCTCTTAATGGTGGATTTATTGACATTGATTGAAGTGAAAGACTACCGGTAGGAAGAATTCACCAAAACATCTGTGCATCTAATTCCATTTGAATTTTAGTACTTTTAATTCCAATTGAATTGCAAGAGAGGGATTTTTGTGAACTGTCTCATTGGAGACTTTTCTGCATTGGAGCAAAAGAATGGATGGATAATATGGAGAAGAAACATGATTATGTCTTTTCCCTCAGAGCTATAGAAACTTCTGCAGGGCTTATGTTTCCTGATTGAATTCTATGCACTAGAGAAAACTGTGCAAACCATACCATGATGGATATTTACACCAACCTGCATTCCTCAAGGTAAGCCTTAGATAGTTTTCAATATTCGGAGTGCCATTTAATGAAGAGACCAACTGCAGAGTTTCTGCACAGATTTTTTCCCAAAGTTTATTTTTATATTTTCCACTCTTCCATGGAGAAATGATGGCCTATAATATATAGCTGACAGAATATTATTCTGCCTACATCATACCTCTGAAATAAAACTATATTTAGAATTTGATTTTCTACTTCTCTGATTTTATTTTCTGTAAATAATGCATAAGAAAGTGGAAAATATTCTAAAATATATTTGAAAATGTCCTGAAGTAGCAGGAGCTTTAGGATTTAATTTAGTACTAAAAATTGGTAACTAGATAACTGATCAAAAAGAAATAACATTTATGAAAGATTGTTTAGATGGCACAAAACATGCTAAAGGATTATGTATCTAAAATGTACATTCGTCTCTTTGTAGGGTATATTATTTTCATGTGAGAGTATAATACAGTGGAAATATGCTTATTAGTGAATCAAATATATTTTTGGAAGGAAATATGATTCTTTCCATCTTAATGTTGAACCTAGTAGATGCCATCAGGGAATTTCTATGAACTCTTAAGAAGTTAAACAAATTTGAAACCATTCCACAAGAACAAATATATTTATATATTTTTTATTTGAAAATTATAGACAAAATGAATGTAGTGCTTTTAGATGTTTGTGTTCAATGTTGCTCGAAGAAGATTTTTTACATGTTTCCTTAGACAACTGCACACAAGAACTGTGTTATTTTGATGTGTGCTTGTGAGAGAGAATGTGTCCTATCATCCACTTATAATCGGTAAGAACAGGTTGTATATATGAACAGTATTAAAGAACTCAAACTTCTCCATTTTGTAAATATAATGCAGTTCCATTGATAATTTGAAAGAGAAAATGTTAGGGTATTTTCCTTCCAACTGATAGAATTTTTTAATAAGGAAAAGACAGGAGTTAATTATAACTAGTTTGCTGTAACACTAGCAACAACTCTAGATCATGCAAATAATCCATTCATTCTTTGAGCTGATTTAAAAGAAAATCATCAGTACCAAACCTGGCACCAGTGTCTCCCATCTGTAATCTTAACTACTCAGGAAATGAGATCTGGAGGTTCATAGTTCAAAACCAACTAGGACAGAAAAGTTCCTTCATCTCCATATCCAATATAATCTACACAAAATAGAACTGTTTGCATGAATCAAATGGTAGAGTGTTAGGTGACAAGTGCGAAGCCCTAAGCTCAAACTCTGATACCTGATGCCACCAAAAACCATGAAAACTCAATACCTAGATCAACCATCTTTCATCTCTGAAGTAGATGGAGAGGTGTCATCAGTAAAGTCTTTTCAAGTGACTTATTTGATTTCCCAGGCATCTAGGCACTGGTTTCAATGCTCATTTGGAACACACACCATGTGAGTACTGAAAAGGCAGAAGAAATCTCTTACTGTGTTAAAGTGAGGGAAGCCACAAAGAAAGAAGTAAATCCCTGTCCCAGGAAGTAAGGACACTTAAGATAAAGAACCGGGAAATGATTCAGTTAGAGAACACAAACGGATTTCTCATGCAGTCCCTGAAATCGGGGTGCACATTCTACAAACACACACAAACAGGACTCAGGAACACACACGCATCTGTTCCTTTGATGGGTGAGAGAATGCTCTTGAGGAATAGGCCTTGGGGAGCCCTGATTCCAAACGTGCATGGAAGGCGCACAAGAAAGCAGGCAGCAAGTAGTACAGCACAGTTTGTATTAAAAAGACACCAACAAAAGGCCATATAGTAGGAAGCTAAATGAAAGGATCTATAGGATATAGAAACATAAGCCATCTAATGAATGATTGTTGTTCTTAAGGTACTATGTTATCTCTCATCTCTTTTGCTGTCCCTTGGTTATCTCATATTGTTACAGTATCTTACTTTGTTGCTTGATATATCAGATATATTTGTATTTGGTTATTTGAAATTGGATAAGGAACAGGGGAAAACAACATGAGGGGTGTGGGTGGGGGGGAGGGAAATGGGGACCAAGACATGTGAAAGGGTATCAATGTATGTGAATTAATGCACCATCTATCTGGCAAATATCATGTAACCCTTCTATTAATTACAATAAAAAATATATGAAAAAAAGACACCAACATCACACTGAATTTTAAAAAAAATAAAATAATAATGACTACTATCATAACAAAATAATACACACTGACTTATATTCATTGTAATGTACAAATGTTATAACTTAATAAATGAATATAAATATAATTATTTTCATCCAATAATTAATGGAGACATTTTATTTTTGAGTTTTCTCAGAAATTGAAGAAAAATGTGGTTGAAGTCACCCAGGAATGGGAACATCTCTTGTGAGGGTTCCAACCACATCCGCTCCCCCCGAAAAAGCTGGCAATTTTTGTGAGATATGCAACTTGTCACTCCTTTGTAACAAGCTAACTAATCTCCACTGAGGAAAGCATTTCATGATTGAACATCTAATGATCATAAAGCAAACTCAATTAGGCTTGATGGTACCATCCCATTAGAAAGGCTGTGAGGAGGGAAAATCCTCCTGGAAAGATGTAAGTCTTTTTTTCTTTTTTTCTTTTTTGTTTTTCTTTCTTTCATTTTTCGGTCGTGGGTCTTGAACTCTGGGCCTGGGCACTGTCTCCAAGCTCGTCAACTCAGGGTTACCACCCTGCCACTTGAGCCACAGTCCCCCTTCCCGTTTTCTGGTGATTAATTGGAGATAAGAGTCTCACGTTCTTTAGTGCCCGGGCTGGCTTTGAACCTTGATCCTCAGATCTCAGCCTCCTGAGTAGCTAGGATTACAGGTGTGAGCCACAACAGCCACAGGAAGGAAGCAGTTTTAAGATGAAATAACAATAGCACCTGAAGATCCGTTGTTTTTGCATCCATCTCCATGAGAGGAGGAGGAAGTAGAGGAGAAGGAAGGGGAGGAAGAGGAGGAGGAGGAGGAAGAAGAGGAGGAGGCGGAGGACAAGGGGGAGGAGGAGGAGGACAAGGGGATAATAGGGCAGAAGAGGAAGAAGAAAATTGCAGAGCTGTACTTGATGTTCTACTGTATGGACCTAAGGCCTGCTCACGTGAGGACGCCCAATCTCAGCATTGCTTAGGAGAAGGGAAGGATCACTCTCGCTCCCATACAGTGTGTACTTGTGTACACACTGTCAGGGTGTGTACAAGCTGCAAGCAGGAAGCAGACAGCAACCATAGAAGGAGTCTGGGGTTCCAGATGCTGCATTCACAGGACTTCTCACACTCAATTCTCATCATAAAGTGACGTACTCTGAACTTTTATAATCTCCGCTGGCAGAAAACCACTCGAGAGCTGAAATACTGTTATCCAAGGTTGCAGCTGTGGAAATCGAGTTTAAAATAGTTAGCTAATTATCACAAGGAACACTAGCCCTGAAGCTAATTTCTAAAGAGAGCTTGGGAGAAGAAAACTAAATGAGAACTGAGTTTGCCAGGCAGAGTTGCTGAAGAGGCCATGAGAATGTCCAAAATACACTTGATAAACAGCAGAGCTACACGGTGACACTTTTCTGTCTTGCTGGGGACAGCACTTGCTTTGAATTCAGATATGTCCCTGGATGTTTACATAAACAACCATAGGCTTCATCAGAGGCACTTGTAATGTTTATTAAAATTTATTCACCTGATCCTTGGATAAAGAGAGCTGCTTAGAAATTACAAATAGGACTGATAATGAAAATGAAATTTACTCTTTTGTAGACAATTCACTTAAGATAATCTAGCTCATTAAAATAGCTCTTAGCAGCAAGTATTCCACAGTAATTTTAAAAATATTTATATTGTAAAAATGCATGCCTGATAAACTTGTTACACATTGTCTACCTATGTAGGTTTGATTTAAAGCTTAAAAATTATCTTCCTAGAAATGTATCAAGCTACAGATTGTCCAAGATTTATTTTAATTGACATCAAAAATTAGATATGTTAGATGTTTTTAAGTATGATCCTATATATATATATAATTATACTATTCTATAGCTAAGTAATGAGCATAACATCATTATCTTTAATAGCTATAAATATATAAAATAATTTATATTAAATAAATGAATTTCTCTAATACCTTAGCAGGTCCGCACTACTGTGAAGATGTAAGGTATTATAAAGCAGATGCCCTCAGAGAAAGAGAATGGTGATGCTAATATTGAACACTTGAAGAAAATTCATTGTCATTCATATCGTGTTTCTCAAATTTAATCCAACACATTCGATATAAACATGGGATATTTTACTTCTAACTACTGGAGTAAATTACTTTCCTGTAGATACTATTTCCTCACCTAATAATAACTTCTCATAGAATACTCGTGATGTCAATGTCAGATCACAGCCAAGAGTGAGACACCCATCCCAAGCTCCTCACCTTGGGTGAGAATAGTGAGACATTTCAAGGGATCAGGTACATCAAGGAAAGGTATTTGTGATCCCTTAGACCCACGGTTTCTGCCAGGATGCTGAGAATTCAGGTGATCATATTTGTCTGGGTGACAGTCATCCCTGTCACAGCCCAGCCCATCAGGAGAATCCAGGAGCCAGCCCAAGCCTAAACCAAAGCTTACAGGCATTGCTTTGATTAACGGATAGTGAGCATCCAATCTGAAATATCATAAGCGCCTGAGCCATGGCTGGTCATTTTATCACGGTGTAGGTTGGCCACAGCTGGTGGAGAGTGTGAGGAGGAGGAGAGGCTGCAGAGACAGGAGACATGAACCTGTCTCACGCAGAGGACCAACGAAGAGAATGTGAGAGATTCTAGCTTTGTGGAAACGTATCAGTCATTCTGACCATTCTTATCAAGTCCACGCTCTCCTAATGAGGTAGACAACCTTCCTTTCTCTTATTGGCCACTAACTCTTAACTATCCAGTCACTTCCTCACTGAAATGAAGGACAGAAATTCAAAAAGCATAATTTAACACCGGAGTTGATTTGTACAACTGTTGTAATATTCAGGCAACAGATTTTGTGGAAGCACCTACAAGAAGCACAGAATAGTTGAACGCGAACATAGTTGAGACAACTCTCATCTGTGAAACAATAGGGTAAATGAAAGTAGATTGCAGTAGTCTTTGAATGGTAAAGATAGTCAACTGAGATGATCTGGGATTATACACGCATACCACTATGCTTATGCCTGGCTATATACATAGGTCTGCAAAACAAATAAAAGGATAATTTATTACAATCTCTTATCACTCATCACAAGAAATTGGAGTTATGTCATTACATGCCTTTGGTTCTCCAAAAGAAAAGGAAGAAGGAAGAAATTGGCAAAACATAAAAATGGAAATCACTAACGGTTTGGAAATAAAGCAGTTAATTTCTTTTTTTTTGGTTTCTGAAGTTAATTTTATTTTATTTTTATTTATTTTTTAATTGTAATTAGTAAAAGGGTTACATGATATTTGCCAGATAGAAGGTGCATTAATTCACATACATTGATACCCTTTCACATGTCTCGGTACACATTACCCTCCCCCCCACACCCCCCACCCATCTTGGTTTTCCCCCCTTCCCTATCAAATTTCAAATAACCAAATACAAATAAATTCAATATATCAGATAACAAAGTGAGATACTGTAACAATATGAGATAACCAAGGGATAGCAAAGGAGATGAGAGACAACATAGTACATTAAGGACAACAATCATTCGTTATATGGCTTTTGTTTCAATATCCTGGAGGTCCTTTCAATTAGCTTCATACTATATGGCCTTATGTATCAAGATTTTGCTCTATTGCAGATCTCTGCTAGTAGAGCCCAAGGTTTCTACTGATTATGACGAATGAGGGAAACCATTGAGCCTAAGTTCCTTTGAGTCTGGCTTAGTTCACTTAATATGATTTTTTCTAAGTCTTTCCATTTCCTAACAAATGGGGCGATGTCGTTCTTTCTGACAGCAGCATAGAATTCCATTGTGTACAAATACCACAACTTGTTGATCCACTCATCAACTGAGGGGCATCTGGGTTGGTTCCATATCTTAAAAGCAGTTAATTTCAAGTAACTAATACAATGAAGTGCAAGTGGGATGGAAGATATTTTACTCTGACCTATAAAGAACATATTAGCAATTAATTGCTTAGGGAAGTCATTGTCTTAAATTTCGAGAACTAAGAGAAGGTTCTAAACAAAGTTAGAGAAATGTCAATGCTCAATTTCACCTCAAGAAAGATTAAGAAGGGAGCAAGATTCAAATCATAACGATAAAATAATAGAGAACAGAAAATAAAGTGTTCACAGAACACTCAATGATCTCAACAAACATATCATTTTTAAGGAAATGGAAAAACTTGGACAAAATTTATGTTAAGTGAAGTAAGTCAGATTCAGAGAAACAAAGGTTGCCTGGTTGTGTAGACAGAACATAATCTACAAATCTCCACATCTATAGTAAATCTGTTGGTTGGAATGTGAGTGGTTACAAATGAATTACCTGAGGCGCAAAAGACTTTCTAGGAAGAGCTCAAAGTTGTTTAGAAAGGCAGGTCAAAGCCATCAAAATCAACCCCAGGAAAGGGGTTATTGAGAAGGGTGGGGTCAAGGGGTAAGAGATAGATGAATGAAGTGAGAAAAAGGGAAGAAATCAGCCAAGAATTCACTGTATAGTCCACGAAAGTAAGAAAATAAAGGGATGAGGTAGTTCGAAAGCATCTGAGAATGTCGGCGGCGTGACACAGATCAAGATGCATTGCATTCATAAACTGCTTTGGTCAGTGGCATCTCCTTTGTACAGTTAAAGATAATTTAAAAAACTGAAAAAGAATACATGGCTAACTCCATATCCTTATAGCTTCACAACACTGCCGAATCAAGCTGAGTATATGCTCCAATCCACACCGAATTAAAAAATAATATTGTGCAGTCAGAAAGATTGCTTCCTTTTGTGATATGAATTCAAACAAATGCTAAAGCCTCGCCCAATTTTTCTGCAAATATTCATTGCAAATTGCATCGTGGGTTATCTTTAGGTACCAGGCATTGCATACACGGGCACCAGCAGGTCCGGGTATTAACAGAAACATTCTGACGACAAAGAAGAAAGACGGAGCCTGCTGCTCCAGATGGCAGGTTATTGTGGATGTTTGTTCCCCTTATAAAACACATCTGACCACAAGGCTGAAAAGCTAATAAAAATGGCCGTATGAGCCTTCATAAATCAAAACACATTTATTTCTCTTGCAAGGCTTTTCTAGGGGAAGGCTACCGTAAATGAAACCCTTTAGCACCTGAGGTATAATAATATTGCCCCACCCCCAGCCAAACAAACCAGTGAGAACAGTCCTACAGCCTGTAAGGCAAATCTCCTCCATGGCTCTACACATTTCCTATGCTTATGTAAACATTTTATTACTGAGAACTAGAGAATGTGGACATCTATTACTGCAGGACTAACAAATGGACTACAAAATACATTTGCAGGCTGCTTGCTTAGTTCTCAAGTCTCACCTCAAAAGAAAAGAGAGGGAAAGAGAGAGGGAAGTCAACCCTCAATGCTATTGTACCCTTGAAGGCAGACTGGAGTTTATGGGGATGAAAAAAGGGTTATTGCATACCAGTTTAGCTATCTAATTGAAATGCAAAGAGCTTGATAGGGGATCCAGAGGTCAGAAAAGAAAAACCCAGAAAACAAATAAATAAAGGGTCCAGACTACTGGAGATTTTATAGAATTCAAGACATTTATTTGAATAATGTCTATTCAAATAGGTCATGGTATTGCATGAGTAACAATTAATTTACTCCTTTTATCCCATCTCCTAAAGCAGGACTAACTGGTAGACTTTACAAGTGAGTCTTGGAGTTCACCTATGCAGTACTGTGCAGTCAATGTTAACTGAGAACGTATTGCATTGTGTATTTCCTGGTTGTTTATTCAGATTCCTTCACAGAACAAACTGCATGAATGAATGCCTTATCTGACTCACATCTGCAAGCACAAATTCAGAAAGATATCAGGGATATTTGAAGTGCCATAAAAATACAGAAAAGTGTGTCTCCAATGACATAAACTCACCTTGCTGAAACGAGTTAATAAGATGATTGTGATCGTTTCGTGATCATGCTCCTTGCTGTCGAGCATAGCAATAGCAGAAGACAGACGGGAATAGACATGGCGAGAGTCAAGTTCTTGGCCATGTAAACAACTGAAGTTAATTTAATGTGAACTCTAGCATCGTGTGTGTGTGTGTGTGTGTGTGTGTGTGTGTGTCTGTGTCTGTGTGTCTGTTTGTCTGTGTGTCTGTCTACATTAGCAACATATTTCCATTGTCATTTGTAAGATGAACTAATTCTTCTAAGAAGATGAACAGAAGTCTCCTGATCTTTTGTTTCTTCAAATATGACGTAGGTCCTCACCTCCCACTTATGTCTCCAGTTAGTACTGAAGAAGGTTAAATGTCACCATTCAGGTTTCTCATTAGTATTTCTCCTGGCTTAAAGAAAGGACTATGTCTCTGGGTTCATTATCAAAAAGGGCATCAAATTTAAATCTACTCAAAGAGATTTGGTCTCCCCTATATTATACAAACACTGACATTCAATCACATACCTCACATCAACCCATGGTATGCAGCATAGCTGTGCAAATGGGCTAAGAAATTGGCCACAAATACATTCAACACTTGTCAATCACTTAGGGACAATCCTGAGTAAGGAAGAAGCCACAGCTGGTCAGGAAAGGGCGGAATGGGAAATGGAATACGTTCTGCACAGAAGTCTTCTGCAAGGCTCCGCATGGAGTGGTGAAAGGGATGAGTGTGGAGTCTGCACAACTGATCCTTGCAGCTCCTGGTAAAGAACCATCCCGGGCCTATCCGCCACCTCTCTACCTCTCCCATTTCTGTGGCATTGGCTCAGCTTCCAGCTGGGTAAAAACTGCCTTTGTGCAATGGCTATTTGAAATCTGCTCTCAACTTGTCCTCGTGTTTGTAGTCTCCTCGCTCTAGGCACAGTAAGTTGAAAAGTAAATGAGATGATCAGGAAAAGCATGCATATTCACAGACATTACCTACTGAAGGGTGTGAGTGGAACACAAAACATCGCACAACTGAGTTAGAATAACTTTCAAGAGAGCAGGAAAAACATAATTCATAGTGCATCGATATGGGAAAGAAAAGAAATTAAGAAATGTCTTAAGATAACCAAGAAATAAGAACAGCTTGTCCTGAAAATTAGGTAATTAAACAGCAGTGAAGATTTACTACAAATGAAGAATATGTTTAATGAAACTAAAACAATAAAATAACACCAGAATGGTGAAGTCAAGGAAAATGTTCAGAAGGCAGTAATAAAAACAAAGGAGATAGAAATCTGAGAAGATACATATGTTGATAATTTAAAAAATCAGCGCAGTTTCCCCTCAATGGAGGAATGGACCAAGAGAACATTGTGTGTGTGTGTGTGTGTGTGTGTGTGTGTGTGTGTGTGTGTGTGTGTGTACACAAAGTGAAAGTTTACTCATACATTAGAAAAAATGATATTGTATTGTACCATTTGTAAAGAAATGGAAAGGTCTGCAACAAATGAATTATATAAAGTAAGACAGGCACAGACAGATAAGAATGCATGCTTTCCCTTATATGTCAAAACTATATTTAGCTTATAAACTTATAGGCAAATACATTGGGTGGGATGCAAATGTTTATACATATATTAATGGCAATGCAAAGGACTCAAGGAAGAACTCAAACAGTGTATCTCCTTAGAAAGACAGTCAATGTTCAGCTAAATAAAACACTAGGACGCAGAGTGATGTCAAGGGGAGCAAGATAGATGAATGAAGAGAAGATGGAGAGAAAACAGTCAAGAACCCAATATGTTTCCTACAAAATTAAGACAAGCGAGACGAGTGGATAAGGGAGGCTTGGGTGAGAATGTTAAGAGGGGTGACATTGATCAAGATATACTGTGTTCATAAGCTGGTTTGTTAAATGGTAACTCCTTTGTACATAAAGATGACACAGAAAGAAAAAAATAAACAAAATCTACTATTTTACCTAATATTTATCAGTGCAAATGTTGAGAAGTAATAGAAGTAAAAATTCATTTAAATAATGCAAAAACTTCTCAGAATTAACATAACACATACATCACCAGAATTCAAACTCCTACTTAGTTTAACGTAAATGTTAACAAGACATCTCATGAAAAACCTCAGAACATAACCAATTAACCAAGTTCATTTCCAGGGAATACAAATACAATTTCTGAGATGTAAAATTCAGGTGTTGCCAATAAACAACAGTGCAGAGGCTGGTAGTGAGAATACATCTTCAAAATAGGGAATCCACTGTCATAAACCACAGACTGTATCTAATGAGAATATAAAAATATGTTCAGGAGGACAGCAACTTTAATTCTCACACACCCTCTGGAAAAGGTCACTAGAAGATTGAATAACAGGACTTTGAGATAGAACAGGATATTTAAGACAAGGCAAGTTGGGGGAGGGGATAAGAAACTGAATGAAAGAAAAGAAATTCTCCACCAACAGCTCAGAAATGGTGTCAGTGACAGATATACCAAAATTGTACATAGTCAAAATGTGCATACAGTTTTCTCTTCCCAAATAATTAGTTCATCACAAAAAGTAAAAATGTTAGAAATATTCCAAAGCCTATACTTTTATTTCTAAATTAAATTTGTATCTTTATGGTAACAAATGGACAAAAATTAAATTCCCTGTTTTATGGATATATTCTTTCAAGTGTTAATGTAAGATAATTTAGCAAAGTGCAAATATACAATAATAACTGTAACATTTGGCTCATTATGGTTTTTTTTTTACTTATTTCAACTCGTATCATGTGGCTGTGTATCTGGATGGGTAGAAGTAGTGGTGTGTGAGCAAAGCCTTTTCCTTTTGCCTTTTTGCTATGTGATACATGATATGAGTTCATGATATCAGATTTTTCTATCCACAGAGGTCTAGATTATGAGGGAAGTAAATGACACTTAAATATGTGTTTATTCCTCATATTAAACAAGAGAAATAAAGGAGCATTAGACTGTGTGCTTTTATTGCTGGGATCAGGCAAAGAGGGCAAGGAAATCCTGTTGATTATTTCTATATCAATTATCTTTTATTCATCTAACATCTAGGCAAAGATTACTTTGTATCTATGACACTGCTCAAACACTTAGTTTGAAAATCTACTCAGACTACTGAGCATGACATTTGAGAAAACATTAATACCATTCTGAGAAGCAGATACAATATATGTGCTCCTACTTTGTATAACTTTTATGCTAAAGAAGACATATTTATTTTCTCCAAGCAGGCCATTTCAACTACATAAAGAAAATTGGGGTATAATTTTTCTTCACCGCTTTCTTTGGTTCAGGCACTCCATTTTTTCCGATTATATATGTGATAACCTTACATTTCCTCATCTCAGCATTTAAACCTACAATTTCCACTCAAGCACAAGGACTCTGGAAATGCAGCTAGAATTTTTTGTAACCATTACATATTATTATACCTTGTTTGACTAATAATGACGGTGTACCTTGCTAGCTGAACTCTTTATATCCAAAATAAAGTCTTGGATGCACAAAGAAAAAGTTATAATTACATGGTCTGTATTCCAAAAAGCAGATATTTTACGCATAAGTTGTAAAAATTAGCTTAAATAATTATACCTCATGGTAATCCCATCTTAAAATATTTGCTATTTCTTTTGCTTCAAATTTCTTGGCCAGAAGATGAGATCATCCCTCTTGAATCTATGAGGCAACATTCCAGCTGTTCAAATTCTTCTCTTTAGACACATAACCAGCCCTTTGTGGTTATATTTATCACCCAAAAAAATCAAAATGTTCCCTGTTTGCTAAGAGTTTTATTGGAGGATCAAATTTCTAATTTGGCTAACGTTGCAGGTACCTATTTAGCCTCCACTGAATAGCTATTACTGATTGAGTGAGTGTACTGGACACTCAAGGAGATTGAATCTGAGAGATGTTTCTGAAACCAGCAGCTCCCGAACAAACAAGAAACTTGCAGTTCGATCAATGCTTTGTGGCCATGCAACTGTTGACTGAGTGCTGTGGCGGAAAGGAAGGGCTCAGTATATCTTGCGGGTATTTCTGAGTACCATCAAGAAAGAGACCAATGAGGAAAAATTGAGCCTGTCAGGACTAACAGGGCTGGAGAATCCAGTGATGCCGCCAGCAAAGTGTCAAGCTTGGGGACATGTTTTGAGAGCGAACTATAACTTCAGCTTATTTGCAAAATAAGATTTAGGTCACGTGAAGAGGTAAATGTAATTTATGAAAGGCATGTCAAAGGACACTGAAGAATTTTGATGATGTGAAGTGCTTTCCTTGTCTTTCCCACCCAGTGTGCCCTGATCCTCTGCTCTGACCACATATGCTGGCTGGGCCACTCTGATCCTGTCCACTCCATGCAGACTTGCAGCCCCAGTCCACACCTGGCATAGAGGTAAAATGCTCACTGCTCAGCTCTTTCTTTCCCTTCTGTGTTACAGTGCAAGAGACATAGAGAAGACATGAGTTCCCAAGAGTAAAAGGGTATTACATTTGGGACTTTATGGATTCTTCTATTTATTGTGCCTTTTCTTTAAGAAAAATGGATTCACTAAATACAAATATAACCCTACCCCCAATCACAGTGTACCATAAACAAGTAGACTTTACTCATGGGACTGTCTCCTTCAGTCTTCATGAGTAACATTTACATTTTGTAAATTTAATTTTCTCTAATGTAGTGACAATAAAAACAGCATATTTCATTAATTTTAACAATAATTTCAATCTATCTGGCAGTATCACAAGTTTCTGTTTTCATTGGGTGATATCAAGAGCTCCATTATCCAGGGAACATTTTATATCTGGTGCTGTCTAACCTGATTTAGAGATCTTCCCTCAATAATTATTTAATTCACTGTGGTCCATGAAGGAAATAAATTTTTGCTATTTGAGTAACCCATTGATCCTATTTTACTGTAAAATCTCTAGTACATTAATGCAATATCTAAACCCTGTTGGAAAAAATTCTTTTTTCTCACAATTAAATTCAATATTTTAATTTAAATCTCCCTCTAAAATATTCTCATACATTGGAACTACACTGCCCCACCACAAGAAAGAAATACTAAAGAAATCCTGTAGGTAAATATAAATATGACTAAGTCAGTCTATACCATGAAGCAGTTTGTGATCATTATGAAATTTCTTTAGTGGAATACATGCTAAATTTTTTCCTTTAAATTGTGATTCTTTATAGAAGAATAAAATTTCTTGCAAAAAATAGCAAAACAATTGGAAGAGTGATCTGATTTGACAAATATAAGGTGCTCTAAAAGCTATCATAAATTTCTTTCTTTTTTTTTACTGAGAGATCCCATTAAAATGGCACATTAAGAAAGTTGTTCTCACTTGCCTCTCTTCATCAGGAGAAGCAAGGAAATATACCTATGACACCATCCGAGTTCTGCTGCCACTTTTCTGAACTACTTTCTTCACTTCTTAGCCTGTCTGATGGAATTTGCCACCCAGTTTGCCACTGGTGCCTGGCCTCTCCTCTTTTTTCTATTCCCCCTGCTCCTTCTCCTCTTCCCTTCCTCTCCCCCCTCTCTTTCTCACTGTATCTTATATAGTAAATGAAGCAAAGACAGGATTTTTTAAAAATCTCATTATTAGAGGTAAATTGTCACCTAGAATCTTAATGCAGAAATGTGGAACAGACTTTCATTCCTAATATTGGTAATGAATTTTTCAGTTGTACCTTTTTGCAATATGATGACATAGAAATTTTATATTACAGCTGAATAATCTTTCAGACTGCATCAGCACCTTACCTTGGACATCTGCCAAGTTGACCATGTATTGTTCAGAAATTATTAAGGTCAGTGACCATGATAAAGTGATAACCATTTACTTTTCAAAAATGTATGCCTTAAAAATTGTTCTCTTTAGTTTCTTCAGTCCATATATTGGACTTTTCTTAGTAATCAATATGATATCATAATTGTTAATTACTAGCATTAAGATAATTACTATCATCAAATAAATAATGGTCTAGAATGTTTCTATTGTTTTATGATAAATGGTTTCTTAGCATGCTATTAACACATTAAAAATCTGAGATTTCATTTTTTCCTGTTTATGCTCAGAATGTTTAGCATATATTGCCATTCCTATATATCTGCACTGTAAATCATATACAGTAGGCCAGATCATTTCACAACTTCTAAAAAGCTACTGTACACCTTCTAAAAAGCGATTACTATTTCTAGCATTTTGTTGCAAAAATAATCCCCTCAAATTTAATTTGCCCCATATGCAGTCATCTTCAGCCAAGGAACAGCAGATTATCCTCCTGCATTTTTACGAGTATTTTTGTGACTTTTTTGCCCTAGGAAGATAAAATTGTATGTAATCCTAAAGGGATACTTGCAGTAATAATTAAGTTTACTTTATAATGTATAGAATGTAGTTAAAAAAACGCTGCATGTAATGTGTTCAGATTCTGTTATATTCATGTGTATACACTTCTCCTCTGGATAGTGGAAACATAAGCAGAAATTATCTTCATATTTCTGGGTTTTGAAATTATATTCTTCACTACAATGGCTACCTATATGCTAAGTTTTATATAACATATGCTCATTTCTTTCCTAAGAATAAAATAATAGATAGTATGACTGTGATAGATGTACATATGCTATATCTTATGAATGAATTGAAATTAACCAATATTGAAAGCGCAGTTTCATAAGAAACACACTGTAGAGAATGCTAAATCAAACTGAACCTTCACTTTGCACATTATGACAACATTTAATTTCATATTATACATAAAGTGTAATTGACATTTTACTCTCAAAGACTGCCATTCCACAAATGTTTCAAAATGTTCTAGGAACCCTTTCAAAATCACTTGAAGATATAAGTTAAAATAAATCAAGAATTCCTTTAATAGATCTCAAGTTCATAAAGTTCAAGAAAGAATCTCATTCGTGTTTTAAAATGCTCTATGATTCTACTTAGACTCCTGGCAAATCGGAATGATTTTGCATTTGCTTTTATCAAAGGAAGATTTTGATTTCATGGGAAGGATAGTTTTCATGACAATAATAGTTTGAAGTGTAATATCGAAGGATTCGTATTAAAAATCTCTAAGAACACTTTGACTCTTTTTTTTGTATTAATAAAGACTGTGAAAGGCCTTGGCTCGATTCACTGTCTTTTAAATCCTTTATGGAAGTCACTTCTTTTCTCACAAATCGGGACAGATTAGAAGACACAACGCATCCAATTGAAGCGAAGTGCATTCAGTATTTTTCTGATTGTTGTTTCAATAGCATATTTGAAGGACTTCGTCTGAAAAAAGAGCAGCGCTCTTGCATGCTCATTTTAGGTAATGCTTGTTTTTCCTGCCATTTTCACCTCCTTTGCACTCAAGCTGGAAGATGTGTAACTGCTGCTGGCAGCTTTTGCCCTGGCTCTACCCATGCCTGGCTTCATTTCCACTTGGTTCTTCCAAAGCTGCCACCATGCTGTCAGATGCCTGAACGCGTCCAGATCTCCTCTTCCAGATCTCCTCTTCCTCCTCCCCTGGGCCCTGGGTTTCCTTCACCAGAGCAAACCATCCTTCCACTGCCCCATCCCTCTGCCGGGCGCCTACTGCGCCTCAGTCTGCTGGCATCAAACTTACAGTCATATTTTTCCAGAAACATTTGACAAGAGCGCCTCATCGAACTGAATGTAATGAATTTCAAACAGACTCATGATTTGAACACAAAAAAAGTATGATTTAATGCTCACACAAGTCAGAATTCTGCAGGGTTCCGCAGAATCTTGCTTGTTGCCGACCCCTGGGGGGTAAAGAGCAGAAAGAGGAAGACCAGGCAGGGGACCACAGCTGAAATCCACCCAGCAATCCACGCCTCCGGTGACCCAGGCTGGCACTGAGGACTGAGGCTGAAGGGGATATTCCCAGACACCGGGAAGGAGGGAAGATGGGCTGAGGAAGTGCACGAGCTCTGAAAGACAGGTGCTCAGAGAGGTGACTTAGCTTTGAAGGAGAAACAGCAGAATGAGCAGAGCACTTCATGGACTGAGAAGAAATATTCCAGAAGCTTCTGGATTTTGGAGTTAAAAGAAATGAAGTGGTCAGATAAACCTATAAAACTTCAACTTCCAAAGATTTACCTGGTGTCCTGAGTATGGGAGTGTAACTTTATGAGGAGGTGTAGACAGTGGGTGCACAGATAGCGACTGCACCCTGGGAATGGTGGGTGGGAACAAGAGTCCTCAGCCCAGCTACACTGCAGCACTGAGGAATGTGTGGTGCCAGCAAAACCAGTTAGGGGACTTAAAGGAAAAGACTCAAGCACAGAAAAGAAGAATGAGAAACGCCAAAAGCCACATTTAAAAAGTGCCTCAGAGAAAGGGAGGGAGGGAAGGAAGAAAGAGGAAGTGTGGGTGGGGGGGTAGAGAATGGAGAGATATCAGGAAGTACAGTAGTGGGTCAGGTAACAGAAGAAGAAATAAAATGGAGGTACAAGCAATATCTCCACTCAGTTGCTTGTTGTATGATTGAACTAGTGTCTTCATTTCTATGGTAATCACAGTGGTTGCTTCTCAGTTTCTGAGGACGCTGAGAGCAGTTTTCCATATTCCACCCACACGTGCACCTATGGGCAATGACACGGCTTCCTGTGAGTGAGGAAGGCAGACGCCTGACTTTAACAGGAAGCTAAGAAGTGGCACCTTGTTACCGTTCTAAGAGGCTGAGGTGGTACTGGATCGTGGAACGTTATGGCATAGATATATAATGCTGACACTGGATGAATTATAGTCTGTAGACTTTATACACTAACTAGGTTTGCACCATTTACACAATACCCATAAAAATTATGTGTTTCGAAATTGTTAATCCCACAAGTAGGAAAATTGGGACCCAGAAAAGGAATAAATACCGTTAATATCATGTCGTGGTTTTGTCTCTAGTGTCATTGATCATTCATAGATGCATTACATACTTGCAAATCTATATACATGACTACATAACTACATAGCTTCTTAACTATTAATCTATCATCATCCCTAGCCCAAGCATTATGACTCATAATTTAAGAGAATTGTATCACTCAACTATTTCAATAAAACCTTGAAATATTTGGAGGTAATTTTCAAAAGTCATCAATTCTTTAGTGTTTAAAATAAAAATACGTTGATATTTTCAGAATGGTTTGCAAAAGGTAGGACACAGTGAGTTTTGTCTCCTGACAAAAGTAAATACTGTCCATCCCCAAAATATTATGTGCTAGCGGCATCCTCCTCATCCCCCTCTTCCTCCTTCTTTCTTCCTTTCTCCCCCTCACAATACAGTGGCAAAATGAATCAAGACAGAGGGAGATATTGAAACTGTAAATTTTGTAGACAAAAGCATACAATGATCACTTAGGAATTTTCTTACAAAAGAGCATGTGAGAATTCTTAAATTCATTCACCAGGAATACATCATGCACATCAAATTAGCACAACACTAATAAAAGACCACTTGGGGAAAAAAATCTAACAACACATTTAAAAGTTAAATTTAGCAGCTATTACAAAACATATGCTAAGTTCAATACTCCATCACATTAACAGAAGAATAACAAGAAGAATAACAAGAAGAATAACAAAGCCAATGTAACATTTTTTCCTTTTCGTACGAATATTTAAAGATGACTTTCTTAATCTGCCTTCATACCGATTTACTAAGGAGTGGAAACAGTTCCTCATCCCTGAATACATGTAATCTCTGTGAACTTTTTTTCATATATTTTTTATTGTAATTAATAGAAGGGTTACATAATATTTGCCAGATAGATGGTGCATTAATTCCCATACATTGATACCCTTTCACATGTCTTAAATTAAAAATCAGTATGTAAGTCAAACATAACAGAAAATGCTGAAGTACAATAGGAGTAAAATGAAGAGAATGGACTTTGGGAAATAAATTATATGGTGTTGAGAATGGAATGCAGAGCCTCTGTTCACAAATGCATACGAGGAAGACAGAAAGATGGGGTGGGGGAACCCCTCTATTAGGGCTCGAGTGACTGAGAAGATAACACTAAGGAGAACTGTGAAGTAAGAGTAGTTAAAGGAAGGCACAGATTTCCGGGAGTTACTTTTCTGATTATAATCCAGTCTGTAGGTGACAACAGGTCTAGGGAAAGTTTGACAGTTGACAAGGCTCTTGTCCAGGGTTAACTGGAAGTAGAAATTATATTACCATATGTATAAATGGAAACCAGTTCAAGACACCACTTCCCAATAAAGTATCTCAATGTTGTCTCTGTAATTTAAAAACATAGCCCATAGAGATACTATTTTTTTCTCAACTCCAATGAAAGTTAAAACACATTGAGTGCCCTCAATATGGGAAAAAGGGTCACAAGGATAAAATGTACAGGGATACAAAGAAACTAATCACTGGTGATAATTAGTAATTATGTTATCTGAGAATGTGAAACTCAAAGGTTACTGTTAGGTATCCCTGTGAGAACAGTGAAGAACACAGAGGTTGCTCAAAAGACTTGGATGAAAGCCCGAGAAAGAGGGGCTGCACAGCCAGGGCTGTATGTCTGAGACATAGTTATAAGGGAGAGGTTTACATGTCCAACCACTGGGGGTAACGGGGGGTGAGGCCTCTTCCTGGCTAGCAAAGCTGATGTGTGCATTCAGACAGGAAGAAAGAACCAGAAAGAATCAGCAACTCCTGACAAGCCTCTGAACCCTGTGTCACTCCAGTGTCTCTCACAAGCTCTTTCAGCAGGTGCACTTTAACTGCCAGGGAAGAAGCAGCATACCACAAATCCAAGTAGAAGAGGGATATTCCAAGTTGTGAACCTGGGAGAAGGATCTAACTGGTAACTCCCAGATGACACTGGATCGCAGTGGAAAGCAGTGGGAAGAGAAGCCACGTTCTCCTTGCTGAGCTTGAGATCCAATCCAGACTTTCCATCGTCCCTCACATGAGAAAAAGTCATCTTTTCTACGGTGGATGAATTTAGAGCGAAAGAAGTGGGATTTGCTAGACCAGTCCTGGTGTGCCAAAATTAATTTGTCACATGGGGAAAGAGACTCGAGTGCTCTGGAAATGGAAGGCAACAGCACCCTAGGGCAACGAGTTAGGTAAGGCAGAAGAATTGCTGGAACATTCCAGAGACCTCACTCGAGCCACAGACCTGACCTTAGCCTCCACAGAGGGAATATTTTGAGTGTGAGGCTGCTCTGACTCACCATTAGGCCAACTGGCTCACAGTTCCGATGGAAAGAGAGGGGACTATACATGAGTCACTGTTCTTTTAAGCATCCATATTTATTAATAGCTAGACATTTCCAAAGCCCGACGATGCCACCAATGCGAAGAACGCTTTTTTGTCTCTTTGAAGCATGTTCCTATGTTCTCCTGACTCAGGTTTAGATTTGCAGACTTCTTTTATTTTTTTTAACTGCACAGTTTCTGTATTTCAAACTAGGACAAAGTATATTATACTCACAAAGAATGAAGCTATCACTTTGGAGACTGCACACATTCCTCAGGAGTAAATACTAGAATACCTAAAGTGAATCACATGTCTTAACAAATTTATACAAGTCTGATTAAGTAAACGAGGGAGGAAAAGAGGAACCTACACATATGTATATATACACACATATATTCTATTTCTCTCATAAAACACCCCCAGAATTCCCTATATGGGATGTCTTTTCTAATTTCAAAATACATTGTTTGGAATACATTGTTGAAACTGAGAGTAGCTCGAATGATATTTTATAAAAGACGAATGAATATTCATTTGATCAACTTTAATAAAGGCGTGTTGGATGTGTTGCTTTGAGTTTGACTTTCTTTTCATTATTGGAATAATTCAACAACACATAATTAAACCTCTGTGTGCTTTTCTCAATTCTCAAGCCTATGAAGTGCAGCTATGTTTCAATCTAGTGCATGAATCATGGGTTTCACTGCATTTATTAACACCACAGAACTGTGACAATGAGAGTGATCTGACATCGGTGATCTCAGAGCAATTGAAAGTAATGCATGATTAATCCACCTCTGAACTCTGTGAATGCAGTCGCTCTTGTTTTAGAAAAGTATGTCAGGCAGAACAAAAGCAGAGAAACTTCACCTGATCTAGTTAAGATAACAAAACAATAGACATTTTCCTGTGTGGTTCTCTAGCGTTGCCATGTATTCTCCCATTCAGTTGTTGTGGGTGAACTTGTTATTTCCAGGTCAATGGCAGCTAGGAGTACAATTCCTACATCATCGAACATCTCACTTTTTATGAGAGCATTTTTGTTGTCACCAGTTAAATGGTGACAATTCTCTTTCAAATCAGCTGTGTCCATGAAACAAGATTTATTCTCGCATTAAATGAAGGACTCAAATCACATTATGATGGGAATTTGCTGCATGTTGAACACCGATAGTCCCCTTTCAATATGTTTATTGGCATAACAGTTATGCAATAACAAAATACACTAAAGTTTTATAATGCTTCATCCCTACCAGGGGTTCCCAAAGCACAGCTGGTCATCAGATGGTGAACATAAAATTCAAGAGAGGAGTGACGGAGGCTGGCGCATACATCAAGTGAGAAGGCTAGAATATCATACAGGAAGGAATACTGGTTCTCACTCCTCTGGCTGAACTGTAGAATCAAGTACTACATCTTCGCATCAGTTATGGTGAAAATACCTGATGTGTATATGTGGAGATGCCATAATGAAACCCTCACCTGGGCACAGTTTATATATTTAATAAGAATGCAGAGGTCTACCTTTCTAAACTAGAAGACAACTCATAACAAATAAATACAATAAATACAACTTGGGGAAAAAAAGAGTATGTTCAGTTATTTGGAAACAGTTATGTTCAGGAGGATACTGCTAAGATGACGGAAAGGGAAAGAGATAACACATAAAAATGCCAACAGTGGCTTCTATGAAGTCCAACAGAAGTGGCTTCAATAATATGATTTGAGGTTTTGATTGGTGGTTTTCCCCAAAGCTCAATCCTTGAAGACTGTCATCTAAGATGAATCTTTTAGACTTAAAAGACTTGGAAATTTCCACAAGCTTGCAAAAGACTTCTATAATTCTTAAATCAGAGACACAAGCTGATATATAAGGGCTTGCAAGTGAATTCATTTCTGAAATGCACATAGAGGAAATGTTAAATGAGTAGTGGGGAAAATCCACAGCCCATAGAGGGTGAAAATGGTCAGAGGAGAAAATTAATCACAGACTCCATTATTACATCTGGATGACATTGGTAGAACCACGTCAACCACAGATGTCATTTCCAACCACCACAATAAGATTTTGAAAAACTTAAACTATCTTCACTTTGAGCATCATTTTATTCGTGTTTTACAAGTCCGATTTCACATGATTACCCGGATTTTCTATTGCTTTATTCCAGCTCTGTTCTGAGGAAATACCACATGCAAAGATCTGGCTCTCTGTGAACATAGTATTTCCAAAGTTCTTTATACGCAACTACTGTTTGGTATCAAGAGCTTTCTAACTCTACCATTCTCCACAGGCTGAACACAGGGCTGTGTATTTCTGAAGACAGTCGTCAGATACTGTCCAAGTGAACTGCTGAGAAACTGAAATGAGGAATGATATCTCCTGCCAAATGCCACAGTCCACAGCCAGGCAGAGAGCCGCCATCAAGTGTCACTTTGGGGAACACCTATTAGTTGCTGTATTTGAGATAAAGTACTATTTGAACATTTTAGCTTGTAAGCATGATTTTTGATGTATTATAATTCACGACTATTACAGATAGGAACTTCTCACAGTAAGCCGATGACATGTCAGTTTCTGACATTCCCTGAGTAGAAAGTGACTCGGGCAGGTTGCTGATAGCATTTGATTGGCATTGAAATACAGCTGGAATAATCCCTTGGGTTGGCTTTCTACTTTGAAACTATGACGTGGGATAATCTGGAAAGAAATGATCTTTGCAAGAATATTTAAATTTACTCTGAGCACACTCAAGTATGTAATTTGCTACCTTTGGAAGCTTTCTAGCTCCTTTCCATAACCCCTTGGCACTTTTAAAAGGGAGAAAAGTGGCGCTTGAGGAAAAACTTACAGTGCCGAAATTGCTTTGTAATTTCTTACCTACACGGAAATGCATACAAATATCATATAATTAGATATAGAACTATATATCCTTCATTGTGATAGCGAAACTCTGGTTTAATGATGTCAGGTATCCAAGTTCACATGACTCCAGTCCTGTTCCTGGTAATTACGGGTATTTTCAGTGTTATCTTGACCTAGTAGGGAGGCCCTGTCCAAAAGCTCACTGGTCTCCACTTGACCTGCAGCCCCCTTATTTACTGGACATTCAATCTCTATTTCCTTCCTTTACTAATACTAATCCTGGGCCAGGTACTAGATGCCTTAGGACAGTGAACTTAGCAAGCCCCAGGGCACAGGAGGAGCCTTGCCCACCACGCCCTGCATCCCTCACAAGATCATCCCTCAGCTTCAGCACCCTTAGCCCAGGAGCAGCCACCCACCGTCCTGCCTGTCACTTCTCTGCCCTTTGGAACAGCAAGAGACGAAGGAGAGTTCTGCCTGTTGTCTACTAACTCTTTATGTCCACCTACGCGAGAATCTTCACATCATTTAAACTCCCAGGAAAGCTGAATGCTGATATTTTCTTGCGCTGCACTAAGTTTCTTCATTTTCGTTCTTCTATTGGAGCCCGTTATGGGAAGGAGTGCTCAGTTCTGGGAATTCATTTCCTCATAGGCCTATTCAATAATTGAGCTCATTGCTGCTTCCTCTCCGGCTTTCCAAGTCACCAGATTTTCCGGATTTCTAGTCTGAATTCTTTTTGGCAACTTCCTCTGTCATTCTTCCCACATCTCTGCAGCCCTTCCAATTTATTTATCCAGTTCTCCTGCTTTCATTCTGACATTCTCACTTCCCCTCTGAGCTCACTCCTTACCGTGGATTTGAAGGTAGGAAAGGTTTTCAAAATCTCAGTGTTAGAGTGCTTGTCTAGCATGCACGAAGACCCAGGTTCGATTCCTCGATACCACATACGTAGAAAAATGCTGGAAGTGGTGCTGAGGCTCAAGTGGTAGAGCTCTAGCCTTGAGAAAGTCCAAGGACAGTGCTCAGGCCCCGAGTTCAAGCCCAGGACTGGCAAAAAAGAAAAGAAAAAGCTCCATTCCGGTGGTGGAATTCCTTGCTTCATTGTCTCTGGGTAAATACTGCATATCACGAGCTTGCCAAGTAATCTGTTGTGTTGAGTGTTCTTGACTGTTGACTGCGGCAACAGCTCTTGTTTGGTCGTCTGTCATGTATGGCAGGCTCCAGTGAACACTGCATGCAGGCTTATCGTCTGTTACCTCCCAACTCTGCCTTCATCAGCCATGCCAACGCCGACCATCTTGTACCACTTCCCACAGGGGGATGGTTTTCTGTTCGGCTCTCTGTACAGCCTTCCAAAGAGTGTCCTGTGTCCAAGGAAAGTTCTCTGCCCCTCCCCCCTCCATCGTGTGTATATTAGTCAGAGGTATGCTCCTTTCCCAGATCCATGTCAGGTCAAGTGAATTGTCAGGACAGGAGGTCACAATCATCCAGCAAGTGTTCTCCTAATTCTTCTGCTGCTTCTCCTTCAGGATTCGCTGTCTCAGAGGCCCCCTCCTCTCTCCTCCCCTCTCCCCCTCCCTCTCCCCTTCCTGCTCCCTGGGGGAGGGGAGGAGGAGGAGGGAGCTTTGATGAAACTTGACATCTTATATCCAGGCTGCCACAGTGCTCCTTGGAACTTGCTGGTCTGGACTCTGAATGGAATTCACGCTCTATCTCTTTATGTCTCTGAGCAAACACAGCATTTGCCATGAGATCTTCTCTAACCTTCTGGTGCATTTTGGACTACCAAGTTTTCGTTTATTTGCTAGATATTCTCACTTCCACCTTCTGATGAATTCTCACACTCCAGAGGAGTTTACATGTCTTAAGCTTCTCATGCTCAGATTTCCCTCTCTCCTTTCTACTTCTAGCATATGAACCTTATTCTAATATCAGCAGCAAAGTCATATGCCTACAATGATTTGAACATATAGCATAATGGGGTCCTGTCAATTACTCTCCCAGGAAAAGCTCCAACTTGAATAACAGTTAATATCAATTGTGAAATACTTCTGGCATTGCACAGCTTCTGTTTCGGCTATAAGTAACGTTACAACAGAAAGAATCATGGAAATGATTCTCCATCACACACTCTGTCTCACAAGGGTGGAAAAATCAAAGTGTGTGTGTTCTTAAAAATAATCTAAGTTCTACATTTCTCATGCTCATTGAGAAAATTAATCTTTAATTGCAAGGAAACAAATGAAAAATTGGAATTACTTGACAAGAATCCACAGTGAGCAGTATTTGGGGCAAAGTGGGATCTTAGAAAAAAATTGTGAATTAATCTATATTGTTTACTACTTATATATTGCAGTGCTTAGAGCTCACATTTTTACATATCCCATTGAGCTTCCCAGTCTACAATATTTTGTTTAAAGAAATGACACCATTTGCTTGGTGCATGTGAAGCTCCATGTCTGTTTGATTTACAAGATTAATATACACATGAGTGAGTGCATAAGCTAATTTGTCAGAAATGAAAGGTTCCCACTTCCATGTGGGTTCTTATGAGACAAAACACCAGTAAGTCATAATATTGTTTCATACCCTTTTACTTCAGCTTGGTCATCTACTTGTGTCAGATATGAAAATTCATCTATGTACCTACTTGTCTTGATCACAGCCTTTCTGTGCAAGCAGTATTAACAGATAATAAAAGTAATCCATTGATTAAAAGCAAAATTCTTGACTCTTTTCTGAAGAGGATGGCTATAGAACCAAAATCATTTGGTCATCTCAGGCAGAACCTTGGCGCTATTAGCTAAGATAACCCACAAGATGGAACCAATTTTTCCTGAGGCCCTATTTAGAGCAGAGGTGTGTGCCCTACAAGGGTTGTAATAGGAGTAAAGATAGCTACTGTTTTTCTAAGTCACTGAAGTTTTACTTTTTATTGTTGAAAAGGAATTGTTAAGTAGACTGGCTAGAATATTGCCTAAACAGTTTATTCATGAACATCTAATATTAGAAGACATTTTGTGGGCAAAATGAATACTCCATTTTGACTGCCAGAGCAGAAGATCATTGGAAATTACATAATGTTTATATTCTTTTGAAAAATTGAGAAAGGGTATAGTTAATTTTAACTTAGAAGACTAGGAACAGGGAACAACTTACTGCTGTTCAACAACTCATGTCAAATCACAAAAGGCGATTGGAGAAAACTGAATAAGTGGGCTTTTTCCAAAGGGCAAAAAAATAGCTTTAACTATAAATGTGTTGACATTATTTTGGTTAAAATGCCAAACTACCTGATTCTGTGAGGCAAACAGACTTAACCACATATTGAAAAATATACAGAGAAGACACTAATTGCCTTAACTACCATTTAAACAATTGTGCAGAAACATATCATTGGATGAGCTGTCAAGGAAATTCCACTTAAGAGTTTCATGAACACAAAACGGAAAAAGAAAAGCTCTTCTATGGAGATAGAATTTCTAAACTCTGCCTGGTGATTTCCAGTGAGATGACTATTCAGGGGGAAAAAATAAGCAGTCATTTATCTAGAAATCAGATTGGACTATTCAAATGTTTGTGTCTGATTTTGTCTCCATTTACTGAAGTCCATGAATGCACAAATTGGAATTTGAGAAAGGGAAGGCTGACCACTACCATTTCTGAGGACCTAAGTAATTCCAGCAAACACCAGCAACTAACTCATTTTTTATATATCTTTTATTATAATTAATAGAAGGGTTACATTATATTCTCCAGATAGAAGGTGCATTACTCCACAAACATTGATACCCTTTCTCATGTCTTGGTCCCCATTTCCCTCCCCTCACCTCTACCCTTCATCTTATTTTCCCCCTTCCCTATCCTATTTCAAATAACCAAATATGCATATGTACAATATATCAGATAACAAGGTGAAATACTGTAACAGTAGAAACCTTGGGCTCTCCTAGCAGAGATTTACAATAGAGCAAAACCTAGATACATAAGGCCATATAGTATGAAGCTAAATGAAAGGACCTCCAGGATATAGAAACAAAAGCCATATAAAATGAGTGATTGTTGTCCTTAATGTACTTTGTTATCTTTCATCTCTTTTGTTGTCCCTTGGTTATCTCGTATTGTTACAGCAACGAACTCTTCTACATTATACAAGCTATCATTTTTAAAACTTTGAAGCCTATTGAATTGCATAAGTCATGAAGCATAGGGTAAAAGAGAAAAATAGTAAGCAAATTCCTATGATGCAGGTAGTTAATTGGCTCTCACAGGAAGTAAGCCTTATGAAAGTGTAGTTAAATATTTAAGAATGAAGCAGAGAAATAAATGGATGCTCTCTTCATGACCCTACAGCATTTATGCAATTAAAACTGTGGGATTCCAATGTGAAAACTGCTAGATGTTAAATTCCTTATCTTTCAGACTTTAACCAGAAAAAAAACTGATGTCTAAAGGGGGGACAAAAACATGAGATGGGGTATCAAAGTTTGAGAAGCAATGTACCCACTACGTGACCAATATAACTATAAACCCGCTATACATTATCCTGACAATAAATACAATAAAAATAAATGCTCCGATGTTTTAGTTAAAATATCATGATCCCAGTGCAGCAGTGTGATGCTTTCTAGACACTATGTTGAAAATGAACTTTACATCTTAGGAGGAGAGGAGTCGGGGGGGAAAAGCTAGAGAAAATGAGGGTAACACTATTTCAAAAGAAATGTTCTCATTACCTCACGTATGCAACAGTAACCCCTCTGTAAATCTCGTTTACAATAATTTTTTTAAAACAGAATAAAATATCATGATCACAAGTGGTAATGAACCCCACCATAAAACAAGAAATGGCAGATAATTCATAAAAACACACTTGTTTTCCTTCCCATCACTGAGTAGACGCAGAGAAACATGATAGACCAAAGTCTACAATGTGTCCAGACTTTTCTAGGAGAGCAAGAGTCCCTTTGCTTTTCTGCTATAGGCTTGAAAATATGGAAAAAATATGAGATGCCATGCATCTTAAAATGTTTAATATCCAAGTATAGTTTGCCATGTGAGACTGGCAACCTAACAAGTCCAGTCAACGACTGTGACAGCACAACCTAGGATTTCAAGAAGGCAGTGTTTTCTCTAGGATTGAGTCCTGGAGCAAGCAAACCTCAAGGCAGCTCAAGGTAGAGAGGGAGTCAGGACTGAGAGGGATCCCTCTGTTTCAGAAATTTGGGAAGAGCTGGCAAAGAAAAGAACTCTGAGATGACTGAAAATCAATCGAGAAAATACTTCTGCACAGACTGTGAGCCATTTTTCTTTTGCTTTTGGTTTGCTTTGTTGAGTAATCTCTAGAGATAACCAAAGTTTCTTCAGCGTCGATTTTTCCCACAAAGTGGTCTTTTCTCCAAGCTACTCTCAGCTGGAGCTGGGAGTGAGCGATTTCTCCAAGGGTGAAAGAAGGCTGGAAAACTCTTCTGAAGTCTAGGCTTCTGCATGGACAGTATCTGATTCCAATCAAGGTACATTGAAGGACATCTATAAGCTCTCCTAAGCACCAAACCAACTGAAAATAGATACTTGGATTTTTTATGTTCCTGAATACACAAATCATTCCTTTTTGAAAAATTTGTACTCACATGAGAAGTGAGTACATCCACACTGAAGGGACCTCTAAATAAACAGACGGCGGGACAGTTTATGCACTCACACCCGGGATCACGAAGATCACGTGCAGGCGTGGTTTCTGAATATACTCCTCTAACGAGAAGTAGGATTCCTTTTTCTTACAATAATTAACCTCTCTATTTCTTCACTGGGAGTAAAATTTTAGTACAGGTCCATGATGGTTACGTGATGTACTAGTCTTTCCACCGCTGTTCACTACATGCTGATTTAACACTCTCATGACTAGAGGTCATCCTAACAATATCATCAAGTATATAAAGATAAGCTATTATAATCATTTACCTTAGGATAATCACTTCAGGGCTTCAGTTTTTCTCAACAAAAGGCCATATAGTAGGACGCTAAATGAAGGATCTCTAGGATATAGAAGCAAAAGCCATATAATGAGTGATTGTTGTCCTTAATGTACTATGTTATCTCTCATCTCTTTTGCTGTCCCTTGGTTATCTCATATTGTTATAGTATCTCACTTTGTTATCTGATATATTGGATATATTTGTATTTGGTTATTTGAAATTGGATAGGAAAGGGGAGAAAACAAGATGAGGGTGGGTGTCGGGGGGAGGGAAATGGGGACCAAGACATGAGAAAGGGTATCAATGTATGTGAAGGAATGCACCTTCCATCTGGCAAATATAATGTAACCCTTCTATTAATCACAATAAAAAATATATGAAAAAAATAAAAAATTTAACAAAAAGAAAGATAATAATGGAAATGAATTTCATTTTGAAGTTCAAGTGCTACAGCTTATTATTTATTGTGTGTAGTAATATGCTAGTCAGATAACTTTTACAAATAGCTAAGTCAGTTTATGAATGCATTATAGCCCTACCTAGCCTCTTGTTACTTGTTTAATTTGTGGTTGTTCTAAAACTCAGTCTTCCTAAACATTCTCAGTAATATGGTAGTTTCAAGGAAGATCTCAAATGGGATAATTCCTTAGAATGTCAAAAATCAAAACAGCAAAATAAAACACCAGGACGCAAATTCTCCAAGGGGTGGCCTGGGCTAAGATGGAGTGCCGTGGCAAAGTCCTTACCTAGCAAATGTCATATCCTGGGTTCAAACCCCAGGAATAATAAAAAAGACAAAAAGTAGGGGCAGTGGATGGGCCAAGAAGGAAGAGGTAGATGAATGAAGAGAAGAGGGGAAGACGGCAGTCAAGCATGCAATGTATATCCTACAAAATGAAGAAGGATGAGGGAAGGGGTAGGGTGAGGAGGAGCAGGTGAGAATATTTAAAGGGGTGGACACTGATGTAGATAAACTCTATTCATAATCTGTTTTTTAACTCTTTTGTACAATTACTTGAAGATAATAATAAAAAGAAAAAGAACTTTTCACCTCTGAGATATTCGCATGTCTTAAAGCCCTAAATATTATATCGCTGACCTCTTTTTAAATGTGTCCTGGGTCCTCTCCAAATTCAGGAGCAGGCTTTAGCTGCCCTCACTATACAGCCATAAATATATATTTCTGTGCAGAGAAAGGACCTGAAATAAAAGCCTAAGCAGCAATAAAGGAACAGAGAGTATTGCCCATGGTGTCCATTTAACTGTATGGGTCACTGCCTCTGCCTGAGGGCACAAGTCCTGCCTCTCTTTAGCCTCTATTTATCCAACTCTGAGCAGGCCGCTTCATTAAAATAGTAAAGTTGCTTTTTATCAGACAAAGGGTAAATTCTTCTGACAAAATATTTGTCGGCTTCTTTTTTACTTGCCTCATAGCTAAATTAGATGTTTTAGTACAAGGGCATAATTAGGTAAGTTTTTTAGTTATTTCTAACTTGCCACTTGCTCCAGCGATGGGTCCATGCAGGGTCAGTAGAAAGAAAGATAAAAAGGATCGTTTAAATATGCGCTATTGAAGGACAGCAAACTACAAAGATTAACACAGACTGTTTGCATTTTCATTGTGAAATCGCACTAGGCTTCATTGCTGGAAGCTCGGCAGTTCTCAGGAGAGTGACAGCGGTGCCCAAAAGGCAGAACACACTTTAGGAAGTGTGTTCTTTTGCAACAAAAGAACTGGCGATGGAAACATCATTTTCATCTATTATTTTCTAGACAAATAAACGCGAAAGAAAAATGCAAAATAAAATTTACAGTCTTTCTTAAAGGAATATTTAGTTGAAAAGAAGCACCAACCCTCCCATTATTAAAACAATGGAATTTTTAGGAAATATTTGATCTAGGTCATACAGGGTACAAGTATTTTATTTATTACCCACTGAGCTTCCCTAATCCTCCATTTTTAGAAAAATGAATCGGTTTTATTATTGTATGTTCCTATGTACCAATAATGTACATTATCCTTTCCCTTTCAACTTTGCTTCTCAAAGCAGTCCCCATTTTGTATTTATGTTTTTAATTTTCGTGAGCCTAGATCCTGCATGTAAGAGCAAATGTGTGGTACTTGGGTTCATGGGCCAGTCTTATTTTGTTTGACACCACACCTGTTCGATTCATTCTCTGTGAGTGACACGATTTTGTTCTTCTAGCTGCATAATGCTCTTCTTCATTCTCTGGCTGGGCTCCTGTAAGGAGCAGCAGTAGACGTGGGAGGCAGGCTCTACCCGCTGGTGAGCCTCAGTGACAAGGTACACACAGGAGTGGAGCAAGCTCATGGGAAGTCTGGTTAGCTTCTTCAGGACTTTCCATTCTGATTTCTACATTGCTAGATTACATTTCCACACACAGTGTGGATTCGCACCCCACCCCTAGGGACCTAAATCTTTGCTGTGTGCATGCTTCGTGATGGCCATTCTGAATAGGCTGAGATGGACTCTCAAGGTCATTGTTTATGGCATATCTTCTGTGGGTAAGGATATTGAACATTAGGTCATGTGTTTCTTAGCCAGTTGTAATTCTTTTGAAAACTGTGTTCTTTTACCAACTATATTATTTGTTCTTTGGATATTTAATTTTATCATCTCAATATATTCTGGATATTATTTTTTGACAGATAATTAGCTAGCATAGAATTTTCTCCCAAAACATAGACTGACTTTTCATTTGGACAATTATTCCTTTGCTGTGCAAAGCACTTTCATTAATTCAGTTTTATGTGTGAATTTCTGCTGTTATTTATTGAAAAAGGAGGAGTTGCTGTGTGCAGAAATCCTTCACTATCCCTCCCTCTTCAAGTCTTTTCCATTTTTTCATATTCATTTCTGACGGGGTTTTTAGTCCTCGGTCCCTCCCGACCTGCAGGAGGGATAGAGAGAACACGCCTTACAAACCACAGCCATGTCTTCCAACCTGGCGGCAAGCACCATCTCAGCCAGGTGCGGTCCCAAGACCAGAGAATGAGCACTGGGCCACGAGTTAGGCCTCCTTTTAGGTTTCCATTTCCCTGATGTGACATGCCCCACAATTTCAAAGATTTCAATCTGAAATTCAGGTCTTTGGAGACCATTGGAACAGATTTGGTGGAAAGCAAGAGTAAAGGTACGTTTTAGTCTTTTACAGTTTGTTATTCAGTTTTCTCAACACCAATTATTGAAGAGCCTGGCTGTTTCTCCAGTGTTTGTGTATGTTACTGACACCTTTGATGTAGGTCAGATGTTCATAGGTATATGGAAATAATTCTGGATTTTCTATTATATTTCACTGGTGTACATGCCTGTTGTATTTGTGGGTGTGCTACAATCGTGCTTATCATACTCTGCTTTGTTACAATAATGAAGAGACAAATTGTACTACAATTACTCTTCTTTCTTGCTTAGGATTGCTTTGGCTACATGGGAACTCTTGTGCCTACATGTGAATTCTAAGTCCGATTTTGTAAATTTCTATGGAGTGTATCAATGAATTTTAGGAAGAATTTTAATTTTGTTATAAGTTTTTATTAACATAACTATTATCATTATTAATTGTATCAATCCTTGAATGTAGGATACATTCCTATCTCATAATATCTTTTAAAACTTTCTTTATTCACTTCTTAATAGCTTTCTTTGTAAAGGTATTTCACCTTTGTAAGTTAATTCTAAGGTGTTTTAGAAGCTATCAGGATTCAAATTGTTTTCCTCTTTTCATTCTCAACATGTTTGCTGTTGATATATTGAAAAGATATTGAGTTTTACATGTTGGCTTGTAACCTGTACTTTACCTAAAGAAAATTCAGATGTAATATTTTTATAGATACTCCCACCATTAGGAAATAGGAAATATGACTTCCTTCCTATATGTATCTCCTTTTCATTAAGCACCGTAGAATATCAGTGTGGAAAATGGACATTTTTGATTTCTGATTTTTCAAAAAGGCTGTTGGATTTTCACCTTTAAACTATAGGGTTATGGTATTTATACTATTCTTTCATAATTGAATTCTATTCTTTCATGCACCATATTCTTTCATGCGTCTATTCTAGTCTTTCTTCAAAGATGTTATCCTGAAAGGATTCCAGCCATGTCAAAGGCTCTGTTCTGCAAAAGTAATCATGTGATTATTGGACTTACTTCTCCTTAGTAGATGATGTTTATTGGTTTGCTTATGTTGAGCCTTCCTTATGTCGTATGTGTTGTTGAATTTAGTTTACTAGTATTTTATGGAGACTGTTTACAAAGATATTCTATAATTGGATTTTCTCTTGAGGTGTGCAGGTTGTTTTGGTGTTTTGGTGATACTAACAGGTTAGAATGGTTTTGAGGTAGTCCTTCTTATCCTCTTTCATGGAATAGTATGTGAAGTATTTGTATCAGTTGTTTGCTAATGATTTGAAAGAATCAAGGCCTGAAGCCATTTTGTCCCAGGGTTTTCTTTGTTTGGAAACTCTTATCGTTTTCATCTTACTTATTGCTACAGAACTATTTAAATTGTTTATATCTTCTTGGTTCAGTTTTGGTTGCTAATATATGCCTAAATTTTATGTATATAACCTATGCATATATATATCATCCAGTTTATTGAAATATGCATCTCCAAAATATTTTTAATATTCTGAATTTTATTGGCATCTATCATAATATCTATATCTTTTCCAGTACTAGGTCTAAATTCAGAGGACACATGAGTCAAGACTCTATCCCTTACTGCTTTAGTTATATTTGAGATAAGATGTTCCCAGTAGGCGCATGGTATTATGAGCTGCCAGTGTGTGAGACTGGGTCTGCATGCCTTTATTCACAGGCTTCCCTTGATCAGATATTCACATCATCTCTGCGCCTGAGTATTATACTTGGCTCTCACCATGCCCAGTATCCCTACTCCTTTTTCACCTCAGATATTGATTTTAAAAACGTGGATTGTCTCACGCATTTGTACTTCATCCTCAAGCAGGGTCCATACAAGTCTCTGTGTCAATCGCATTTGCATGCGTGCCGCCAAAATGAATGTGGAATCTAAGGGAGGGACTGAACTCTTCCTCACTGTGGCTGAAGAGCCTGCAATAAGTGCCTGCTGCTTTAATTATTTGTTTATTATTATTATTATTAATTATTACTATTATTTCTGAAGCAGAATGAGACTCTCTTCTCTGAACCTTGGAATGCTCTGGGTCCAGAGCCAGAGTCAGGTAAGCACTGCACTCCAGAAGCCAGAGGATTTTGAGCTCAAGATCAATAACCTGACTCTCAGGAGCAAAAATTGGGACTTTAGAATATAAGTAAGATTTTAGTTTTTCATTCATTTTTATCAATGTTTGTAGCATAGGAAGCTACCAGATCATTTTACAAGGTGAAAGTATATTGAAAGCCGTTTCCCTGGCTATTTGTTTTCTGTGGCCTGCTCTTTCATGACTCTTGGCCAAGGAAATGCAAATAGCAGTGTAGGTTGCAATATTGGTCCATGAGTCTACTGTCGTCAATGCAGCAAATTTATTTCATGCTCTGTTTTTAATGATGTGGACCATAATGTTTTTGTATCATTTCTTTGATCATTAAAATACTTAAAATATCTAAGATGACGATCAAAAATATTTAGATAAATGCTTAACTCTAAACATTCTTACTTATGGTCCAAACCTACAGAAAGCATCATAGAAGAGCAGATCAATTAATATGGCCCATATGTGCCAAGGAATTTTACTCATCTATGACAGAATCAGAAGCACTGGACAGGGAAATGAAAATTTTGTGTGTTTTCTCTCATATGTGGAAGCTAGATCTAAAATACCAATGTAAGTGGCAACTTGTGCAAACTGACTGAAGGAGGAGGATTCCAAAGATGTAACTTCTCTGCACTGTCAATGGCTGTTTAACAAACTGAATTCCAGAAAATGGAGATGGATTTGGAGGTAAAGAAAAGAGGAGTAGAGGAATCCAACGAGGAAGGGTGAAGAAATACAGTTGTTACACTCACTGAACATTATGAAAAATTTGGCTGTGAGGATAGGGATGGGGATGGGAGGGTTGAGTGGGGGAGAAAGATGGAATGGGTGAAACTGACCAAGAAGCATTGTACTCATAACCTGGCTTATGGCATTGTAACCTCTTTACACAGCTGGTAGATAATAAAATATACATATTTTAAAATCCCTGTATATAACTAATAGCAACACAAACATTCGAGTTTCCAACAATAATGACTGTGCCTTGGTGGTCAGTCTTCTGAAAACTGAATGTTAAGTTATGCAACCATCACAGAAGCATTTCTGTGGAAGGGGAAGTTAGCTGGTACATCTGCACCTGACCTGCTGTGAAGGCACAGGTATGAGCCGGTTGTCCCCATTCCCCAAACAAGCAGAGGAGCGCAGAAGTGGTGCCTTGCACTGGCACCTTCTTATCACTGACAAGAAAATTGTCTAGACCACTGAGTTTCCATGTACTGCATTTAGGGCTTCCATTTTTATGGAGGAAATTTCTTAACATTTTCAAAGGCAAGAAAAGACACTAACAAGAAAGTTATGGACTTAGTTCTTGGACAAGATGCCTAAGTTGTTGTATAATGGAGTTAGTCAGAAAGATACTTGCATGTATTGGGACAATTTGATTATTGAATCAACTCAACCACACATGTTTTGGAGACCAGTAGTGTTTAGCAGTTGAAATCACCCCTCTTCAAAAGTCCTGAAAATGAGAAGAAAACCTAAAGTGCCTTTTCACCTCTGTGCTGAAACACTTTGCTAGCATGTTTTCATAGGGAATGGCTAATGGAAGCTTCTGTGGAGACTTGAAGGGCAGGAATGTCAGAGAATAACACCAGTGCTTGAAAAGAACTCCTAAATGCCACATCATGTTCTTGCAGAGAGCAGGGCCAGGTTTTTAACAGCCCGGTGGTGACAGTGCATGTGCATCTAAGGACAATGCACACGAAGAAGAAGCTAATTAACAGAGAGCACTAATTAGTCCCTCAGTATTTAGCAATGAAGTATCAGCAGCTGTCTTAGATGCCATATGCTAATTAGCATTAATAAACTTCAGAAATAATTGTCTCCATTGTTCTGTGTCATAATACTCCCTGTAATTGTACGTTGGAGAGCTCTGCCTATAAGTGGTAGCAAGAATTACATAGCATTGCTTGAAATTTAATGAGCAATTTTCAGTGACTTGTGGCATTCGAAAAGAATAGATTCAGGAAAGAGAAGATTAATGCCAGTTTTAAAAATCCATAATTAAGTTGTACCCTGGTACCTGCTTCTCCAGCTATTCAAACATTCAGACAAGGGAGATTATCTTAGCAACAATAAAAAGTGAGTTTTAATAGGAATGACCTGAGTCTGTGCCTGGGCCAGCACTCTTTAGCTGTCTCAGAGTCTAGGTCGGTGTTTCACTGAAAATGGTCTATGCTATCCTGTTGACATCCTAAGCAGGATGTGATGGGGAACATATTTTTCTTTGAAGGAAACACAAATTTTATTTTCTTTATGCCAGTAAAAGTAATCAGAATATTTTAGATTATATTCTCTTTACCTGAGAAATACAGAGATATTTGTATGTAGTAAACAATACTATGTGGGCTTTGAGTATACATTTTGTTTTTTTCATATATTTTTATTGTAATTAATAGAAAGGTTACATGATATTTGCCAAATAGAAGGTGCATTAATTCACACACATTGATACCCTTTCTGGGTATACATTTTGATGATGAAATTGAGTCAGAAATAGTTAGATTCTGTAATAACTGTCATTTCTCTAGGGTAAGACACCCAAATTTATTTCTTCTTGACTTTTGGAATAGTTATGCTATTATGTAGCCACTCGTGTGGGTTTCTCACACCTAACACATGTAGCTTAAAAACCTGTTGCTTAGATATTTCTAAAGAGAAATCTGGGAGCGAATAAGAAAATGGACTTGAAATATTATGGGAAATTTTCCTGGTTCCAATAATTTGGATGATTATTGTTCTGTGAATAAGATGGTAAAATAAGAAAATGTATCACTATGTCATCAGTGAGGATTCTAAGTCTGATTCATGACATCAGAAGCCTGCAGTGCTTTAAAGAGGTTTAAATGCAGAGGCAACTGACTAGTGTAGCATTAAGAAGCAAGCATCAGCCAAAGCACTATGCAAATTATAAGAACTCCATATAAATGAAGCATTATTAATGACAGAGCAGACAAAGTATACAGCACATATGCGTGTGTCAATTCATCCCACAACCCCAGGGGTGTGGCCACTACATAACCTCCCGTCTGCTTTCCACCTTACCTGAAAAAGGAAAGCAAACCCTTAAATGCAAATGAGCCACAAATTTTCAAAATCATGTATGTTGATTTATACACCACCATCTGTTCTGTTGTTTATACTATTTTCCATACTTTAGAAAGGAGAAAAAAATGAATTACGACGTATGTTCATCTACTTTGTACTTCTCTGTACAATTATGAAATGCCTAACATTTTAATTTTTATTTATCTTAAAAAGCCCTATTAGTTGGTCATTTCTAATTAGTGCATTTTACCTAAATAAATACACTTAGGCAAAATATATTTTCATATATTTATATATGATTATGTAATCATATATACATTTACATTTGTATATTTTAAATATATAGTTACCTACTGAAATTAGACTAGGGATTCAACTCAGAATCCTTCACTTCTAGACAGATATTCTACTGCTTAAGCCATGCCCCCAGCTATTATTTTGCTTTAGCTATTTTGTAGGTAAAATGTGGTTTCTGTCCCAGCCATCTTGGACAAGGGTCTTTCTAGCTGCACTTCTCATATAGCTGGAACTACAGACACCTATGACCTTGTGGCTCTCATTTGTGGAAAGTTTCTAAGTAACTTCTTTGCATAAAGGCTGTGACCTTACATTGTTGTGTGATAATAGTATTTCCACTGCCATAGGTGATCCTTTATTTTCCATTTGATCTTCATTTCAGATGATCAGCACGTTCGATATTATTGTTCTTCTATTTACTGGCTATCCATACGCGTTCTGTTATGATGAATCTGCTTAGATACTTAAGTTCCCTTTTAGTTTTGTTGTGTGGTGCTGTGTTTGCAGTTGACCTTTAGGGATTCCTTTCATTTCCTCCACATTGACTTCTTATCTGATGTTTAATTTGCAGCTGTTTCTCTCTTCCAGCAGATTGACTCTTCATTCAGCCCCTGGTTAGCTTAGCTGAGGAGAGCTGCCTAAACTTGTTGGCATCGCCCGTCTTTTTCCTTTGTGTCCTGTGCTTCGAGGTCTTGTCCAACTTTTTCTATCCATTTTAATATCCTGAGGTGTACACACACTTTTTTTAGCAGCTTCATGTTCACATGCTTTTAAATCTTTAATCCAGTTTAGTTGAGTTTTATGGCCAGCAATAGACTTACATCTAGTATCTTTCTGGATAATTCTTAGTGCTTGTCATCATAATTGATGTTGTATGCTTATCGCTTTCTCCCACTATATTAAACATACCACATGCAGTTTCCATGTTGGCAGAACGACTGTGATATACTTATTTTTTGCCATGACAGGACTTAGCACTTAGCCTTGGGGACTCAGGTTATCTCTGTTCCTTGTTTTTTGTTTTTGTTTTTGTTTTTTCAGTGTCAAATGCAGAAATCACACCATGAACACTTACTCAGAGAACAGATTACAGTTGCTTAACATTGGGAGTTAAGAGAAAAGATTTCTACAATATCCAAGATGGTATTCAGGAAAAATAACTCCTGAATTTCAAAATAATTTCATGCAAATAATGCTGACATTTTGAGCTCTTTATGTGTGCTGTCAAGAGAGGTTTTTAAACTAGCTTAATTATTAAACTTTTTCACAAAGTGTGAAATGGTTAAAGGATTTTTACTTTTAAAGTAAAATATATCTTATTTAACAGCTAGTGAAAACAAAAATTTTTCTTATTCTTATAGGAAAATAAATTGCAAACTTTTTCTTTCCTTGCAAATACATTTCTTATACACTCCAAGTATCACATTTATAACATTTATAACAAAGCAGATAATATTCAAGATAATATGCAGTTGTGATATAAAGAAAGTAAAACCCAATTAATTGAATTTACAAATCACATCATACATCTTGGGAATTTTGATAAATTAGATAGTAATGAAATATTTTACAGATTTATTCCAAAATACAGTATCACATTTTTGTTTATTGGTTTAATAGTTTATGAGAGAGTAGATATTGAGCTCAGAAAAGAGATACAGAATGTATGCAGAACTAGACTATTATACATTGTCATCGAGATGGCGATAGGATCTAACTACTCAAAAGTCACGAAAAAGTGCACTTCAGATAAAATGTCTTTGTAGAATACAAATGATACTTCAGTAAATGTGCAATAAATAAAAATTTCAATCTTGCATGCCAAAAGGAACCAAAAATATATACTCATCTGTCAGAAAAACACAATGTGAATTTCGAGAAGTCAACAATTATTTGATGATTTGATTATTTTCTCTGTATTTACAAATACCCACCTTTGAAAATCTTTTGAGAAAAAAAGCTTAAAATAATGCATAAGGATAATAAGTATTTATTCTTTGATATTCATATGAGAATGACTAAAATTTGGAAAACTAGCCTTAATTTTTTTCTGCCGATGAAATCAATATTAAGCACTTATCAGAAAAACAGTTTGTAGTGAACTATCCTATTAACACTTTCTCAATTTTGTCTCTAGTCTCTAGCAAAGCACTTCTCAGCCTCCAGGACTTTGCAAAGAGCCTTCAGTCACCCTAAGGAATATGTCTTAGTTCTAACCTGTGATTGGAGGAAAGTGAGATGTGGCATTCTTAAATCAAAGTTTTATCTGGAAGTGAGTTCTCCATTCTTGTTCTACCTTCATTCCTTCTACAGAGTGTGGGAGAAATATTATGTTCATTGACTAAGAGTCCTAGGAATCATGTTTTCTTTTTCTATTAAATTTAACTAAAATATCTCTTCTTCTTTGAAATTTAAGGATCATATTATGATCATATCAAACTCAGTCAATGAGTGTCAAAGAATCCGTCAGAAATGATTCATAAAGTTTTGAGAATATTGATGGGAAAATATAATACAAAAATAAAATTCAAAGTATTTTATAGTTTAACCTTCATTTGTGCAGTTCATCAACTATCAGGTGACTGTTTCAACATAAAAATAAAGTATACATTATTAAAATAATATTCAAGAAATATTACCTTATGTTTTAATCCCACTCCTCATTCACTCACTCATTTATAATCTGTTTATTCAAAGGTTACTTTATTTTAAGACACTAAGATTCTGTGGAAATAAGAATAAATTGTTAATTCAACCAATACCAAACTTGAAACTAAATGTCAGGGTTATTCATCGTCATCAACATATTTCAAAAATCTTCCTAAGAAAAACCAAATTCCCTATGTCTTTTCACACATTGTGCATACATTATTCATAAGGTGTATTTAAATTATCAAATATCTCTCATGAAAATACAGAGTAAATACTGGTCCAAGATTTTTTTTAATTCGACCATGGGAAGTTTACTCAAGACTTTTGAAGATATCAAACATTCCCTAGGGATTCTGAGGTGCCATTTACAACTGTTGCAGGATACAATTTAACACTTATTTGGGTTGGGTTGATAAATGTTCATTTTCGTTTCCTGAAACCCCACATATGCAATCAAATACCACTTCCTGTTCTCACATTTTTCTGAACATTAAACTTGCTGCAATTAATAATACCAAAATTACTGTGGTTATGAAGAGTAGCTTTTACTTCATAATGTAACCAATTAAAAAGTCCATGACTTCGGTGCCTCAGCAATACTTTGAAAACTTTATTAGCAAGTGAAAGCTCACCACTCTCTAAAAGTGGAAGAATTAGAAAATATATTGTAAAAGGAACACCTTCCAATGGCTGACAGTTACCTTGCAAATTCAAATTACACTAACCTCAAACTATCACTTGTGAGCTTCTCTGGTTTATTTTTTTAAGAGGAGAAAATATATTTGGGATATGAAATCACTGATCCACAAAGCTACTTTGACTTATTTAAACAAGCAACTTTCAGAGTTTATCACGGAAAAGGAAAATACAAGGAATACACTAATTTCTCGAATGAACATTTACATAGCTTAGCAGAACACAGATGCCTGGAGAAGCTGAGATAGATGGTATCCACGAAACATTGCAGTTTATAGTGCTCAGGAAAACACTCATGTTCATCTTTGTTTAATTTCCTTGCTGCTGATGTCTGCCACACTGTTATTAAAAAGGTCGCATTAGAAATCATGATTACGCAAGGAATCTTGTTTCCACCAGTCACAAAGCCTATTTTTCCTCGACATAACCCATATTTCATTAATAAATCTAAGGTGAACTAAATGTAAGGCTTTTACTTGAGAAAAACAAAAAACTTCCCTGTAACAGTAAATGTATGCCGCTCAGAGTTTAAATCTGTACTTCAATTTGAGTCTGTGAGGCAATTTAACAGAATCACAATGAAGAGAATTTAGGGAATAAAATAAATGATATATTGAGAAAAATAAAACTTGATTAGTAAGTAGGTGATGAAGGGAAAATATTCCCTAGAGTGGATTCCTAAACATTAAATATGAACAGGAAAAGAAGAGTAAAATAATCGTTAGAATGATTTAACCAAAAAATGCCACAGGCAATTCTTATGAATGAGTGAGCCCTCCAATATTAGAAAAACCTTCAAAAGAAGTAAGTAAGGAATGCGCAAACCCCTCTGGTATTACATTCACAGCAGTAGTAATCCAGGAGGGCCCTGGCTTTCTTGAGTTCTTCCTTTCGGAGAAGCTGATCTTCATTCCCTTTACTTAAACAAATGCAGAATACACGCACAGAAGTCCCTTCTCCATGGAGAGGCTGGGAGTGCCACTTCAGGCCAGTTCCCTGGGTCACCAAGCCACAGCCGTGTGACACCACTACTACAAGGATTCGGACATCTGAACCACCAGGGCTTCCTGGCGCAGGGACCTGTGGCATGTGTCACTAAGTGACACATGGTCACCTGTCTAGTGACAGACGCATAGGTGGCTTCCAGGCCTCGAAGCCCCAACACCTGATGCCCAGGAGAGCAGTGGAAGGAAGAGACGCAAAGTTGTGCTGTAGGGGCTGCTACAACTTGTAGCAGAAGCCGGTTAACACTGGGTAGAGGGGACACTGTCCAAAAGGAAACATAATCATTGCCTGACTTACTTAACTGCAAACCCTCCGTACATCACCTTTACCATACCAATACAAAATGGATGCTACGTTTTGCCCTAATTTGAGTCCTAGGGTTTTGGAACAGTGACTGAGGTTTCCTAGCCAATTTAGGACATCCAAAAGGATCTCCAGACTTTTATGCCCACTTCTTAGTTGCTGTTGACTCCTGGCTTATTTTTGAGGCGCAGACTCAGAAAGTGCACAAACGTTCAGTATTGGTTTGACTGACAATCTAGGAATTTAGATGCAAAGCACAGTTTGAAAAGCAAAGAAGTAAGTAAATAAATAAAATATTAATATTCTGACACTGGTGATTATTTTCCACAGCCCTCTGGAGGGTGTTATTATTTACATTCCTCAGTAATAGCTGCTTCTCTGCGAGTACTAGAATTCCCATAAGATCTTGAAAGCTGTGTTACTAAACAGGAAATGCCTTCATGCTGCATGTGGTCAAGCCAGCATATGTTTCCTTCCTTTATTCCTCATGCAAGGACTGTGATGCGACTCTCCTTAACACTCAGAAGGCAAGCACAGTGGTACTTTTCCAATGGTACCGAGTTTGACAACAGGCTTCATTTTTATCACACAGGCACTGTGTCACCTGAGTCATACCTCCAGGTATTTTAGGCTTTGATTATCCGCTGAGTCTTGCCTTTTATCCAGGCTACCCTGGGCAGCAATTTTATTATTTATCTTCTTATTCTATCATACCTGGGAGGGTAAGCATATGCCTCTCTGCCTAACATTTTTTGTGTTACTATGAGGTCTTGTGAATTTTTTTTGGCTGGGTTTGCCCTTTACAATATTAATTAATTAATTAAAATGATCAAAGCAGGAATGGTGTTTAAAGAATTGTGGTGTTAAATAGCGGCACAATATTTAAATGATAACTTTCCATAGAATGAAAAAGTTTTCTAAATGCCACTGACTTTTAATCATTTCATACAATCCAATAATACCACAAACATTAGCAGAGACACAAAGGAATAGTAAAATTTTGCTGATTTTTAAAGCTTTAGTCTATCTGCATGCATACTTTGGCATCGGTTAGTTCAGAACTTAAGATAACAATATATCCATAATCACATGCAAACTTTCAAAATCTGAAGAAAGAAATTTGGAAACATTGTTCTTTTTCTCCTGAAACTTTTCTTTTTCATATTGCTATTGTAAAAGTGATGTACAGAGGGGTTACACTCACATAAGTCAGGTAATGAGGACATTTCTTTTTGAACAATGTCATGATCTCCATCATTCTCTCCGCGTGTCCCCTCCCCCAACAAATTGCATAGTTCATTTCCAACATAGTGTCTAGTGAGTATTACTGCTGTAATTGTTAACCCTTTTTCCCATCATTTCTCTGCTTCCCCCCACACCCCTCCAAATTTACAAGGACAAAAGAGAAGAAACAAAAAAAACAAAGCAGAAAGCAAAATACCACACAAAAAAGCCTCTTGTTTCCATTTCTTGGAATTCATTTAGATAAATGTCATTTTATATAATCATACGCTCATAACTATTGAACATTTGTGATCCTCTCCTATGAATATCCTCCTTTGGGTCACTGTGTGAAGTCTAGAGCTCTGCATAATTTATCACATCTAAGTGTATTTTATTATCATTTAACATTCAATGTCTGTATCTATAGATGTATAGGCACTTTCTAGTTGTATCAAATAAGGAGAACCACGCTGTCTATGTTTTTGGTTTTGGCTTATTTTTTCCAAATGTTTTCATTTCCTTATGAATGATACAATATCATTCTTTTTGACAGAAGTATAGGATTCCATTGTATATAAGTACCACATTTTCTTGATCTATTCATCCATTAAGGGGTGTCTGGGTTAATTCTGCATCTTGGTTATGGTATGCAATCCTGCAATGAACACGGTTGTGCTGGTAGCTTTAGTGTGGCCTCGTTTATGTTATATTGGACAAATGCAGAGAAGTGGAATTGCTTGGTCATAGAGAAGATCTATGTTTCATTTTCTGAGAAAGCTCCATACTGCTTTCCAGAGTGGAAGAACAAGTTTACATTACCACCAACATAGTAGGGATCCATCTTGGACATATCCCTGCCAGCATCTGTTATTGTTAATTTTCTTGATAATGGCCATTCTAACCAGGTGAGATGGAATCCGAATAATCAGAGAAAGACTGGATAAGTGAGATTGCACTAAACGGAACAGTTTCTGCATAGCAAGATAAATAATACGCTCACTGAATGGGAGAAGAGTTTTACTAGCTATGCATCAGATGAAGGCCTCACATCTAAAATACACTTAAAACCCTCAAAAATAAACCCTCAAAGAAACAACTATCTAATTAATTAATAAATGGATTAACAGCTTAAAGAGACTGCTCAGCAGAAGTGAGAAGGACCAAAAACACATAAAGACATGTTCAATATCTCCAGCCATAAAAGAAATCAAAACAACATGGAAAGTTTTCTTTCTGAGGTTACTGGGGTTTTAAATTAAGGAGTACTACTTGTTCAGTTTGTTCAGTTTGCTTGCCTGGTGTTCTACCACTGGAGCAATATCTCCAGTCCATCTTTTTCAGGTTAATTTTGGAGTCTCGAGAATAATTCTGCCTGAGCTGGCCTTGCACCATGATCCTTCAGATCTCAGCCTCCAAAGTAATAAAATGTCACACCCATGAGATGTATGCTGGTGAAGGCAAAGCTCCCAGGACTTATTTTTTAATATTATTAAATGACAATGTAATTACCAGGAATGTGGAAAACAAAGTAATAATGAGATCCATTTTCCCTTTAAATGCTTCTTTAGCACAGTCATTTTGGTGTAAAATAAAATGTAAACTATCTTTAGGTTCAAAGTAAAAGATAGGAGGATACTACTAAGGCTGTGCATGAAGGAGTGAAGGTGATGCAGTACAATATCCCAAAGATGATTTATATTCTATATTGTTCTAACAAACATTTCCCCGAGACAAAGAATTTGGGAAATTTAGAAATTTGTCTTTTCCTTCGTGTTCCAAAGGCAACGGTCATCGGAAAGATCACTTTGTTCACATAAGGTTCAATAGTGAAGGCACCTGTATACAAACCAGTGCAAAAACTATGGTTCCAAAATAAGAGGATATGAATACGCTTATTTCACCTAAAAACTTCAGAAAGGCAAAACAATTGAATTACTATAGGTATTTCCTCGGATGGCTTTAATGTGTTCCACAACTTTGTATAAACAAGTATTTATATATGTGTTAGAGAAATGCCATTAATATTATACATTGGAGGTCCCCATCATTAAAATATAAATACCCATGCACTTTCTATATACCTCTTCATGACATGTTGAAGTGAAAATGAAAACCTTTTATTTTTTTTAAACTTATAGGTTACAGTTCAATTAAAATCCAGGTAAATCCAGATTTTTCAGTTCCAGCTACTTTGTAGTTGATTTTGTAACCCTTTGTCATAAAACTTCTCCACAGGTTCATACTTCCAGGGGTGAAATTTGGATTAATTGCGCCACAGTGGAAAAGAGGAGATCAGCTTAATAAGCAGCTTCCTGGAACCCCCCCCCCCCCCCCACTAATGAAGGGCCTGCTGTGATCACAGCACCATTCAGCTGGATATGCAAATCCACACTGCCACCTGACCTCTCTGCCTGCCTTCCCTTCATTGTAACTGGCTGCATTATCTTTGTGGGGGCTACAGTGCAGACTGAACCGAGCAAGGAAAGGAGCCATGAAAAGCAGAAGCTTGGTAACGTGTTTTCCATTGTTTTGGAAATTTGTTCCTGTTTTTCGTTAACGTCAAAAACGTCTCCTAACTATATTTTATCGTGTTCGTAAACTAAGTACAGTTATTGACTAAATGAAAGTATGAGCCCATTACCCATGGTGGAAGGCATGGATTGGTGTTGGGTAATTATTTTTGACGTGAGCCATAGCTCAACAATGCAACGGCAAAGGGAATTTCTCATTGCTACAAAAGACCTAAGATTAAGTAGATTTATAAGAAATAGTTTACATTGGTCTGTGGTGATGGGGGTGAACGGTTGAGAGACAGGGTCTGATGGCGACCGTCTTGCGTGCAGAATCTTCCAGAAGCCTGGGGCAGCATCTCGAAATGAAGCAACTTGGTGTTTGTGTCTTCTTGTCTCCATCCCTCCTCTTGCTGCTGCTGCTGCTGCTGCTGCTGCTGCTGCTGCTGCTGCTGCTGCTTCTTCTTCTTCTTCTTCTTCTTCTTCTTCTTCTTCTTCTTCTTCTTCTTCTTCTTCTTCTTCTTCTTCTTCTTCTTCTTCTTCTTCTTCTTCCTCTTCTTCCTCTTCCTCTTCCTCTTCCTCTTCTTCTTCCTCTTCTTCCTCTTCTTCCTCTTCCTCTTCCTCTTCCTCTTCTTCTTCTTCTCCCTCCCTCCCCCCCCCCCTCTCTCTCTCTCTCTCTCTCTGTGTTTTGGGTGGGAACTTGAACTCAAAGCCTGGGCATTACCCCTCAGTTGCTTTCTTTTGCTCAAAGCTAGCACACTACTAATTGAGCTACAGTTCATCTTCCAGCTTGTTTTGTTTGTTTGTTTGTTTTCCTTTTGGTAGTTTAGTGGAGGAAAGAATCTGAGAGGTCTTTCCTACTTTATCCTCATGGATAATAAAATCCTGATCAATGTTCAAAATCCTTATCTCCAAAAATATCACAGCCAGATTAAGTCTCCATACTTTTAATACTCACCACAGGAATTAAATTTCAGCAGATGACTCCTTAAGTGAGGCAACGAAGACAAGCAAAAATCATAGCAAGTTTCAACATTTTTCTGAAATGGTTCATTTAGCACAGACATTCATTTAAAATGATAAGATTCTAATCTAAACTGTGTTTAAATTTTGCATAACAATTGAATGAAAGAAACCATTAAACTAATTAAAGGTAATGTACTAGATAAAAATTCTATTTCTGAAATATTTGTATTTTCCTTATATACACTGTTATTTCTTCGCACAGATTGCTTGATGCTGTTTTAAAAAATTCTTTGCTGACATATTAAGCAGTGTAATAAATTGCTAGTTTGAGAAGCAACTAAATTCATTTGAAATACATTATTAATTGTATTAATTTAGTTTTTGACCAGGTGAACTTAAAAGTCAACCAGTGAAAAACTAAGCCAACAATGAATATATTCATTCTCTCTCTCTCTCTCTCTCTCTCTCTCTTTCTCTCTCTCTCTCTCTCTCTCTCTCTCTCTCTCTCTCTCCATGTATATATATATATATAACTTTATAACTTCATTTAAGATTCTGGGGAATGAAGAGACAGTTTCCACACCTGGGCACTATAATGGGGCTGGTTTCATTTGCTACATGTAGGTCTGTTAAATGTAATTGCTAGTAGATGTCCTCTCTCCCAGTGCCCTGCTGAGAGGGAGGGAGCTGGCCTGGAGACTTCATTCTAGCTGTGTTACTCAGACTGAGTGTGGATAATAATGACAGGAAATCACTCTCCCAGAGGTGCCAACATAATCTGTCTTAAAGGTTTGCCTTCCTCTCAATGATTTTACTCCAAATAATAATCGTGGATTTTTAAAATGATTAAATTTGGCTGATATTAGTAAATAAACATCTACACAAAGTAGGCATGATTCTACTCTGCTTTGATCATAATCAAATAGCCAGCCCAGCCTTGATTAGTGACTATTCAGATAAGTATCATTTTGGAAAGAGGATAACTTTCTGATGCAATCAGGGCACAGAAAGTGATGTGCTATGAAAGTCAAATTTTGAAATGTCTGTATAATCTTGATTTATTTTAGTAAAAAATAATTGAAAGGCAAAAAAATCAGCAAAAAAATCTTTAGGAAAGAAACAAAGAGACATTTCCAGTAATACAAAGCATCCATTTTTTATAATATACCTGTAATTATTCAAAAAATGATATTGTAATTGATGGTTTACTTCTAAATTTCACTGTGAGCTATTTATAAAACAGAATTAAGTTCTGGCTAGTTTACTAAAGCAAAGATATTTGTAATGTGAAAAACATTTAGAACCAAATACAAATAAATGCACAAGATGAACGAGGTCCGAAAATTAAGAAATTATGACAGTAGAAACAAATATCAAAGCCACTTCCACAAAAAACAGTTGTAGATAAGATAAACAAAACAAAGAATACTTGGAATAGATATATGAAATACACAACGATCGGGGACATAAATGGTAACTTAATTCACACATGACTTTATGCTTAGCAACTACAGTTGCAGTTATAGAACCCTTTTTAGATTTACTGTAGGTAAATATTGGAGTTTGGACGACAGTGTGTTGCTCTGCTTTCTATCACTAACAGAAAGGCCTGACCGCAGCCATTTCCAGGGAAGGACTATTTAATTTGGCTCCCAGTTGCGGAGACAGAAGGCCTGGGCTGCCAAATTTCTGTGCTCACCAATGACTAGAGCACAGAGCAAGAACAAGGCAGCAGTGCCTCTCCAGAAGGGTGGCCAAAAATTCAAGAAGGAGTTGTCTCATGAATCCACAAAAAAGGAAGAACTCACAGTGGTTATGCTCCAGTCACTTGCTGAAGGCCCATATTTCTGATCACTTCAGCACTGTGGCCCAAGCCTTCCAAGGCTTTAGCAAACAGTTAAGTTCCATTTTTGGAAGTAGTGTTCATTTGCAATATGCCAAGGAAGCAAAACAATGTAGTGCTAAGAGGAGGTATTCCACAAACTACCAAACCATATGTCAGTAGCCTTTGTCTGTCTAGCATCTGCATGTCTTCCTTAAATGTCATTCAGCTGAATGATTCCTCTAATAAAATAAAGATTCTCAAAGGTTCCAAGAGTCCTACTCAATGTATGTAACCAATAAGCCTGCATACTCAAGCGCCCATGGTTATTTACACACCTATGGGTGTCAAATGATCCTGTGGGATTATCCAAAAAGGGTAATAATAAAGGATAATCCTGCAGAAACCACTTCCTATATGTACTTGGTTTTTTTTCGTTCAGTGAGATTTTTGACACTGTTGTTCTGGGTTTCAGATTCAATTTTGAACATAAATACCATCCTGTGATGATTTCAGAGTCGGAACTCAATACATCAGGATGAATAACAACTTCCCCTTTGGTTCTTGTAGTCTGAACACCACTGATCAGTTTATTTAGGAGTTGTAAGAGTTTAGAAAAACAGTGAAATATTTGCAAACATTACAAAACTGCAACACGTAGAAATGTTTGTGTCTTCAGAGAGTAGGTAATAAAAAAGAAGAAAACAGGTTTGTTGGCTTTTTGTAAATTATTTGCATGACTTGGAGAATCTGCAACTAGCTATTACATACTATTTAGAGATTAAGATTTGTAACTTCAGGTATAACATATTAGTACAATTTGACTCTGGAGAGAGTGAGAGGGTGATAGGTCTTTTTTCATATATTTTTATTGTAATTTATAGAAGGGTTAAATTGTATTTGCCAGATAGAAGGTACATTAATTCACATACATTGGCACCCTTTCTCATGTCTTGGTCCCCATTTCCCTCCCCCCCACCCCCACCCCTCATCTTGTTTCCCCCCCCTTTCCCTATCCAATTTCAAATAACCAAATACAAATATATACAATATATCAGATAACAAAGTAAGATGCTGTAATAATATGAGATAATCAAGGGATAGCAAAAGAGATGAGAGATAACATAGTTCATTCAGGACAACAATCACTCATTATATGGCTTTTGTTTCTATATCCTGGAGGTCCTTTCATTTAGTGTCATACTATATGGCCTTATGTATCTAGGTTTTGCTCTATTGCAAATCTCTGCTAGGAGAGATTACCTGAATTTACTATATGCTGTTAGATAAGCTAGAGTCATAGGCTCTGTAACAAAAAAACAAACAAACAAACAAACAAAAAAAACCTTTTGCCAGTGTTTGCTTTTGGACCATTTGGATACCTCACTTTCCATGGAAATCTATCCTTATCATTCTATCTGTGGTATCTGATGCACTACTTTTTACTAAATCCATCAACTTCTAATTACTCTCATGGTTAACCTTGCTTTCCAACATGATTGGATTATAAACCCCTGGAGATGAGTGATGTGTGTCTCCAGCAGTATGTAGGATCACAGTAGAATCTCAGTGCCCTGACTAGGCCTTCTGAGAGGGAGTGGAGTCTTAGGGCCAGGTTTAGTTAGAAGAAGGTCATTGCTATGCTGAAAGAGACAGATGGCTAAGAAACTCTGAGTCATAGCTCAGAGTTGACTTCCAATCTCGAGGGAACTTGGACTTTTGAACAATACTGTAACTGTTTCTGCCATCGGGGATCATGACATGTACCAATGCAACTTAAATTATGAATTAGACATGAGCCTTTGGATTCCAGAGGGAGCATATTATGGGTTAAGCAGATGAATTTGGGGGTCAAGTTGTCAAGGGCTGGACATTTAGTTGTCAGTTTTGATTGCTAACTTTATTGGATTAAAAACTCCTAGGACACTTCAAAATGAAATGTATTCAATACCTGATTTATATAACTATAACCACTCTCGTTTTTTTTTGAAAAGCAAAATAGGATTATTATTATGCTTCTTCATCTAACGATTCACATAGTTAGCAAGTCAGAGAAATAAACTCTACAACTATCTTCAGTAACATATCTTACATGACCTTTACAATAAAAATTTGAAAAAGAAAAAGAAAAAGAAACTCCTAGAGGTTAGTGACATGTTTTTCTGTGTGTCTGTGGTGGCATTTCCAGAGACTATTAGATGATGAAGGACCTACCCAGTATCAGGAATAATCAATTGATGGCCTTATTGGGAGCTGGCAAAAGAGGGGCCTTGCAGACAGTAAATCCCTGGAGTCGACCCTTGGGGGCTCTGTCAGGAAGTGACACCACATCCCGTACGTGTCCCCACCACCGTGCTCTAGGCAGGCAAGGGTAGACAGAACCTTTTGAAGCCATAGAGATCATTTGATTTGATTCTGTCAGTTATTTCACTCCAGCTTTACACACGTGATGGGTAATGGAGTCACATGCAGGGAGTCCTAGCTTCAGAGGAGGCTGAGGTCAGGATGATCAGAATGTGAGGCCAACCTGAGACCAAACCTGTTTGTTAGACTCAAAATAACTAGAAATGAGCTGGGCTTGAGGCTTTAGCTCAACTGGTAGATTGCCAGCCACACTAGGGGTAAGCGATAGAGTTTAAACCCTACTGCGAAAAAGAAAAATACATATATAAAAGAAGTAAATCATAGATTCGTATCCAGTGTGGGCAGATTGTGTAGATCTGCTGTAAGGGGAAACATAGTCATGGGTGCAGTTTTCCAAAAGCATTCCTTATCCAACTTATCTGGGTACTTTTCTGTCACAAACTGGTGTCTCTGTTGCCTTCAACCCCACAGGCTAAGTAGCTATAAATATGCAAATCGGAGCTCAAATTGGTACTGTCATCCGCATTTTTGGGTAACTACAAATAGGAAGAAGACCTTAATCCCGCTTTATCTGGAATATGGACCAATAAAAGGAGCTTCTTGCATAGTCTGATCTGTGTAGTAAATAAGTGAAAATAGCCAAGACAAGACAGAAAGAAATGTAAGCCGTGACTTATACTATGAATCTCAGCATCTAGGGTTACCAAGTGTTATAAACAAAACTTGAAAGCTGTCTGAATACCTCTGGTAATGGGTGTGATAATGGTTATAATATGTGAGCATTTGACATTGTCATTTATTTTGTCTAAGCGACAATAGCAATTATGTAAAAATAATGCTACATACTGAAACTGGACTGAAAATGCTTCTTTGTAATCTTATCCCTTAAAAAATATACTTTTATTTTCCACGAAATCTGGAATTATTTGTTGAAAACTATATATTGAGAATATTATCTCATTGTTATATGACTCATTATTATCGGTTAGACATTATATTACAATTTATGGCTTAAGAAACCAGATTTTTGTCTTTCTGATTTTAGTCCTTTAGTAATTTTTAACTTTGTGGTACTATTTTTCCAAATATACATATATATATATATATTTTAAAAAACACAATAGTTATTAAGCTTCTTAATCTAAACATTCACATTTTTAGCAAATATAGTTTAGCAAAACTCTACTCAGGAATATATCTTACTACATGTCTTATTTTTTTTATTGGGAGAATAATAGACAACTAAAACAAGAATAATCAACAAGGTGATGGTGACTCATGCCTGTAATTCTAGGTACCTGTTAGGCTGAAGGCAGAAAACTTCATGAGATGGCTTCTCGATTCACAGTTCGGTTCTGTGACACACACGGGTCACGATGCCAAGCTTGTGGGAGGCCGAAATGGACAGGACAGGGATTCCAGGCCAGCACGTGTAGAAAAGCCCAGAGAAGGGAAGAGGCGCTTGACAATGAATGCTGGTGAAGACTGGTTGGGTGGTGACTCAGGGGTGAGTCCAGCAGGGAGGAGGAGTTCTATTAAAATCATCAATAAAGGGGCTGGGAGTTTGGCCAGCTAGTGGTTAAAGTGCTTGCCTAGCATGCATGAAGACCCGGGTTCGATTCCTCGGCACCACATACATAGAAAAAAAAAAGCCGGAAGTGGTGCTGAGGCTCAAGTGGTAGAGCTCTATCCTTGAGAAACTCCAAGGACAGTGCTCAGGCCCTGGGCTCAAGCCCAAGACTGGCAAAAAAAAAATCATCAGTAAATAACAGGGCTGGAAGCATGGGTCAGTGGCCATGCACCAGTGTTAAGCCCCCAGGACTGTCTTGGGTCTACCTCCTATGTAAGCTCCGCGATAATAGGGTTTACTCTTATCCTTTGGCACCCAGATGACCCAGAAACATGTCTGCATCCTGCCTTGCACCCATTATATGCAACAGAACACTTTATTGAATGTCAGTTATCTGTATAAATTTATATCTGGGTTCTCTGTTCTGACCTAATGGTAAATGTGCCTTTTTATGTTAATATCATGCCATTTTTATTACCATACCTTCATATGATGATTTTTAAATCGGGAAGCATGATCCTTCCAGCTTTCTTTTGTTTTGTTTTGCCAGTCCTGGGGCTTGAGCTCAGGGCCTGAGCTCTGCCCTTGGGCTTTCTCAAGGCTAGAGCTCTAATTTGAGCCACAGCACCATTTCCTGCTTTTTCTAGGTATGTGGTACTAAGGAATTGGAACCGGGTCTTTGTGCATGCCAGGCAAACACTCTACCACTAGGCCAAACTCCCGGCCCCTCTTCAAATTGTTTAATGCTATTTTGGCTACTTGGCCACTTGGCTTTCTTCATGAGTTATATGTTTTGTACCCGTCTAAGAAGCTTGCCATCTTAGTTTCCACTGGGATTACATTGCAACTGAAAATCTGGGGGATAATACGGGCATTTTAAAAAACATTAAATCTCCTAATCCATGGCCGTGGGGTATGTTTCCTCCCACGTTTATTTGCATCTGCTCTGATTTCTTTCACTAACGTTGTACAGTTGTCACACTATATGTATTTCACTCACTTGGTTAAACTTAGTCCTACTTCGAGATGCCATTGCAAATGAGAACATGTTTTCGCCTTGATATTTTGATTGTAGGGACTACTTTAGGTTTTACACTGCTCTTCGTGAAGTGTTGTTAGTTGGTGCTCACAGATTAAAATAAAAAACCTATCTGATGCTGGAACTATTGTCAGTAGTTATCTCCTTTTAAAACACTTGGCGGTGCTCCCAGCCTCCTCAGCTTCTCTGAGTTTTCTACTCCAAGAAGAACAACCTAAAGGAATAATGAACAAGAAGAAAGCTTGCCTCATTGATTTTTCTTCATTTTTGACTATCTCATTTATGGGCTGGTATACAACTTATATTTAAATGCATTGGTGCTTCTCTTCTGTTGGTATTGCTGTCTGGAATAAGTGAAAGCCATTCTTTAGTTCACCATCATGGTGAGAAAACATGTCCTCAGAACTAACTCAATGCTGAGAGAAATGCTGTCATACATTATCCATGTTTAACACACTAAGTTGGTTATAGTAAATACTCACATAAACTCACAAAATGACCTAGTGATAGTTTAACTGTGTAACTTGATATGTGACAAGTCAAAATAATTTCACTTAATAAACATTTAAAATTGATAAATAAATAAATACCCCAAATGAATTCATCTCTTCCGTTAAACTGATGGAACATTCAACTATTTTACAATATCTGTTATATCAAACATTGTTACCAGAATTCTTTCCATTACACTTTCTGTAGATATGTTCTTTCTTTATCAATTTTCTGTTACAAAGCCATTTAACTTGATAGAATGCCATTGATGAGCTCAAACAAACTGACTCTGTTTCAAAAAATATCCAAGACTGTGAACTGAGTAAGAAAGTTAAATAAGAAGAGTATCAATTCAAAATTTGAATCCACTTTTATTTTTAATTTAATTTTATTGTCAAGGTGATGTACAGAGGGTTTATAGCTACATATGAATGGTAATGAGTGCATTTCTTGTCAAACTTTGTTATCCTCTCCTCTGCTTTCCTCCCACTTCTCCTCCCCCAGCTTCAGAACCCCCAGGTTGTAGAGGTCATTTCAACATGTTGTCTTTTGTGCATTGCTGTTGCATTGGCTCATCCTTTGTCACGCCATTTTGTTGTTTCCCTTCCCTTCCCCAAATCAGATAAATATATATACAAGGCACAGGACACCAAAATCAAACACGGAGACCCACTTTTCACTTTTGAAATTTCAAATCATTTTGTAACTAAGAAATATAAGAAAAAGATGAACTATACATAGTGATAAAGGTGTGTGTTTCTAATTAGAAGTAACGACATGGGTAAACTGGAAATCAATGCATTTAAGTTAGTGTTTTATCTTTCAGAATGAATTGTTTGTTAAATAATAATTTAGTTCTGCAATTCCAAGTTTTAACCAAGGTTTAATGATTCACAATGCATATTTATCCAGCTACAGTCAAGAAGGGAAATGTTTTGTTTTTGTTTTCATTAAGTTACTTAAACAAAATAAAATATCAAGTCTAGATCACTACAGGAAATAAGCAAACAGATTAGCATGTGCACAGCCAGGTTAAACTGATTCATTTTTTTAATGCTCTCCTAGATAGCTATCTTCATAAATTGGCTAACTAATTATAATGGATCGTGTTAAGTGTAGTAGATCTACAATTAGCTGACATAGTCCCAGTTGCTAAGATTAGTCTATAAGCATCTCATTTGGGGTGGGGAGTAAGTTTTGATTGCCAACACAAACAAGACCAAATCAGCTTCATCTTGTGAAAAGGAAATACATTTTTTCACACACGTACTGATGACATCTTTACAGTAGCTTGTGGAGACAGTCACCTTCTAAGCTGGGGGAATAATGTTCTGAGGTCCCTAGTACAACCTAGCCTAAGATCTGGTAGGATGTGAGACTTTCATAGTCAAATACAAGTTGAAGAACCCAGATTGTTTTCTGGCAAATACCCTTCACCTATAATACAAAATACACTTCTCTGCTCTAGCTACATGGTTCTGTTGTTGAATGTTAGGTTCTCATAAGATTTTCGATTCCTAGAAAAAAAATGACTCCCCACTAACAATTCTTTTCCTGTCAGATTTCCTGGAATTGATTTGACTTCACATGAATATTGGCCAGACTGCTGTCCCTTGCATCCAAGAACAGACTTTTAACTACATAGCAATATCTCACACCCATTACTTGGTATTCTTTCTATTTTATAGAATTTTTACATGTACATGATTGAAATTTATATTTAGAGCACAACCTGCAAGTGAGATATTTTATTATTACACCAAGAGAAAGATGCTGAGATGTGATGGATAGGTTAGCCGTTACCTCGCATTTATGACACAGAGCTATTTTAGTCAGTCTGCCTCAATAGATTCACACTGTGCACTCTGGGTATATAATATGTCATCTTATTCTTCAGTATAAAGGCAGAATTGAGATCCCATAATTGGAATGAAATATATTCATTTTCTAGGCCTGCTATAAAATTTTTCTATAGACTGAGTGGAGAAAGATGAGAGAAATTTACTTTTTCACAGCTCTGGAGTCATAAAGTCTGACATAAAAGGCTTGGCAGGGCCATGCTCCTGTGGAACCTGACACTGGAAATCTGTCCGTGCCTCTTCATAGCTCCCCGTGATTTGCTGGCAACACCTGGTGTCCCTTGCCTCACAGCTTGGTCATTCAATCTGCCTGCTTTCAAATCATAGTCTCTGTGTATCTGTGTCTTGGTGTCTTTTTACCTAATTTCACTGAGTCACCAATCATACTGGAGGAAGTGCACACATTATGACCTTATCTTAACTAGTAACTGCTCTGGCGAAGGTCACATTCTGTGGTTTCAGTGCTTATCATTTCAACCTATTTGGAAGATGCGATTGGAAACATTCTAGCTGCTTTAATGAGTGGTATTTAGATAAACGATGGCAGCATAGAAGGATCTGTTTTAAACTTGTGGCATAAGAATATATGTAGAAACAAAAAGTGTTCCACTTCTGTGCTACAGAAAGGCAGCTCCAATCTGTGCTTTATGCCAGGAAGAACAAACCTTGAAAAATAAAATTCCCCACAATATCGACACTGTAGGGGGTATGAAGCTCAAACCTAGAGCGGGGTTTGCTGTTCCATAGACCTCTTCTGTTCTTTCCATGGTGTTTCTGTGACACTATCCTCTGAGCACCATCAAGGAGCTGTGGGCAGCAGCCAACACAAGTCTCCTTGCTGTTCTGAGTACAGCCATTTGCTGACTCCGCTATCCCCTCATCGCTTGCTAGTAAGTGAGGAGCAATTACATTAGGTACGGAGGCAGATTTACTATGAAGCTAATGAAGATTAAGCTTCCGGGCTTCCAATTGCATGAGTCCCTTCCAGGGACTTGAACCTAATTTAGTTTCAGTAATGTTATATGCCTTTTTTTGCCCAGATTGTGTAGGCCTCAGGCCTCACAAAACTTGGATGTGCATTCAAACTAATCCTAGCAATGGCCGATTAATTATCTTACATTTTGATTAGAAGGCTTTGGCGCCTCAGAACTATTTAAATTGTGCAGCCTAAGTGGCAAAATGAAAATAGCACATTTTGTCCAATCACTTTCAGAGTATATTGTGCTGTAGGCCCCTCACATCTACCACTGGAATTGATTTTGTTTAGTTCCCAAGAGTGAAGGAACGCTATTCACAACTGGGCATTGGTTGGGGACAAGGAAGATGGGATGACTATATTTATATTACATTGAGGCAATGCCCAGAATAGGGAAAGAGGAGAATTCAGATCCAGTAGGAGACAGTAACGCAACCACAACTTCAGCAAACTCAGAAGGGAGAGTTGGTGTTTGGGCACACTAATGTTACACAAGCTAGCACAGATAGAGGAACGCTGAGCTAGTCCGCTTGAGAGTCATAGTGGGGTTTCATTTGGGGGAATCTGCTAGACCTTTCTGTGTTTCCTTTTGAATATCAATCAACAGGAGTTTGTTTCCTTTGGAGTACTCCCATATTTTATGAGGGGGAGTTGTAGAACTCAACCTGCCAGAAATCAAAATAGCAAAATGTGAAATCATGGATTTGTAAATATGCCCCAAAGAAGTATGCCTCAAAGAGAATTATTATTGGAACTCAGGTGTGGGCCTCCCTACCATAGCCTTTCCTTTGGAGAACTTCTCCCAGAACATCGAAGCAGTCACGGGACCTGTGTTATCTGCTTCTTCTTTGTGCCATTCTCCTGCAGCATCTCTGGATGTAGGCAGTTCCCTTCATCAGCTCTTTGCTCCCGTCTCTCTGAGGTGACTCCAATCTCCTCTTCAAGCCAACTATGCCTCAAATCCATTTACCTTTTTTATGCAACCTTCTAACCTACCAGGGTGCAAGGAGCCACAAGATTTGCTTAACATGTGCAAAAGTTAGGCAAAAATTAGAAGCAGCTTAATTACCTCTCCTATTTTTCTTTCCAACTTCAATACCTTATAGAGAATATTTTGCATAATAAATAATTTGTAAAGGTTATTTTTTTCACACGATAGTCCTTTTTTGGAGGGACTAGAATAGAAACTGCTTATTCCAGTAGGGACTGATGTTCACAGTACTGTTTCTTCAGCTTCTAAGAAATGTTCGAATATAGTATTTAAATGTAATGTGCTTATTAGTCAGTATATGAATAAAACTGCCTGGCAACACTAGGGGAAGGAAATTTTTATCTTCAGTTCTTTTCATACAACACCAACAATTGAAATGTGTCCCTTAATTTTCACCTCTATATGAAAATATTTAGGGATTTCAATGAGGCGTTTCAACCCATGTGGTTATTCATATTGTATGTCCCTATGTATGTTGAGTAAGGGTTTTATTTTAAGAAATTGTTAATAAAATATATTTCATAGGTAAAATAATTTCTCATGCTGTGTTTTAAACTTTGAATCACATTTTAATTAAGTAAAATTTACTCTGTTTTACGTGACTGGCTATTTCTAGCTCTAATAATATCTTTCCTCATTATGACTGGGTGTCATTCCTGTGTCTGACCTAGTTCTTGCTGGATTTTGAATTTCACTGTAAGTGTTTGTAAAATCCTGAATAATGATGTCATCGAAAATCTAGACTTAGACTTCCCTCTCAGGTCACAAGCATTTGCTGAGTATTTCACTCCCATTCACACTCATGAATTTTTGTGCAGCTTACTTCCAGAGGCCTGATTCATGGAAGATGAAGAAACTCACAGAAGGATGAAAGCATGTGCTGAAAGATGACACTGAAGAATTTAAAGTAGTGACAATAAGCCTCACATCAATATTACAAAGCACCAGGGATTTTTCTCCAGACCATCATCAAATGGTTGTCAGAAGGGAATCCTTCCACATGCTCTGTGTCACTAAATGGTGAAGCAGCTAAGGGGAGACTTCTCAGAAGAAGAGGTAAGAAGGACAAAGAAACATAAGGAAATGTTGTCTTCCCTTCCCATAAAGGAAATGCAAATCAAAATGACTCTGAGAGTCCATCTCACCCCCAGGAGATTGGCTAGATTATGAACTTGAACAACAAGTACTGGTGGGGTTATGGATTAAAAGGAAGCCTATTGCACTTACTGTTTGTGGGAATGTAAACTAGTGCAATCACTCTGGTCACCAGACTGGTATTTCCTCAAAACTTTAAAAATAGATCTTTCCTACAAACCAGCCATACCACTCCTGAGCATCTACCCTGAGAATCACAAGTCAGGATACCAAAAAGACAATTTCACAGCCGTGTTCATGGCTGCACTGTTCACAACCGTGGAAACAACTTAGATGCCCTACAATAGATGAGTGCATCCAAACTATGTGGTACCTGTACACAATAGAATTTTACACAGCTATTACAAAGAATAATATTAGGTCATTTGCAGGGAAATGGATGGCTGTAAAACAAATAATGTTAAGTGAAGTAAGCCAAGCTCATATAGATAAATGCCTATGTTTTCTTTCCTCTGTGGAATGGGGACATGAAACACTGTACTGTACGGGTCTCTAGCCATTCCCGCTGAGAGGCCAAGGGAGGGTGTTCTCAGAGAGGATCACTCAGGAGCATTGACGATGTTCATGCGGTCATTCAAAATAATACTTATCAAACCAACTTCAGGAAATAGAAAGAAGAGGTTTTATTTCTATTCTTTTGGCACAGAAATGGAGGAATGAAGGATAAACAAGTGCAGCAGTGGCACTTGTGGGACTTACTAAGTTGATGGTAAACTATACAACTTGTGAGTGGGATGGGAGGGAAAAACTGAGAGAGAGAGAGAAAGGGAAGGAGCAACATTGTCCAAAAGGAAATGTACTCTTTGCTGACTTATGTAACTGTAACCCTTCTGTTTTTAGAATTGTCAAATAAAACTTTTTAAAGAATTTATTAACATTGATTTTTACATCCTATTTCAAATGACGTATTCAACAAACAAGTATTCAAGAAGGGAATCTCTATATACAATCACTGGCACTTAGATTTTAGAACATAATTAAACTAAGGCTGAGGGTTTGTATTTCATATATACATATTAATCTGTGTAATAAAACATCATGTCCATAGAGTCATACATTTTTATGTCTATGTAGTTGTGTTTATAGTTCCAGTATGATGTCCATAGCATTGGGTATGCAAATATTGAGTCCTCGCTCTTTTACTGTTTGGATGTAAGAGCCACATATTAAGGATACCATGTGCCTTTTGTTCCTTTGGTCTTGACTTGTCTCACTCAACATGATTGGCTCTAGATTCATCCATTTCCCTGTGAATGCCATTATTTTATCTTGTCTAGAATTCCATTGTATATATATATATATATATATATATCACATTTTCTGTGTCCTTTCATCTGCAGTAGGGCATCTGGATTGTTTCCATCGCCTGGCTATTGTGAATAGTGCATAGATGAACACAGCTGAGCAGGTGTCTTTATAATATCCTGGGTCATGTTGTTCAGGATAGATGCCCAGAAGTGGTATGGTGGGATTGTAGGGAAGGTCAATTTTCAGTTCTTTAAGAAACCTCCACACTGCTTTCCAGAGTGGCTGAACTAGTTTACAATCCCATCAGCAGTGTAGTAGGGTTCCTTTTTATCCACAACCCCCACAGCATCTGTCATTGTCTGAGTTCAAAATCTTGGCCATTCTTGTTGGGGTAAGGTGGTGTCTTAAGATTGCTTTTATTTGCATTTCCTTTATGACCATAGATGATGAACATTTTCTCATATGCTTTTCTGCCATTTTAATTTCTTTTTTTGATAAGTCTCTCTTTAGTTCCCTTGCCCATTTAGAGATTGGTTTGTTGGGGATTAGTTTCTTGAGTTCCCTATAGATACTGGATATTAAGCATTTGTCTGATGTATTATTGGTAAGTATCTTCCCAGTTGGTTGGCTGTCTTTCTACTTTAGTATCTATGTTTTATCTGCGCAGAAACTTTTTATTTTTAGGTAGTCCCATTTATCGGGTCGCTCTCCAATCTGTGTGACCCTGGGATTCTGTTCAGGAATCTTTTGCCTGTGCCTATGAGTTCCAGTGTCTCCTCAACTCTATTGTGTAGCAGTTTCAAGGTTTCCGGTCTGACATTGAAATCTTTGATCCATTTTGAGTTAATGCTTGTGCATGGAGAAAGGCTAGGATCAATTTTTAGTTTTCTGCATGTGGCTGCCCAGTTTTGCCAGCACCAATAATTGACTAGACTATGTTTGTTCCACTGTATATCTTTGGCTCCTTTGTCAAATGCAAGTTGACCATAGGTATGTGGTTCTATTTCTGGGTCTTCTATTCTGTTCCATTGATCTTCTGGTCTTTTTTGTGCCAATACCATGCTGTTTTTGTTATTATGGCTCTATAGTAGAGTTTGAAGTCTGATATTGCAATACCACCTGCATTGCTCTTTTTGCCTAGAATTGTTTTGGCTAGTCTAGGTCTTTTCTTGTTCCATATGTACCTCTGGATTATATCTTTTATTTCAATAAAGAATGTCTTTGGGATTTTGATGGGGATTGCATTGAATTTGTATATCAATTTGACAGTATAGCCATATTGGTTCTCCCTACCCATGAGCATGGGATGTCTCCATTTCCTGGTGTCCTCTTTAATTTTTTTCATTAGGCTTTTATAGTTTTCATTAAATAATTCCTTTATATCTTTGGTTAAGTATATTCCTAAGTATTTTATTCTTTTGGGGGCTATTGAGAATGGGATAATTTTCTTGATTTGGCCTTCTGTTTGTGTATTGTTGGTGTACAAGAAGGCTACTGACTTTTGAAGGTTAATTTTGTATCCTGCCACTTTGCTAAAGTTTATTAACTCTAGGTGTTTGGGAGTGGAGCTTATTGGGTTACTCAAGTAGAGGATCATGTCATCTGTGAATAGGGATAGTTTAATTTCTTCTTTCCCTATGTGGATCCCTTTGATGTCCTTTTCTTGCCTTATTGCTCTGGCTAAGGATTCCAGCACTATACTGAAGAGAAGTGGAGAGAGTGGGCATCCCTGTCTGGTTCCTGATTTTAAGGTAAATCGTTCCAGTCTTTCACCATTTAGCATAGTTCTGGCTGTAGGTTTGTATATATGGTTTTAATTATTTTAAGGAATGCACTACTTTTTCCTATTTTTTTCTAGTGCTTTCAACATGAATGGATGTTGTTTGTTTTCAAATGCCTTCTCCGCATCCAGAGAAATGATCATATAATTCTTATCCTTAGCTCTATTGATGTATTACATTGATTGATTTGTGAATGTTAAACCAGCCTTGCATCTGAGGGATGAAGCCTACTTGATCGTAGAGTACAATTTTTTAAATTTGTTTCTGGATTCTGTTGGCTTGTATTTTATTTAGGAGTTTTGCAACTGTGTTCATTAGAGAGATAGGTCTGTAGTTTCCTTTATTTGTTGGGTCTTTCCCTGGTTTGGAGATGAGTGTAATATTAGCTTCATAAAATGTGTTTGGTATTGCTCCTTCTGCTTTTATTTCTCAAAAGAGTTTCAAGAGTATAGGTATTACTTCATCTTTAAATGTCTTGTAGAATTCTGCAGTGAAACCCTCTGGACCTGCGATCTTTTTGGTTGGCACATCCCTTATTGCTTCCACTATTTCATTATATGAAATTGGTTTGTTCAGTTTGTTTACCTCTTCATGGTTCAATGTGTGTAACCTATATTTATTTAAGAAATCATCCATTTCTACTAGATTTTCTTGTCCCTGGTAATACTTTTTTCATAATGAACTGAATTTCTTGGATATCAGTTATGATTGTTCCCATGGGGTCTCTAATCTTGTTTATTTGAGTCTCCCCTCTCCTTTTTTTTGATTACTCTTTCCAGAGGTCTGTCTATTTTGTTGACTCAAAGAACCAACTTTTTTATTTTTTAATTTTGTGTATAGTGGATCTTATTTCAATCTCTGATATTTCTGATTTTATTTTTGTTATTTCTGTCCTGCTAGTTGTTTTAGAAATAACTTTTTCTTGCTCCTCTAGGTGCTTCAATTTTTTCTTTAGGTTATTTACATGCTCTTCTTCTGTCTTTTTATTTATTTATTTATTTATTTTTCTAGTCCTGGGCTGTAGCTCAAGGCCTGAGCACTGTCCTTGGGCTTTCCTCAAGGCTAGTGTTCTACCCTGAGCCACCGCACCATTTCTGGCTTTTTCGATGTATGTGGTACTGAGGAATCGAACCCGGGTCTTCGTGCATGCTAGGCAGGCACTCTACCACTAGGCCAAACTCCCATCCCAATCTTCTGTCTTTTTAATATGGGCTCCAATTGCAATAAATGTGCCCCTTAGAACTGCCTTTGCTGTGTCCTATAAGTTCCTTTGTGGTGTCTCTTGATTGTCATTACATTCAAGAAAGTTTTGAATTTCTTCTTTGATCTGATCTGTAACCCAGGAGTTATTCGGAAGTGTGTTGTTTAGCTTCCAAGTGTTTGAATGTTTTTTGACTTTTACTGCATTGTTCAGAACTAGTCTGACTCCACTGTGATCAGATCGAATGCATGGGATTATATCAGTCCTCTTGTATCTGCTTAAGTTTTCCATATGAACTATTATATGATCTATTTTGGAGTGTGTCCCATGTGCTGCTGAGAAAAATGTATAGTTGCACCATTGGATGGAAGACTCTTTATATCTGTTAAGCCCAGCTGGGCTATGGTGTCATTTAAGTCGATGGTGTATTTGCTTATCTTTTGTTGAGTTGATCTGTCATTTGGTGAGAGTGGCGTGTTGAAGTCTCCCATTATGATTGTGTTTCAGTCTACTTGTTCTGTAATTCTAAGAGAGTTTGCTTGACATATTTGGGTGCTCCCGTGTTGGGGGAGTAATTGTTTATAACTGTAATATTGTGGGTATGGATTGTCCCCTTTACTAATATGTAGTGGACATCTTTATCTTTGTGTACTGATTTTATTGAGAAGTTAATTTTATCAGAGATTAAGATTGCTACTCCTGCTTTTTTGCCCGGTGCATTGGAGTGGAAAATTCATTTCGATCCTTTCACTTGGAGTTTGTTTCTGTGTTTGGCAGTGAGGTGGGTCCCTTGGAGGCAACATATGGATGGGTCTTGTTTCTTAATCCAGTCTACTGCTCTGTGTCTTTTGATTGGATTGTTCAGCCTGTTCACATTTAGGGAAATTATGGAGAAGTGGTTAGTGTCCTTGTCATGATTTATTTTTACTTCTAAGTTTCTTTCTCTCTCTTTTTTCCCCTTTTGTGTTTAGTGATTTATAATTGCTTCTAAATGGGGGTTCTTGATGTTCTGCAATTTGTTCTTAATTATTTAATAATTTTTGTAATGCTGTTTTAGTGTGCATGTATTCATATAGCTTCTCTTTGGAATGAAATATTCTTGTTTCTCCATCAAATGTAAATGCTAGTTTTGCTGCATGTATGAATCTGGGTTGGCAGTTGTTGGTCTTCAGGGCATAAATGATATTTTTCCAAGCTTTTCTTGCATTTAGGGTTTGTGTGGAGAGGTCTGCAGTTATTCTAATTTTTTCCCATTGTAGTATAGCTCTTTGTTTTGGAGGCATTTAAGATGAGCTCCTTAGTATTCGGGTCTAGTGTTTTTACTATGATGTGTCTAGATGAGTTCCTTCTAGGATCTTGCCTGCTTGGAGTTCTGAAGGCTTCACTAATGTGAGTATTTTTTCTTTTGAGGTTGGGGAAGTTCTCCGCTATGATTTTGGTGAATAAGTGTTGCATTCCTTTATTGATAAACTCCACCCCTTTATCAATCCCTATTATATGAAGATTAGATTTCTTGGCTGCGTCTGCCAGGTCCTTGAGTTCTCTTTGGTGAATTCTGACTACTTTCTCCAGACTAATGATTCTCTGTTCCAGCTCTTGTGTTTTAACTTCCGTACCTGATGTCCTATTCTCCATCTCAGTCACTCTGTTGCTTAATGCTTTCATTTTTGTTTGCATTTTGGGTCCTGAGCTGATCATGTCTGCTGTGAGGGTATTAGTTTTTTCTTCTAGGGATGCATAGTTTTTTCCTATTTCTCTTTTGAATTCGAGGAGCTCCTTGGTAATTTCCTGCTTATGTTCCCGGAATTGTTTTTGGAATTCTACTTTAATCTCTTTAGTCATGTCCACAATCATTTCCTTGAACAGAGTCATGTCTCGCGTCTTGAGATGGTGACATCTCTCTCATACCTTCCTTTAGGGCTATGTGTGGGACTTTGATTATTTTATATGTCATAATTTGTCATTGTGCTTTCCGAGGCATCGAGGACTGTTGTAGGTTTACTCTGTGGTAGGTAGGTGACAGTCTTTACATAGTTTGGGACTGGGTGGTTCTGGAAATGTGTGTACACGTGTGGTTCTCAGCCAAATTAGTTCTGCGGCTGACTAGGTCAGAATTTGCAGCTTTTACAGGTGTTCAGCCTGTTCGCAGAGGCTGTGTGCTGCTGCACAGCCAGCTCTCAGCCCAACCAGTGGCCCCACAGTGGGCTGTAAGATGGAGTTGCACACTTCAGTCTCAGGAAGCACGGGGGATGGCTCATTTTCCTGCCCTGCCTAGGGCCTGGGGTTTGGGGGTTTCTGGGAGCTCTTGGCTAAACAAGCCTGACTGGTTTCCACTCTGTTCCCAGGGCTGGGGCCTAGCAGAGGACATGGGCTTCAAGGGCAGAGCCACGCCTTTCTGGTTCTCAGAGGGCAAGCTCTGCCCCTGCTGGTCTGCCCTTCAGTTTCCTGCTGTGTTTCAGCAGCTTGGGTAGAGAGTCTTTCTGTGACTCCGTGTTGGGACCCTTAGTGCTGTCTTGCTGGAGACTCCCAGCAGTAGGCCACCCCACTTAGGTTTGAGTCAGTCAGATGCTGGCTAGCAGACTCCCGCACACCCCCACCCGCTGTTGGTCTCAGCACCCCTCAGTCTCCAGTGGCCTGGGAGGGGAGACTGTTAGGCAGGTGGGAGCAAGGACACCTCTGCCCCCTATGGTGGGGTATTGGGTCTTAGCACCCACCCACCTGTGGATCTCCAGTCAGTGCCCTAGGGGAGGGGGCTGTTGAGGGAAGGGACAGGATTCTGAATTCCTTGCCCCCTGCACTTGCCAGTCTTTCTTGGTTGGGGTGGGAAGGGTCTGGCTTAAGTTCTGTAGCTTGCCACCATCTCTGCTTGCCCTATGGGTTTGGGAGAAACCGCTAGACTACTTGCTCTTCGGGTTTTAATGTGAGCTGCTACACCTTGTTGGAGGGTCATTCACTTCCCCTCTGGTCTCTGCAGCCATCTGTGCGTGCCCAGTCTGTGTGGGGTTCCTGCGTCTAGATCCCACTGCTTGCTGGAGTTCTGGGCTCCCTGGCCACGGCGCTGGCATCCACTGCTTTTGTGTCCGGTCTGTGTGGGGATTCCTGTGTCCCGATTCAATAAAACTAATTTTTTAAAAAAGATACTCCATGAAATAAGATTAATATTCTGCTCCACAGAGTCCATTCCAAACATACTTAAGTGACAGGTGTCCATCTCTAAACGCTTCCAATGGCTTCTAAAAGGTAGAGCCAAACTAGGGAGAAATAAAATCCTTGGTGTAGCCGAGAGCACTAAACTATACTCTACTCCTAAAAGGATGCCACATAATAATTTAAAATATAACACGTCTGCAGCAGAAGCAATCCCATCAGTAGAAGTAGTAGTAAACTGATAAGTGCTGGCCACAGAGATTTGCGATGTGATGTGTGAAATTACTGTCACATTTGTACCCTGCTTGTAAGAGATTTATCTGCATAGGCTAATTTGAGTTGGGCTCCTGTGACTGTGGAACTGTGAGCTCTTAATGCCATGACTGAACTGCAAATTCTTCACAGGTTATCTCAAACATCCAGCAGTGTTGTGTCATTCTGAAGAGACATAAAATGTTTTCGCTGATAGTCTTGATGTCATCTGTGAATGATATCTACAGGGAGGCAGATGTTCCAAAGATTTATTTTTACAATGAATACGTGCATCTCAAAGGGTTAAAGAAAAAAGTATTTATTTTAAATATCATGTTATCCTAGTAATTCTCAACATGTACTATACATGAATACATAAAATTATGCTTCACTTTCTAACCTACAAGGTGCATGGATGAATGCATCCTATATCCCACTAAGATAGTGCTGCCCCTTTGAATAAACATGCATTTCACCTATTTGTACTTAGAAATGTATATTATCATTCCCTTCAGCAAATTTCCACTGGAATAAAATTATTCTGTGTGCAAGAACTGGAAATTACTAATCTTTTTAACATCTCCTACTTCTTTTCAACAATCTTGTATATCTTTTCTCAAATAGCAAGCTTACCTGTGAGATATTATGAGATGCTGAGGAATACTTGGCTACACCTTAGAAGACACTTTGACACAGCTCCAAATGTTATAAACTTGATTTGGGAAATGAATCTACCTATACCCTTGCCATTAGGGGCAAGCTACAGAGGTGAGAATGACATTGTCTGCTGATCTAGTGCGCTCAGCAATAATGTATGTGCCATTTAAAAATAACAGTCCAATGACAGAAAAAGTTATAACTTTGGAAAAGTTCAATGTTCAAATCCAGAAACTATGAGTCAGATTTTATGGGTATCTGCATGTATGAAGTGATATTCATATGATAACTGGAAAGCTAAACTTCTTATAATTCCACACACTTGGGAGTGCTTAGGATGTGGCCATTGCAAAAGCTTGAGACACTATCTGTAAAACTAGCTGAAGAAAATATTTTCCCAATAGGCTCTTGCTCCAGAGTTCAGTTCCCAGAACCACAAAAAACATTGTTGTTCCTTGAAGATGATAAAAAATAAATAAATCAGGGCCATACCAAAACATGAGAAGGGATATTGATGTGTGAAGTAATTCACCCTCTACCTGGTGAATATAACTGTATCCTTTCTATTAATTACAATAAAAAATTTTAAAAATAAGGACTGAGATGAGGGGCTGTTTTATTGTAAAAAAAATAACCAAAATGGAAACACCAGAAAATCTTTTGTTATGGATTAAGCTGAAGGACCATTCAGAGGAAGAGAATATTGGGAGTTGAAGACAATAGAGCACACAGCAATTCACTCATTCCAAGCCTAGTCCACACCAAAGCATCCCTCTCTGTGTGCTAAGTCTCTGTTTATCTAGTCGGAAAACTGAGTTAGTGGTAATGAAGAACTCTTCCTGCCTCCATGAAGAAAGGGATCATGGCAAGAAACCGGCATATGAAAGAACAGAGCCATAAACAGTTACTCAGCAACCATAGAGTCACTCCTCTATAATTAAGCCATCATTGACATTGTATTCACTGAAAATATTTTGACTACATTAAGGAGTGTTATCTCATGCATTAAAATGACAAACTATAAGTATCAGCTGCTAAATAAACAATGAATGATATTTACAATACCAGAACAAATTCCATAGGGATCCTAAGCCCCTTTCTTATGAATGCGCACAGAAAGCATAGCAGAAGGGTTTCTGTTTCCCAGAAGGGAAACACTGCAACTCCCTCAACCCCACACATCTCAACACTCACCCCTTTGCTGCCCATACCCCATTGCACATTAAACAGAAGCTAGTGTCACAAGACTTAGCACTGAATTTACTTTGATTTGTATCATGCACTATATGGAATGGCTCTGAAAGAAGTCTGTGTGGGAGATTTTTCACAAACAAAATTTCATTATGAAATTTAAGAATTAAGATGATTAGCTTATATATTCACTAGATCTTTCTTATAACCCTATCATGTAAAGGAGAATACTTTCGAGGGGTAAAAAAGACATGAAAATCTCCTCGTTTCTTCCTTAAAGCATCATCGTCTTGGCAAAATGGATTAATAAACAGGAAATATAATTACAATAAGAGAATAAAGTTTAAAATGTCATGAAGTGGAATAGAATGAAAAGTACCACTTTACTGGCCTGGGATCATAAAGCACTTTCATTAAAGAAGCTATATCTGAAATGAATTTTTAGAAATAATATGCAATTACCATTGGACAAAACTGGAAATGTACTTTAGATCAATGGAAACGAGAACATGGGCTTATGGAAAGAGACTCTGAAATAACATACAATGAACTCAGAAAGTCTGGGATTCAAGGTCAGGGTGAAATGGCTTTTGTGATGAAGTCAGGCGAGACATCTTACATAAAAATGCATGGTGTTGGGTGTCTTTAGGCAGTAGATGGCAGAATTTTTCTCTAGAGAGGGAGTGTCAACACATTTTTCTAAAAGGCAGTGAGCAGTCAGATTTCCTCTAGATACACGGAAATTGCCCTGTAGAGGCCAACATGTGTGTGTTACAACCACATTTCATTGATGAAAGAGACAGGGCCATACTTAATGAATTCCTGACTGAATCCCCTTCCTTCCTTCCTTCCTTCCATTTATCTTCCCTTTTCCCCTTGGGCCTATCCTCTTCTTGCATATACCCATATCCTGGTGTTTGTCTTATTGAGCTTTAACCTAGTCTTTCTAAAAGAATTGTACTATTTGAATGCTCCATAGAATTTGCTCTACTTGTGTTAATTCATTCATAACCATTTGCATACCACCCAAGGTGTTTATTTAAAAATGTGTAGACATATGCCATGGACAACAAATGACAGAAACAATACCTCTGTTTCTCTGGGTTTGACTCACTGTGTTAATTGTAAATAGGACAAGATCAGGAAAAGTGGTGAAAGACACAAGTGGAAGGGGAAGAGTCTGTTGAAGACGGTGACACAATCAAGATGCATTGTTTGAACAAATTGATTAAATATCACGTCTCTGTCAAAGTCTCTCTGGACAGATTTTTATTAAGTTTTATTTATTATTTGCTATTCATTTATGATATTGTCTCTGCGCTTTTTTTCTTTTTGGCTGGGCTGACCTGGAACCCTCAACCTTTTCCTCCTGCACAGTTTAGGATGACAGGTTTGCGGCACTGTGGTGAACGTTTAGGCTGACATTGAATGATGATACTCCTGTTTTTAGTACCCAAAAGAATTAGATTATAGGTGGGCATGAGCTACTGCTGTTCAGCTCATCATATTTGTTTCTTTTTTTTTTTTGACAGTCGTGGGCCTTGAATTCAGGGCCCGGGCACTGTCCTTGAGCTTTCTCAAGACTAAGTTCTACCACTTGAGCCACAGCTCCATTTCTGGCTTTTTACTATGTATGTGGTACCAAGGAATCAAAACTGGGTCTTCATGCATGCTGGGCAAGCCCGCTACCTCTAGGCTAAACTCCAGCCCATATTTGATTTTTTGGGGGTGGATGATGGGCATTGAACTTTGGCCCGGGCCTTGTCCCCGAGCTCTGCAGTCAAGGATACTGCCAAACCTCTTGCACCACAGCACCACTTCCTCATAGTTGACTTGTGAAAGAGAACTTGTCAGTTATATATTGGATAAGCTGAAGGTGGTCAGAACAGAAGAAATAATTTTTGTAATATTTTACTTATATTTTGTCATAGCTAAGGGATTATAATGAAAGATAATTAATGGACCAAAATGAGTCAGAGCACACAAGGGGAAGAATCATTATGACTGAGTGTTTAAAGACTAGAAAATGTAGCTGGGTGGTTCATGCCTGTAAGCCCAGCTACTGAAGAAGCTGAGATGTGATCAAAATCTGAGTGCAACCTGAGCGGTAGGAAGTCACTGAAATGCTTATTTCCAATTAACCATCAGAAAACCAGAAGTGGATTTGTGGCTCTAAGTTGTGGAGCATTAGCCTTGAACAAAAGAGCTCAGGGACAGCCCTAAGTTCAAGCCCGACAGCCAACAGCAACAACAACGAAAAGAATAGAGAATATGCAAAAGTTATGGAAAGGTCAAGGAAAACAGCTCTGTGGTGGACTTCACTGATGGTAAAGAGGAAATGGTAAACTGAGGCCACGCCCGGTATGGTTGCAGTAGTAGCTGAGGTTTCCTGGAACCCATGGGCTTGAGTCTGAGCATGAGAGAGCTAATGTTCAACTACAGTGAGCGCTAACACCGTCAGGATCACCTACACAAGGCAAAGGTATGAAAAATCAAAGCCTTATTTGAATGTTCATATTTTTCACATTGGCATTGGGTAAGTATACAGTCTCTCTCAGAAATCTAATCCTTAGTATTTTTTTAAAGGAATGAAACAAAGAGGAGAAGAGAAAGAGAGAGAAAGAGAGAGAGAGAGAGAGAGAGAGAGAGAGAGAGAGAGAGAGAGAGAGAGAGAGAAATATCCTTGTTGTGGCAATGGAGAACTCCAGCTAGTTGACCTAGAAGACCCTCATGCAAGTTCAAAGGCAGAGAAGGAAAAGGAAACATTTCCTGCTCCCCAAGCGTGGAAGTGAACCCTCAGATCCAACCCCGCTCCATATCTCTGATGTCAGATCCCCTGGTTTCCACCAATGGAAGAACGGGGCTCACAGTGATACACCAGTATCTCCCCATTCTGAGGAGAAGCTGTGAGATTGCATTTCTTTACATTAAAGGAAGCAACACACTGCCCAGCGCCTGGGCACAGTTATACAAAATACCGTCCTGCCCCCAGTGTCCACGGACAAACATGGGCCTGTGCTTCTCCATTCAGCTCCATTCTTGTTTCATCTACCAGACAAGAATTTTAAATACCAGACACAAAAGTGGGGGTGCGGGAAGCCTTATGCTAAGACTTCACAGAGACTGACATGTTTTTAGCTAATTTTGCACTTGGGCACTCATAATTTCCCTTCTGCTCCTGGATCTTGCTGGCATAGTTTATATTAAAACAAAATCTAGGCATGGAGTGGGAAAATACAACCAGCCCCAGAAAAGAGCCTTTCTGGATTTTAGTGACACGAGTTAGTGCTACAGGCAAGCCCACCAACCTCTATTCCACTACACCATCACTTGGGTCAACATTTTCCCCTTTATATAAGATAATGGAAACAGCATCTTCTTGAGGGGTACTGAATTCAGAGCCTGTTCTTGTTACCACTTGAATAATGTTCCCAGTGCTTTTTGCTTTCTTTCTCCCCCTACTTCGGCTTGGAGTCCATATTCTGCCCATGGTCAGGGCTTGGACAGTGATCTTTCTATTTCGTATCCCTCACAAAGCTGGGATGGAAGATGTGCCCCAACATTCTCAGTCAAATGGTATTTTTATCTGATTCAATGTCTATCTGAAACAAGAGAGACGTCTGGAGAAAATAATTCTACAAAAGGCAAAATACAATCAGAACAATAGGAAAGACAAGAGACAAAAGATCAGAATGACCAATGACACAGAAGATGCATGACTGAGTGAGTTTCGGGAGATCTATCTTTTAAGAGTTTTATTTGTGTGAAGCTCAGTAGTATTGCACTCTACAGCAGGCCCAGACCTAAAGCAGTTCTATTCATGGTGACTGTCCACTCTACCAACTTTATTTCAGCTGCAGGGCCAGATAAAAACTTTAGTAAAATTCTTTGGAGCCTCCCGGTTTTGGGGTTTCCTCTTCTCCTGAGGTTATTTACTATATTTTAAAAGACAGATGAACAGAAAAATACGGATAATACTTTCTCCTCAAAGTGATTTCCTGAGTATAAGTCTAAACCCACAGGAACACATATGCCAGCTAGACATAAACTAGTACTGTTATTGCTTTATATTGCCGGTGGAGTACAATGTGTGCAGGGTATCTGAGCTCCTAAGAAACTTGCTAAGTGGGAAGGAGAGTCAGGTGAAGGCCCAGGCTTCACTGGGAACATGGAACTTTTCTTTTGTCATCTTCAAATGCTGCATCATCTACACCTTATAACTATGCAGGGTGCTAGACAATCTTCTCCAAAACCTCAGCACGAAAGACGATGATTGCATGGTACAGTCTAGACCGTTCAAGGGGGACGATCCTAAGCATAGGAAAAAGGAATGCCTCCATGGAAGGCTAAGGTAATTCTGTGCTTGGCTGCAAGAATTAAATATGAAGCATGGGGCTCAAATGAGACTATAAGCAACAGGATATTAGAGAATGAGGGTACAAGTGATAAGAGATACTTCCTTCCCCTAGTGAACCACAAGTGTCTGCGGAGTAAGGAGGCTGATCGAGCAATAGGACAGGCATCCTTACCGTGTAGGAATGAGTAAGGAGTTCTGAGGAGATGTGAGAACAAACAGCACCAAAGACAGAAGGGCAAGGGGGCAGACACTGGTGTGTCGCTTCCCCACCTAGGCAACTGTAAACTCTGCCAACCCCACACAAACATGACGCTTTATACTAGCAGGGGACTGGAGAACTAGGGAGTTAACGCTTCGCTGCACTAATGGACCTTATTCACACAGATCTGGGGTGCTGTCAGTGGTATAGACCTGGTACCTCAGTACCTGGGAGAAGCAGGCAAGACTAAACGAGGATTTCATGACTGAGATGTGTTAGAGCCTTACACACTCCTGGGTGTGCAATGATAATCGCTTTCTGGGAGGGTCGCCCCTCTCTGCAGCCTCCATTCCTCCCATGCTCTTCACAGGACCTGGCAGCTCTGTTCCACTCTGAAAAGCTGGGGGGGTTGTTGAGGGACCCCATTAAAGTCCACACATCCTCTCTCAATAGCTGACACTCAAAGATGCAAGCAAAACCCAGGTATAGATGCAGAGGAACAAGCAGGGAGACTCACGTCCATATGCTCAGTTTACACTTTGCTTTACCTGGAGGGACATCCAGTCCACCTGGCAGACGGCCCTATACAGAGGGAATTCTCATGGCAGAGAGAGAGAGAGAGAGAGAGAGAGAGAGAGAGAGAGAGAGAGAGAGAGAGAGAGAGAGAGAGAGAGAGAGAGAGAGAGAGAGAGAGAGAGAGAGAGACGGAGGGAGGGAGGGAGGGAGGGAGGGAGGGAGGGAGGGAGGGAGGGAGGGAGAGACAGAGAGAGACAGAGAGAGAGACAGAGACAGAGAGACAGAGAGAGAGAGAGAGGTGGTGGGCAGATGGGGCCCTGGCTAGAACCCCCCCCCCCACTTTATCCTTCAAGCTGCCCCAGACATTAGGCAGAAGCTTCCAAAGCTGGGCTTGTTGAATCCTGCCTTCTCGTAGAAAACAGTTGCAGTCGGGAGGAGGAGAGCAAGGGACAGGAGAAGGAAGAAGGGCCAGGCAGAATCCCGCAGGCTGGACTGAGAGCCCCCAGAAGCTCCACAAGCTAGAGGCCAGCTCAGTTGACAAGGGACAGCCTGGCACCCTCCTAGCCGGGCCACCCGGATCTAAGGCTGGAGAGGATGGTGGCATTTGAGAATGACTGTCCCTGCTCTCAGCAATGTTTGCCCCTGACCCCGCTGGATGGAGATACCCTGAGAAAGTGATCTTCAGTCCTGAAAGGACAAGGCTTTCTGAGACTTGGCCGGTAAATGTAGGGAAATAGCTATGCATTCACTGGGGAAGAAAAGCTGGAATTTCAAACATAAACCAAAAGAAAGTAAAACTCCATCTTAAGAAATCATCCACAAGTTTGCATTTAAAGTGGAAATGGTCTTCATTCTCTCTGGGGATCCCAAGCCATCTCCATTTTCATTGCATAGACTATTGCAAAAAAAAAAAAGTCCTGGTCCCATTGTAACAACTATGCAAATATTTCTGAAGATGTAATTGTATTAAAGATATCATAAAGATGACAGTATACGGATTAAAAGAAATGAATTGTTTGTGTTAATAACCCTATGACATATGCTAATAGATAATTTGCTTCTATTGTCAGGAGGAAAACTCAGACTTATAATTGTTACATAAAATTGTTAGAATCTTGAAATTAAATTATTATAGAGCCATCTATGAAACTCCAGACTTCCAACAGCCAGTGAAATGCTACCAATTACAATATGTTATATCAGTGTGTTGAATTGAAGCCAGCTACTTACTTCATTTTATTTTCTAAATGTATGTTGAATGGTGATACAAACCGCAATTTCTAAAATAAAATTTCTATTCTAAATTTCTTTCTATATTTCATAGGGGTATGTCGCACAAATACAAAACCATGAAAAAGTACCCTTAAGAATGTTGTATACATACTCTCCTAAGTAGAAATCATTCTTTACTAAGATGAATGTGTGTATTAAAAATAAACATCACAAAGGCTACCTATGTATTGGTAGAGTGCTAGGCTATCATGTAAAAGGCACTGACCTCTTCATCTCCAGCATGACTTAAAAAAATATGGAAACCTTTAAAAGACAAATAAATGTGTCTTTAAGATCATAGCATCTTTCCAGAATGTTCTAGAAACAGTTCCATGAGTTTTTAAAAAGCTAAAGCTTGCTAAAACAAAATAAGCTCTACTCTTTGTGCTTTCCCATGTGTTTGTTTTTTTTTTTTCAGACAGTGGAATACAGATCTAGGACCTTTTAGCTTTCTTCACCTACAGGAAGAACATTCTAGAAATAGGAAGCAATATCCAATTTAGGGAAGGATTTTCTTGCTAGTGGCAGTATAGTCAAAAGTTATGAAACTCTGCTCATTATGTGCAGAAAGAGCTTAACAAGCCAGCACGAAATATTGTACCTCCACGGAGCAGTTCTTCATCCTGGATTTATGGAGTTTAATGAATCATTTAGCAAAAACAGCCTAACTATCCAGGCATAAAAAGTCAGAGTCATTCATAACTTGAAGGCTGACCACAGGGATGATGCAGAAATGTCTTATAAACTTGGATGAATTTGACCATTTCTTACAAGCTGAGTCTCTCTCACTCTCCACGTCTTGTTAAGACTTACATAATGAATCTGTCCTTGGAGTTTTTAAACATATTCTTCTTCAGTCTTCATTTTATCTGACAGAAATTCTTGTCCTCTGGTGGTAACATTTTAGAACCAGTCAGGGCTTTAAAGAGGAAGCAGTAGGTCAATGAACATATTTGAATACAAGAAAGATGAGTAAATGGATTAATGATTAAAATAGATGCTGATCTCAATGAGCTGGGGGGTCTCTGTGTCTTTCACCGCCTGGAGTCCTTAGGTAATAGCGCTGCAGGATGGTTCCTTTCCACATTCTTTTCCAGTGTAAAATGCTATGAAAAGATGAACCTCTCTGTTTGAATTATGGTAGAGCTCATGAACCTAGGCAGCGCTCAGGTACTTAGAAGAGGCTATACCAACTATTTGGTTCTCTCGACATAAGCAAAACAATATAGCATTTGTCTTTATGTCACTAGTGGAGGCATCAGAAAAGTTGAATTGTAACTTGATTCTTTCCATTGCTGTCCATGTAGCCCAGGGGGGGAAAAAAGTGGTTATCTCTGTATTTCAGCTCCTTTGTCTCCCAAATTGGAGTATTAATTCTGACATCTGAAGAGTTGTTTGAGAATGAAATGAAATTTTATTTCTGAAATAGACTTGAAAACAGTTAAGTGCTATACAAATCTAAGTTATTAAACTTTTAAAGTTAGGGGATGAGGAGAAGCTGACAGCTAAAGGAAGATGAAATTGGTATTGAATATTTATGGTAAATCAGTGAAAATTCTACAGCCACAGTCAGAATTATTACAAAGTTGGCTCACAAGCAAAGCTCCAGGATTCTTCAAAATGACATTTCTCCCTGACAGCAACCAGAAAACTTACCCAGAGAATATTCAGAGAATGGCTGGCTGCCCCTGACTTACCTCAAGCTAACTGAAAAAGAAAAAACAAAAACTAGAGCAACAACAAAGAAAAGACAGGATAGAGCTGGAGGCACGGCTCAGTTTGATTGATAGCACGTTGCTATCAATCATGACACTTGGTACAAAACCAAGCACTGCCAAATGAATTAACTTAAGAAACTTGAAAAATTATTTTCTGCAATACAGAATCAGAATGTGTAACCGTGTTAGGGTGTATAGCCTAATCTAGGCAGCAGGTGAAGTATTGGTGATACTGAGCAGAAACATTTTACCATATCTTGGGCATCTTTCACTAAGATACTGTGTTTTCTTTTTATAGGACATTCAATTTTATTGTTAAATTTAGTTCTTAATACTTTATAGTTTTGTGGCAAATGTATACTGGATATCCTTTCTTTCTTTCCTTCTTCCTTCCTTACTTTTTTCTTCTCCTTCATTCTCTCTCTCTCTCTCTCTCTCTCTCTCTCTCTCTCTCTCTCTCTCTCTCTCTCTCTCTCTCTCTCTCTCTCTCTCTGTGCCAGTTCTGGAGCATGACCTCAGTCTGGGCTTCCTGAGCTTTTCTGCTCAAAGACAGTACTCTATCACTTGACCCACATCTCTATTCCGGGCTTTTCAATGATTTTTTAGAGATGAGTCACATGGCATTGCATACTGGACTTTGCTTCCAAGTGTGACTTTCAGATTTCAGGCTCCTGAGGAGCTATATTTACAGGTATGAGCTCAGTGTATAAATGGATCTTATAAAAATCCATATTTTCTTACTGTGAATTGCTGAGATGCTTATTGATTTTTGAATATTAATATCTCTCTACATTGAGAATTTTACTCTCATATGTACAGTTATAGCACCTGCTAATAAATAAAATTTCTTTTTTTTCCAATAATAAGAATAACAGAAACACTTGTAGCCCTTGGGTCCTCGTTCTGAATTAAATAGCCAGGTCACAGCCCTGGGTCCTTCTCTTCGTCGATGCAGTGTCAGTAAATGCACTATGCAGTCTTTATTCCCTGCCCCACTCCAATGACCACCGTAGTTCTATATTTATATCATGTTTCTAAGGAAAAATGAACTCTGGCAAAATTATCTAGGTTAAGATCAGGAATATGGGGACTATTTGTGATTAATAGAATGATATTTTAATCACCCCAATTTGCTCAATGCACAATGTACACAGGGTTGCATGATACCTCCTAAGTATGGACAATTATGTGTTCATAAGAGAGAGGGACAAAAATGATCCTTTTTTTGCAGATGACATCATCCTGGACTCTTCCCCAAGTATAGTCTCCTCTCCAAGCCACTAGAGCTTATCTAAAACTTTGGCAAAATAGCAGATGCTTTCAGCATGCCAGTAAGACCAAGACTGAAATCAGGAAAGCAATCCCATTTGCAGTAACCTCAAAAACAAACAGAGGGAAATGGGGACCAAGACATGTGAAAGGGTATCAAATATGGGAATTAATGCACCATCTATCTGACAAATATCATGTAACCCTTCTATTAATTACAATAAAAATATTTTAAAAAAGAAATGTAATGCAAAAAACAAACAAAAAACTCTAGCTATTAATTAAAGATGTAAAGGAACTTTATAATGAAAACTTTTCAAGATTTGTAAAAGGAAATTTAAAAAAGATTTATGAATTCCTGAATTGGAAGAATTAACATCATAAAAATGGCAATATTCCCCAAAACAATTTACAAATTCAAAGCAATACCCATCAAAATCCCAACAACATTCTTTAAAGAGATAGAGAAAGCAGTAAAAAAAAATGTATATGGAATAACAAAGATGCCAAGTAACAAAAGCAATCCTTAGCAGGCAGAACAATGTTGAGAAAAAAATAATACCAAACTATATGAAACTTCAGACTCGATTACAAAGAAATAGCACTGAAAACAGATTTGTACTGACACAAAATTAGGCCTGAGGATCAATGGACAGAATAGAAGACTTAGGGGAAAAAATCCACAGATCTATAGCCATCTACTATTCAATAAGGGAGCCAAAAATGTAGCCTGGAAGTAAAACAGCCTCTTCTACAAGTGGTGCTGGCAAAACTGGATACCCACGGGCAGAAAACTGCGACTAGATCCTCATCTATCATCTCGCATCACCATCCGTTCAAAACTGATCAAAGACCTCAGTATGAGACAGGAAACCAGCTAGGCACACATGGCTCACCTATGTAATCCTGCCTACTCAGGAGGCTGAAATCTGAGCATCATGGTCTGAAGTCAGCCTGAGCAAGAGAGTCCCTGGGCTTCCTCATATGAGTCATAGCTAACTAACCACCAAAAAATCATTAAGGGGACTATGGCTCAAAATACTAGAGCGCCCGCCTTGATTAGAAAAGCTCAGGGACAGCAGCCAAGTGCAGGGTTCAAACTCCATGACACAAATAAATAAATAAATACATAAAAAAACTATTACAAGAGGGGCCAGCAGAAACCCCAGGGTTCCTGGACACAGACAAAGCTTTCAAAGTAAAAATCCAGAAACACAATAAATCAAAGAAAGACATGACAAATGAAATTACATCATACTTAATTTAAACGCTTACAGAAATAACAACCCAATTTATAAATAATAAGTGACCTAAAGACAAAGAGAGACTTCTCAGAAGAAATAAAATCTGGCCAGAAGACATATGAAGAATTGGTCAACCTCTCTGGCTATAAAGGAAAAGCAAATTGAAACATTGAGATTCCACCTCACCCCAGTTACAATAACCAATATCAAGAAACTACCAGTAACAGATACTGGAAAGGATGTGTCCAAAAGGAACTCTACTATACTGTTGGTGGGAAACTAAGTCTGTTCAACCACTCTGGAAGCAGTATGGAGGGTCTCCAAAAACCTAAACATGGGGGTATCGTATAACCCAGCAATCCCATTCCGGGGCATATATTTATGAATATACTGGAATATACATATATACTGGAATTTCTTCAATTAGAATAATAAGAGGAGCGCGAAGGGGCGGGGGGAGGGAACGTGGGAGAAAAACATGGGAAGTGTAACAATGTTCAAGATGTAATGACGCACTACCTGATGAATGTACCTGTAACCCCTCTATGTACCTCCCCGAAAATAAAATAAAATTAAAAATCCATAGAAGTCCTTCTACTCAAACTGAAAAAGAATGATATTGTATCAAAAGTAAGGACATGGAAACACTTGAAAAAATTGTATGAAGTGAAGTAAGCCAGGCCTAAAGAAATGTAGGTTGCATGGCTTCTCTCTATTTGCCCGAGATAGAATGTACCTATAAATCTATAAGTAACACATGGGGTAGTAGGCAATTAGGTACCAATGAATTAAATGAAGTGTAAGAGACTCTGTGGAGAACTCTTTTAGAAAGACTCAGTCAAATTCCAGCAAAATGAACAAGAGGAAATGAAAACATTCAAGGGAGGTGTGGAGTGGAGGGAAAAGAAGAGATAACCGGGGAGGAGAAGCAGGCAGTCAGGGTCGCCTATACCTCATCTACCTATCTCAAAAATGAAATCGGGTTGGAACACGCCTATGTTGCTTTCTCTCTGGCAGTTTTCATATAAAAATGTATTGAGGGGCAGGGGTGGGGGAGGAAATGGGGACCAAGACATGAGAAAGGGTGTCAATGCATGTGAAGTAATGTACCTTTTATCTGGGGAATATAATGTAACCCTTCTATTAATTACAATAAAATTATATGAAAAAATGTATTGTATATACCTCAAAATTAATCATTTATTGACTGCTTAGACCAACTGAAGTGCTATACTTAAGTACACTCTGATACATTTCTGCCATGGAACACCCTCTTGCAATAAAGCACAATTCTATACTGTAAAGCTGCAGAGATTTTTGAGTACAAAACCATCAATCCCAGAGGTTTGTTTGCTTTGAAATTTCACTTCCATATTATTGTTTCTTTATTATGTTTGGAAACAGTGTCTCATCATGTTGCCCTGACCCCATCAGGTCAGCCTCAAACTCTTAATTCTCTTTCTGCCACCTCCTCGCAAGTGCCAGCATTGCAGAGATGAATCTCCATGCCCAGCTAGAATATTATTCTGAATGAAACAGAATTATGGAAATGGAAAATCACCTTGCACTTGCCTGTGGATATGTGTGGCAAGGCTGTTCAGGGTGCAGTCATTTCCCTGCACAGTAAGATTTTCTGAGTGATGGAAGCATGTGGTGTGCAGGCCTTATCCTCCCAGATAATCTCACGGTGATGGTGGCCTGGCTTTGAAAGGGGCCTCTCTGGGGCAACCTGGGTAAACATCATGGAGGGTTATATTGTATTATTTCTTATACTTGTATGAACATCTACAATGATCTCAAATTTTTAATTAAAATTAGGTAAGACAACAAAAGCAAAAACATTTTCTGTGAAATAATAGTTTGTGCTTTCTGAAGAGAATTGGATCTAGAAGGGCAGAATGTGTTTACTTCCATCTTTACCTTTGCTGGTCAGATCTAAGCTTTGTCTCAGATAGTCCCTACACTGGAAGAAAAAGACATCTGGTTACCTGGATTTCATCATAAAATTATCCCCACATACAATAGATTACTATTCTCTGTTGATTCATTGGGATAGAGGAATCTGTATGTTTAAATATCATTAGTTGTTATGTGCTAAGTTTTTCTTAAACATCTAAAAAGTATAGATTGTCCTAAACTGGCTTAACATTTTCTGTGTCAGTTTCCCAGTTTCATTTTATCTTTTTTTTTTACACAAGCTAGAATAAAAATACTGCAATTGATAATCTTCGCATTGCCTTTATAATATCCTTCCTTTTAGCAGCAGTTGGCGGTTTAATGAAGTCATTTGGCCCAGCAGATTCTCGGAGTAAATGCATTGCTCATTAGGAATGAATTAGACATTTTCAGAAGGAATTTTAACACTTTCACAGAACTTGTCATTGATACCTTGCAAAAAGCTAGCTAATAAAAATATGTAAATGTATATAAACCCTGTGCAAACACACTGATACATTGAGAATAACTACTAGGGCCTGCAGTAGGGTTAGTTAACTAGTTACTGTGACACCATAAAATGTCTTGTAAGGAAATTCAGTGAATCTCTCATAGAATGCCAATATACAGGCCACACACCTGACTAGCTACTGCATATACACACACACACGTGTACAAGCAAAATAGTACACATACACCACACATAATTTTATATACATATATGTACATATATATGTATATATTCTTATTCAATCATCTCAATCCCGCTGCTTTCTCAATGAAAATGATAGAAACTGGTATAACTACTTCAGAAATTATTTAACTAACTTTAAGTAACAATGTTGGACAAGAAATGTACACATTCCCTTACACAGGTAACTGTAACCCCTCTGTTTATCACCGTGACAATAAAATGACATTAAAAAGAAAAAAAATCTGGCTGGGAGTTTGGCCTAGTGGTAGAGTGCTTGGCTAGCATGCAGGAAGACCCGGGTTTGATTCCTCAGTGCCACATACATAGAAAAAGCCAGAAATGGTGCTGTGGCTCCAGTGGTAGAGCCCTAGCCTTGAGGAAGCCCAAGAACAGTGCTCAGGCCCTGAGCTCAAGCCCAGGACTGGAAGAAAGAAAAGAAATCAAGAGAATTGACTCCATTAACAGAACGAAAGAGTATCTGGAAGTAGAGGCATGGTCCCTTCAGTGGACCCTCTGTCCATCGGCCTTTCTGCCCCAGTAGAGGTTCATGAGAGACAGCTCTCATTCTCAGGAAGGCTGCTGGCTTGTGGGGGGCGGGGAGCGGTGATAGAACCACATGGTGAAGGCTTTTGGAGACCGTGTAGAGGCTGAGAGTTACAGGGGAAGAGAGCCTTCAAATGTAGGGTGAAAACTAACTCTGCCAACTGTCCGTGGGTGCTTGAAGGAGGCTTGGTCTGCATCAGATTCTCAAGATAACTTCACCAGCTTACTCAGTTTTATCAGTACCAAACATTATACAGTAGAATATACCAAACACGCCAGGCTCCTGACCCCTAGAAACAGTGAAAAAATAGTTTAGTGTGGTGTTTAGCTATGAATATTCTGATATTTTATATAAAATGTACATCTGATATTTTATATAAATATATATTCTGATTTTTATTGATATATATATATATATATGTCCTTTCCAAGCAGTAGAACAATGAAGAAGAGTGTGGTTAACCAGGGATATTTAAGTTATTACTTAAAAATCCATTGGAAGCCATTTGGAAAACTGATAGTGCTTAAGTCAATGAGAAATGAATGAGTAATGGTTCTACTTACAAAATCCCACAGAGTTAAGAGTGCAGTAATGAGTTTATTCACACGTCTACATGGAATATATTATTCCCTTCCCTCCCGTGCATGTTCTTGGTTGTTAGAAAGATGTTGACATTTTTTTTCAATTACATTTACTGAATTCTGGGAGAACACCTGTACTGAGAATAGATCAGAATACTGTACAGCGTCTTCTGTTAGCTATATTAAACTACCATTTGCCGATTCTTTTATATTTGCAGTCAATACTTCAAAATATATCTTTTGGTTTATGAGTACAGTATGTTTTAGCGAATAAATCTCCACATTGATGGCTTTTCATTGTGCAATACTGAGATCCTTATTGTTCAGAATTTGCAACTTTAAAGAGAAGTGTGTATGTGTTAGCTATGAGTTGCTATGACAAAAGGGGGACACAAACCGATTAAATGAAACCTGGGTCACCAGGGATCATGCTTTTGAAGGCTTTTGTCTTCAGTGCCAAGGTGTGGATCTTGTGGGGAGGAGGAGGCTCTCCCCAGGTCAGCCAGGAAGCAGAAACAGGGCATGAGTCACTCATACCTCCCATTACCCCTTTCCTCCAAGTACTCTAGTCTTCCACGGAATCTATCCAAAATCGAACCCACCAATGGGTAAGCCACTGATTATTGCTGAATCCTCATGATCACAACAGCTCTGAAGCACGTTCACATGTCTGTCTTAAAAACCCCATGGACAGCTCTAATCTCAGTAAGTTCATGGACAGATTAGCTATTGCCACATGTATGTACACATGTATGTAATACAAACACACATATGAGTGTATTGTAGATTATTCTAATAAGTTAAGGCAGGTAGCTATCTATAGCTATATCTACATATGTTTAGACATTATTCTTAAATGTCTTAGAATTTTGTTTAATTTACACTTCATTATTGTTATCCATGAGGTCAGATAAATGTAATTATTGTAGCAGATTATCATTAGCAAAAAAAGTTCATAAAAGGTATCTAAATTGATCTGAGTATAGATAGGTTTTTATTCCTTTACTGCCGGGGATTGAACCTAGGACCTGTTACGAGTATTCTGACACTGAATTTTATATATACATAATTTGGGTTTTGAATTTAAAGTATTTCAATAATCCATCCGTCTCTATGGTTAGCATTTGGAATTGGAATTTTCCATGTAGAGGGCTAAACTAACTCAATAATATCCATGACATCTGTAGATGGGATCGTCTCAATACTAACCCCCAGTTCCCCACAAGCCATGAGGGTAACCATAGTTCCTAGCTAAATTTCAGAAATATATTATAAAGGCCAAACTTATCATAAAACAATAAAGTTAATAACATTTGCTTAAAGTCATTGAGAATAGTATATCACTATGTATTTAATGAATCCTCAGATGACATAGTTAAGAAATAAACCTTTCAGACAGACTACATCAGAATATCTCCTCTTGTCTCCCACATGGCAAGGAAAGCACATAAAGTAATGAACAATGTTTATCATTATATCAGAATGAGACAGATTAACTAGAGACTATCAGATTACATGGTAGTTTACCACATGTCTGGAATTTGAAAAACAAAAAGTAGAATGGAATAATTGATTTAAAAAAAAAACTTATTATGACCCAGAATGTTCAGAAAGGATTATAGCCATGGAAAACCAGAAACTACTTGATCCCCAGTTTATACATTTGGGGAATAGTAATAGAACTCTCCCCTAAGCAACACACACACACACACACACACACACACAACTTGATCAACTAGACATCTACTACCATGAACAAGAACTGGAGAAATTCTTTTCTCAAGAAATAATATATTTGAGAAACATGAAAATGCTTTCTATATAATTTGACTTTTGCATGTAGAGTTTTCTTCAGAACCCTTTTAAAATCTCTGTTAATAATGGTGGTTCCCGGTGAACTTGACATTGCCTCTTCTGCTGTATGCAGGGAAGGACACAGGTGAACTCTTTGCCACGTGGATTTCTGCCCTAGGACAGATGCCACAACGTAAGAGGGACTCTGCTTCCTTACCTGAGAACAGAGAGACCCAAAGCTCAAAGAACGCTAGGGCTTTCAAGAAAATCTCTAATTAGTATCTCAGTGGATCTTAAAAATATATTTTATCATGAGAAGAGAGGCTGAGATAAAATGGAGTTCTTGAATATTTAAAATAGAATTGACACAGAAAATTATAAAGATTTCTTGGGAAACTATAAATACTATTATTATGTTAGTGTTTTTATTGAAAAGTTGGATCAATGGAATTGTGACATTATCTTACAAATGTGAAAATAGAAACATAAACATAAGGTAAAAATAAATTTAATCATTTTAAGAAGAAATCCATTGCTTGAGAGAAAGATAACCCAGGCTTAGTATGTGGAGATACAATGAGCAAACTTCTCGAATGGTAACTCTTTTATATAACTAAAGATAATAAAAATATCATAAAAGAAAACAACTCTCTACAAATGGTCAATTTTTAAAATGAAGTAAAAATCACAAACATAAGAAATAAAATTTATGAGATTGGCATTCATATTAAAAGGAATAAACTTAGCAAATAAATCACACCATAAATAACATCGCCAACTGAAATAAAACACAGTGAAAAAGTCAGCACGGATTGAATAAATTTCTGAGGATGTTTTCTTTAGCACAAAATCAACAAGCATGAAGAACCAAGGAGTTTGTCAATGCATTTGCTATCAAAATAATTCATGCAGTTAGCTCTTGGTTCATGAAGCTTTTCCAGACAAGAGAATATTTTCTTTCACATCTGTCTTTTTTAATTAGATTCCCAGACTACCTAAAGTTTTAGTTAATATTTGCAACACTTGCAGCAGTACTTTTCAACCACAAAGATTTTGCTTAGAATGTCTTTCAGTGTGAAAACAATTCTCCCAAGCCAACTACTGTGTTTAGAAGTCACTGTCATGAACAGTTTTGTAACTAAAAAATAGATAGTGAGCTAGCATTGTTTCAATTTTGTCATCCAGAGTTACAAGAAAAATAATGTAACTGCACCTTTTTCAGGGGCCTGCCCCCAAAGAAAAAAAGCTGAATATTTTATAATGTAACCTTCTTTGTTTGGATTTAATCGTTTTTAAATTTGTTTTTAAGGGGAATGCTTGATTTGGTTTGTTTACGTTGTTTTGTATTGGGTCCTGGGGCTTGAGCCTGAGCATTGTTCCTTAGTTTTCAGACTCAAAGCTCTACCATGTGTGTTCACAACTGCACTTTTCTCATAGATTTTCTTACCCAGGCTAGCTTTGCAATCTTCACATCTCAGCCTCATGAATAGCTAAGATTGAATGCATGAACCAGCAGGGACAAACTCCAGAATGCCTTCTGTTTTGTTGAAAAGGCTTCATCTACTATAACATGCCAAGAACAAGGATAGTTTTGTAGAAGTAAATTTTCACTAAGTTTTTTTTTTTTAACTTTTTTTTTTTTGGCCAGTCCTGGGCTTGAGCTCAGGGCCTGAGCACTGTCCTTGGACTTTCTCAAGGCTAGAGCTCTACCACTTGAGCCTCAGCACCACTTCCAGCTTTTTTTCTATATGTGGTACCGAGGAATCGAACCCGGGTCTTCATGCATGCTAGGCAAGCACTTTAACCACTAGGGCAAAGCTCCCGGCCCCTAAGTTTTGTTTTTTTTTTTTAATTGCCAGTCTGGGGCTTAAGCTCAGGGCCTAAGATTTTCTCAAGGCTAGAGCTCTACCACTTGTGCCTCAACACCACTTCCAGCTTTTTTCTATGTATATGGTACCAAAGAATCGAACCCGGGTCTTCATGCATGCTAGGCAAGCACTTTAACCACTAGGGCAAACTCCCGGCCCCTAAGTTTTTTTTTTTTTAATTGCCAGTCTGGGGCTTAAGCTCAGGGCCTAAGATTTTCTCAAGGCTAGAGCTCTACCACTTGTGCCTCAACACCACTTCCAGCTTTTTTCTATGTATATGGTACCAAAGAATCGAACCCAGGTCTTCATGCATGCTTGATAAGCACTCTACCACTAGGCCAAACTCCCGGCCCCTTCACTAAGTTTATAAATGTTGAATGTGTGAGCCTATATTAAATTGAATACAGAATGGGTTTTTCCATGTCATTTCCATGCTGGATTATAAGGCACATTTATCCTATTAAGCTCAGTCAGTCATTTTTGTCTCCTCGCCACTTCTCCATTTTCCTTTCCATTTCCTTTTGTGACCTTGCTTGTTTTGTTGGGTTTCCATTAGTTTGAAAACCATGCAAATGGTAAAAAAAAGTTCTATGGATTTCTTTAAATGAAAAGTTTTAAAATAAATTCTCCCTGGATATTTAAATGTATGGATGGAAAAAATAGACTGATGGATAGAAATGAATGTTTGTTCCCCTCTCCAAGTAAGAGATAGGTCGGGAAAATACCACATATTTGTCTGCTGGTGGGAAAGACTGTAGTTAACCACTGCATACAACAAGAGGTTGCTATTCTGTGCCCTCTGCCCTGCCCTTTCTCAGCCTTGTTCTCAGTCGGATGAAGGATGCCAGCTGGGTGGCTGGAGGGTAACCTGGAGGCTCATGGCAGCCTGGTTCTGATGGTCGGTCCTCAGGAGTTGGGTGCCAGATAGCGGGATGGGGTCACTGCAGTGGCCTCTGACTTCACCAGAGGGAGAGCACCGGACTTAACCAGCCCGGGAAGCTCTGTGTGATTTTGCTTATTGGTATTTTTGGTGTCTTCTAGATTACTGAACAGGATTCCTTCTATCTCCTCGGAGTGACATACATATTTGCTACAGAGAAAGCCTCTTCTAAAAAGGGCATGAGAGCATCCCAGGGGCATGTTGTGAGCCTGACAGATGGCCTGTCTTCCAAGTGGAAAGACCTGGTTGGAAGCACAAAACCCAAGAGGGTCACCAGAGGCTGGGAAGGAGCTTGTGGGGAGGTGTATTTCCTCCACCGCCCCCAACTCTCAGATCCACCTCTGAAGGCTTAGGGAAATGAGAAAGTCTGTTTCCACGGAAAATGAGTGGAAATCGAAGCCAAATGCGATGCTATCAATCGTAATTCATAGAAGCATAATGAAAACAGGTCTGAGGTGGTAGTAACAGTCTTGTTTCCTTGACAACTTAATAGACCGTACAGCAGCTATTGTGTCAACGTGGGAAACGTGCAAAAGGATGACTACATATTACAAAATCAATAATATTTTTGTAAGGAACAATTAGATATATAGAATCTTGACCCACTTTTGGTCAGGTAATGTTGTACATGATACTGAAATTCAATGAACTCCAGTTTTAGCCCTGGTAAAACAGTGGTTAATATCAATTATGTAATAGTCAATATGCATTAATATATTACAATTAAGTCCTATTTCTACAATTATCTGGTACTGCTCAGTGTTAACCTGGCAATATCTGGAGTGTGTTATGGATACATCAATCTTTCTGGAGCGTGCTCTTCTTTCATGGAATATAGTCAATCGCCTATTTAGGATACAAGCACTACCAGAATCAATAGCAAGTGAAGAAGCTGTGTGTTGTCAGAAGAAAATGTTGAATTAGACAGTGGTGGCCTATGCTGTGTGTTGGTCAGATCCGATCCCATATGAATTTGAAAATCAGGGCTGTCAAAATTTGTTTGCACATTGGATTCAGAGGTAAGGAGCAGAAATAAAACATACTAGATTACTGTCATATACTATTGGACTACTGCATTCCCACTAACTCAGGGGAGAAATCTGTATTTTGGAATGGAAAATCAAGGGTTCATTCAAAGATCCGTTTCACTGAAAAAAATTGTAGGATGAACAACACCCCCACACACACACATACATTCTCAGAGCCCTAGTACATCTTATAAGATGCCAATTTTTCCTCCAGCTGCAATTACTAAATCTAACTCCACTAGCAGCCACTGTCTTATATTCTGACTTTTAAATAGTGACTAATGAATTTGGCTCCAAATACACTTCTAAATATTCAACCAACAGCTCTCACTGTAAATATAAGGTGTAAAGGTAAGCCACTCCTAAGTCATAATGTCCTAAGATAAGGACATTATGGTCCTTATCTTGCAATGGGCTAACTTTCCATGTGCCGTTAAAGTTTGCCATCATTTCCCTCCCGGATGATCTTGAATTGGAGCAGACACTGTTGCCTGAACGAGGCCACTGCAGAAAGGGGCCGTCCTACATGAAGTTCCCCAAGCACCACGGCCACTCTGAGGAACTTCCAGGAACCTTTGACATAAATACCATTTTCATTCAGGGGCAGAAAGAGAAGAAGCCCTCAGGAGATTTTCTTCTCTGTCTGGAAAAGAATAGTTATATAAGAGTGAGGTCACATTACCTCAACTAACTAAATTAAGCCTCATGTTTGTGCGGAGGTATGTGTGTGCAAGTGTGTGCTTTTATATGATTGTGTGAAAATAGGTTTCTCCTTCTTATATTCCTCTTCTCCTTGCAGAGGGAAGATAATTGCATTTTGCCAATGATAATTTAATAATTCCCTGCAGCCAGCTCCCACTGGATTCTCTTGTTACTAACTTTTTGTTTTTCTTCTACCAGTATCTCCTCCTCTCTCGGGAATCTTTGGAGACTTGATCAAATTTTATTTTTCTGTGATAGTACGTGTATCTTGAGAATAGCTAGCTGAAAGAAACAGAGTTCCAAGAGTATCAGAAAAATATTACATGTTTTCCCTTTAACAAAAAAGGTTGTGTTTAAAAATAAAGACATAGAACAACAAATTATAACAGAGAAATATAAGCTAGCATTAGCCTTTGTTGATACTTGTAAGCTTATAGCTTCAGCAAAAAGTAGCGTCTCCAACAAAGTTCATTTTTGCATTCCTTTAAGTTTCTGAATTTATGTGTTTAAAGTTACATTAAATGTTTCTTTTCCCACATAAGTCCCCAAATACACAAATCCTTGGATTCATTAGAATGAAGAAATAATAAATAATTAGAGGATATTGAATATGTCTTTCTTTACTTTTTTATATAAAATTATCGATGACATGGACTGCTAATTTATCTAATGGTATGATTAAACATTTCATACTTCCTTCTTTCTAAATGTATGGAGGTGGTACTCAGATTGAAATAAGGTAGCAAGGTACTTCACAAATAGAAAAGATGTTAAATACTGCAAAGATTGACAAACCCCAACACCACCATCGGTTTCAATAATTCACTAGAAGAATTCACCAACTGCACATGAGACATCACTCTTAATTACCAAAAATAATAAAAATTAAAACTAGCCAAGTAAGGAAGATGCTGGAGAGATGGGGGGTTCCAAGAACTGACAGATATGACATTCTAATTCTGTTCTTCCACTGGAGTCTATTTTTCCTAGAAATGATGCATTCCAAAATATAGAGCAAAAGTCCCCAGGGAAGTTCACCCAAGCATTGCTGTCTGGAGTTTTCCCTGGGGTATGTCATGATTGATATAAGGTGACACCACATAGCACAAAACCCCTACCATAATTCACACCACTAGTAGACAATCTGTCACTGTCCAAGCTTTCTAGGGGCATACAAGCACATTGCTCAGGAAGGAGATGTCAGGGGATGTAGTAACATTACCAGTCTAGAGGCAAAGAACAAGTCTTTATCTGGAAAAGAATATTCTTACATGCACACACATACTGGAAAAATAAAGGCCAATCTGATCAACAAATCAGCGCACCTAATTGTACTTCTAATGACTTCACTGCCAAGAGTCCTTATGATTGCTAGATACCGCAAAGTTTTTTAATGAATAAGAATCCAAACTGGTAATATGAACATTCTTTTGTTCTAGCATCATATGAAAACACTTTAAGACATTAGGCCACCATGGTTCATTTCAATTTTTAATCTTCATAGAAAGAATCAAATTCCACTGAAACCATCTTTTGAATTCACTGTGATATATGACCCAATTTTTTCCCCAAATCAAATTAGGCAAATTTCACAACATCTGTCATATATTTGTGTTTTGCATATCGTGCTGTGAGAAGGCAGAGGTGTTGAAAGGCAATAGCATTCTGTGGGAGAGGCCAACCATAAAACTAGATGCTCAGAAAAAGAACAAAAGGTGCGTGGATTTCTTGAGGTAAACAAAAATAACTCAGGAGCACCTCAAAACGATACCCTCCTGATTACAAGACACTTTTCCTATTTGTGTAAATTGAGGAGTGAAATTCCAGCTCATGAATTTGAGATGCCTTCATATGGAAATGAAAAAAAATAATAAATACCCCCAAAAGAGATCAGGAGAGAAAGGAATGGATGATACCTTTTAAACAAAGGAGAGGATTAAAGAAATCAGATCAGCCTAAGAGACAGGCTCCAGTGACCTTTTTGCTAAGGCCAGCCTCCAAACATCCGCCCAATCTCAGCTTCCCCAGATGCTAGGATCATCCACACAGGTTCCTGAGGTCTTGTTCTGCTCCTTCACTGACTTTTTAAAAAAGAGGATAATGTTGACTGAATTTCAGAAATCCACAGAAACAAGAACACAATGAAAGTAGGATGTGAGGAGGATTGTGGTTCCAGGTTAGTTTGAAAAAATAAGTAGCCTATGAGATTCATCTCAACAGAAAGCTCTTGTCCCCAAGGACATCCAATCTACAGCTGTAGATTGTGAGGTAGTCTAACGTAGTATAAGATCGATCATGTTAAACATTCTCAAAAGCAGCCTTTATGAAAATTGCATTTAAATATTTTTTTTCTGATTTGTGCTCTAAGAATATTTTTTCCTCTAGATGAGTAAAGTTACTTTAATCCCTTATAGTCACCTTCTGGTGAAAATGCTTTGCTCACCTGGAGAGCTTGGGAAGATAGTCGGGTGGGGCAGAGAATAAATGTTGAACAAGGAGAGCTTGTTTAGCAGTATTGTGAGTTACACTAAGGACTTTTAGCTACTCAGTATTACAACATGCCACATTCTGAAAGATTGTTTTATGTGTCCTCTGTGCAAGCCTTTCGCTGAGCATCTGGCTGATGGGTATGTTCTCAAACGCTTCCTAATTTCATCACTCTCTTAACACTGTGATAGAAAGGAAAGGTTTCATATTTTCTCCTTGACCATATTTTTGGTAACTTCTCTAGTATATTTGTTCTCTAATGATCCAAGTCATATTGGATTAATTATTGTATCATTTAAACATATTTTCATAACATAATTTTATATATTCTGTGTCTATATTTCTATATCTATCTTAGGAGGACAAGAGATATTCTGGACTTTTAACTTCAAAAATATTTTCATGGGGCCAGGAGTTTGGCCTAGTGGTAGAGTGCTTGCCTAGCATGCACAAAGACCCGGGTTCGATTCCTCGGTACCCCACATACATAGCAAAAAGCCAGAAGTGGTGCTGAGGCTCAAGTGGTAGAGCTCTAGCCTTGAGAAAGTCCAAGGACAGTGCTCAAACCCTGAGCTCAAGCCCAGGACTGGCAAAAAACATATATATATATTTTTTTCATAATGTATACATTTCAAACATGCCTTTGTGAAAAAAACTTTCCCGAATACGTCTATATGTTTTTTTTCCAAAGATAATTTTATTGAAGAAGCAGTGATAAATCAAGGAACATGATTTAGTTAATTTTTATGTAATATCATTATATTCACAAATGATTTTGAATTTGTTATTGTATTTATTACCTATTCATCCAATATAGCCAATTCATAATAAGTTTCTAATTACAGAAAGCCAATTCGAACCTAGAAGTAAATATAATTTACTGGCTTCTAATTAAAATGTCTGGAGATAAAATTTCAGGTTAGGTGAGATACATTTGTTCAGCTCTAATTATGTCACAATAGACTGCAGTGCCTTCTGCAGAGATAGCTTCATTCTATGTCTGCAATCTCTAATTAAGTCACAGACATATGCAAAATACAGTCATGATCGCGTCTTGCAGCCTTCATGGACGGAAATACCATTTGAACCATGTAAAACTTTTGGTTCCAGGTGGGCTTGCAGAACAAGTAAGAGCAGGAACTACTTTCATTTTCTTATCAAATAATATCTCACAGAGTTAAGAATGACCAGTTCATTCCTGTTATTGTAAGCTAGATACTAAACAAACGGTGGGACAGGACATGGTTTTCATAGACGTGGAGCTGAGGCCTGAAGAGGCATGATGTGAAAGAAGCTCTAGCTGTGGTCTGCAGTGAGGAGATGCAGCCTGCCCCAGCTTCTTCTTCCTAGCGCCCCGTCTTCTCACTCGTGGATCCCTGGGCTCTAAACCTAAAGCAGTGAGATGGCTCCACAGTCCCACTCCACGCACCCTGGACATCCGATCATGGTTGGCAAGCAGAGGTCTGTATGTTCCGTTCTGAGTCCCATGACCTTGCAAACCCAGCCTAGAGTAGACAAGTGTAGTGGTTTGATTGGGAGAGAAATGGTTTTTTTTGTACTGTGCAAATCAGAGAATTGTGTTGCAAGCCCTCTTCAACCTTCCATAGAAGAGAGAAGAAGGAGCTGATACCAATCAGAGGAGCTTTGTGAAGAACAAGAAGCCTAAAATACAGACGGAGAATGAGTGGCAGACATAAATAGTGAAGATGAGTCACACATTAGCTGAGAGAGGAAAAGAGAATGGTCAGATGTTTTGATATCATAACATATTGTTAATTTCCACAAGATGAAACTTGTAGGCAAATCCATTTTCTCCTCATTGAAACCTTGATATTTTATCCCCAAATAAAACTTCCAAGTTAATAGTAAATCATACCCAATACAATGTCAACAGAAAAGTGTCAACTCGATTTTTAATAAATCGAACTAATGTTATAGCAATGTTTTACAATGCCTTATCAATAGCTGAAAACTCAATTTTGGAAACAGTAGTACAAAGCTCTCTTGACTATTCACGTAGACTTAACTACTGAAAGGGGTTGCAAAAGGAACTGGCAAGATTTATGGCCTCTGGTGAATGAACTATCATTATGATTCTTATTTTGACATATAGTAAGCATTGAATAAATGTATTACCTTAATCAAATACGGACATGTATCCTGAATGAATCCGTGATGAATATGGTACATGAAAAATTATCAGGTATAGATACGACTATCTTACTTTATTCATCCTGGATGAAATTATAAATTACAACCCTGCATTCAGAAAACATTTAACCTGTAATTGCTAAAGAAGGCTGAGGCAATAGTTGGAATTTCTCTTTTCCAAAGTTAAATTTCAGCTTCTGAATTAAATTGTGACACCCACAGTGTTAAACATTGTAGGAAGGTCTCAGGGGAGATGACAGGCTCTCCAATTCCAGGATAGAGCTTCTTGAGTTTCATGTGTTGTCTGGCCTGGAGTGAAAGAAGGGCTGTGGGTCTGGCCAGACTTTGGCCAGGCTCTGTCCCCAGGCAGAATGCAAATCAGATCCTTCAACCCTCAGCTCTCCTGCACCAACTTTGTGGCTTGTCTGACATCACATGTTGGACGATGCACATTCATTCTCACTAGGACAGCAAGAATAAAAAGCTTTCTTAAAAATGATCTTTGCTCAGTCAAATCTCCTCTTCCAAAAAGCAGAGAAAGTCCCCCAGATTTGCCACTATGAATTTATGATGAAGAATAACTGACTAATAAGTATATAACAATAATGATGTTTCTGTTAGTAATTGACTTCATCTGTTCCATGTTTATAAAAAGCATGTGAGTAATTAATCATTTTCAACACTGGATACAGGATAATGTCTTCGAGATCCACTTCAGTTCTGTTAGACATTTAATACATACATTCCAGTCAATGCCCTGTGTAAAGTGGTCATTGTTGTTCATGATTTCCCTCATCTAATGCCATCACATCCAGCAGGCAGGCTCTAATGCCATCTCTATTTCAGAGCTGCATGAACTGAGCTTACAGAGGCGACATGATTTGCTCAAATGTGAATGTGGAGTGGCAGGGCTAGATTTCACCCTCCATTTCCAGCCCTCATTAAAATGCTGTTATGTCAGTCAGCATTCAATCACTACAAAAAAAATGCCTGAAAATTAATGTCCAAAACGAAAAGATGGCTAAAGGTTTTAGAGTTTCCAGTCCCTGGTCTGTCTGTGGCCTCTGGGCCTCAGCTGAGCATAAGTAAGAGTGTCTAGCACAGCGCTCCCCTCACAGTCAGAAAGCAAAAAGAGAGGAATGAAAGGTCCAGGGGTGACTTTTTCCTTTCGTGATACCCTTCCACACTCATGACCACAGGACCTGCCACAAGCCCAGCGTCTTCTCAACCTCCCAACAATACCACCTTTGAGAAGAAGGAACCTGTCCTGTTCAAAGCATCTGCTTTGTCTCGTATCACTGCATTATGAATCAAAATATCTAATTATATCCAGGCTCTGCCAATAACTTCATATCTCAGTGTAAAGAAGTATGCTTAATTTCCCCAGATGAGAATGTAACTCACTTGTAACAGGAGAGATTTTGATGTTTTATTCAGAATAGCATTTGCACTTTAAAAAATGTCTGTTGTTCTTTGCATGTGAGAACTCATATTCTAGTAAGATATCAGGAAACCCACCAAAACTCCTACATTCAGTCAAAGGATAGTGGTAAGTAGTTCACTGGAATAAAACCAGCTAGGAAAAGGAAAAACAAGAAATGGAATTCATGGATACATGGATGGATGAATGGATGAACAGATTAGAGACAGAAGCAGAAACAGAACTGTGGGTTCACCAAAATATGCTGACACAATCACACTTTGAGACTTTCTTGGTTTTCAATGTTTCTTTCAATGAGGGTTCAATGCATTGTTATCATTCCAGGTACCAAACTTCTCTCCATTAAAATAGAGTTAATGGCTTCCATAAGAGTAGTCTAATGAAAAAAAAATGTATTTAAAACAACTTACATGAAATCACCAGCCTAACTTTAACTCTGTCAAATAAATCAAAGTCCTCTCTTCCTTCAGCATTATGTGAACTATGTTTTTCTTAAGTACCAAAAAAAATGAATACATAATTATTCAGGGAAAATAGTTAGAGGCTGATTAATGTTCAGTGAGAAATATTTCTGAACTGTCAACTAAATGCTACATAAACTCATGCAACAAGTACTGAGCCCATGGAGCTCTGAGGACCCTGTGGACAACAGACCCCTGCTGTGGCAATCCCAGTTCCAGTGTGATCAGATCGCATGTATCATCAATGCTCATGGCCGAGAGTTTCCAGAAACTGTGCTCTAATGAGACTTCTTAGGCATGTGCACTGCTGTGGAGAGCACTAGCAATGTAACTCTTAGTTCAATATCATGCTTTTTGACTTTTTAGTCAGGGAAACACTCATCACGAGTTTTGTGCAGTAATTTTTGTGTGTGTGTGGATCTCTGCTTGCTAAGATTTTTCACGAGCTCATCCATGAGCTGTAAAATATTAGCCTCATTTCATTTATATTCGTGTGTGATCTTGTTACCACCTGTGAAACAATGACTCTGCGTTCTTCCTGATAATGTGGCTGTGTGGGTTCCAAGAAGTTACTGGACTCTTCATGGAGGTGTGCCCCAAGAAATAAGAATTTTAAACACACTCCCAGGGTGGTTTCCGTGGAATTGTCTCAAGAAGCACTCAGTGTGCCAGAATGACTGTGAAGGAAAAGTGATGGAAAGGCTGTAAAACCTTACTCACCCAGAGAGTCTGCACAGAGAGATCCTGTAAATCCTGGGCTGGCTCCACAATTGGCATATCATAATGCCACTCAACCAGGACAATTCAAATACACCTAATTGAGCTACTGATGTACAGACATGGAATTCCTCTAGCCACCTAGGTGAATTCTGAGGTTATTTCCACAGGAAACGTTTTACAGGTGGATATACCCAAAATGTTGTTATGGCTGAAACAGTTCAAAATACCAAGAGACAAAGAAGTCAGATCAAAATGTGTTTTCAAAACTTTTCTCTCCAGCTCCGTGCATTCAGGCATTCCCCTTGTCCTCTGTTGTAAACCTTTTTACTTCCACCATCTGTGAAAGCAGAAAGCCATTCTTTCCATCCGTCACTGAAATATCCGACAGTTTATTGCTAACTTTTATTTAATAAAAATAAAAAAGTGCCAAAACATATTCATCAATTTCAGCACAAGACGATTACTAAAATATCTTCTGTTCAAAATCTGTGATTTTTTTAATCTCTGGAACTCTAATACTTCCTGTTCTTTGCATCTAAATGAAGAGTGACATTGATCCAGGAGTGTTTGATCGTGGTCCCCTTCCATACAATGATGAGCCCTGAAGTACACATCATGACTGCACATAGAAGGCTTACACAGCATTGTCTGTCACGCTGGCCTCCTCTCGGGAAGGGTGAATGGTCTTGTGGAAATTAATGTTAACACAACAGAAGAGAAGAAACCACCAGAGCAAAACATGTGTGTGCTATTTTTCAAATAACTAAAACTTCTTGAATCCACAAGGCAATATTTTAGTTCTGCGTAGGTGGCCAGGCATTTCTGCACAAGCATGTATGAGACACTTCTCCATGGCCACACTTCTGATGGCTCATGCAACTCGGCCAGGGGAATAAACCACCTGGGCTTTGGTTCAGTGGTGAATAATTGACTTGTGGATGGAAAGGAGACATAATAAAGAAAATGAACAAAGAAAACTTTGGGTAAGAAAACCCAGGGAAGAAGGATAGAAACAGAACTCCCCAAATGGAAAACGAGTGTGAATGTATTTCTGCTTTGTAAATATGATCATCAGAGAAGTCTTGGTACAGAAGCAGCATAATAAACAAATGAAGGAATACTAATCCAATAGACTGATTCAATTACTTATAGATGCCAGCAGTGCACACCCATCTGTCCACACAACTATGTGGGCCTAGGGTGGCACTTCCAAAAGGAGCCCTTCAGATCTATACAACAATGATGAGTGGGCTTCCTCTCATTCGATCTAATTTCAGCTCTTGTTGAACACCTCATTTGTCCAGTAAGAAATCAACACAGAGTCCCACGGTGTAGATTCCATTCTGATCTCACTAGCAAAGCTATTTTCTCAAGGATGGGAAGGTTTACTCTGTCTGCTGTGCTCCTACAAAACTTCTGCCCATAGCTTACAGCATGTCTCTCCCGTGGTATTCCACACAGCACAACTTCTCATCAACTAGGAGATTTTGTAACTGATGAATTAGCACAATAACCTCATGTACATAAAATGGATTGGTCTGATATTTCCAATCAACCACCCTGAAGCACTTGTCCTGATAGAACGTTGAGATGGACTTCCAGAGACCATTTACCATGTCGGCTAGTAGTGCCCTGTTCTAAATCTGGTCATGTCTCAGGATCTGGTATGTTATGTAATGCTAAAAGACATATGATGTTTCTCCCATAGCCAAGATCCATGGATATAGGACTTGGTGGCTAGAAAGCAAGAATGAGCCTTCTCTCTTTAGCTGCCAGAAACTTACTGGCAATTTTGATGAAGGCTCTGCTAGTCCCACAGTCTTCATCTCGAGGGGGCAATGTTTTCACCAGGAAGCAAAGGAAAAAGCTGAATTAAACTGGAAGTCAGAACTGTGGCATAGATGGTCGAAACTGCTGCCTGACCCCTGTGAGAAGTCACTAGATAAAAGAAAAGGTTCTCTAGATGTAGTTGTGGGTACAGCTACTGACCCTGAATCACAGAGGGAAATTCAGTCACAACTATACAGTGAAAAATACATCTAGAAGAGAGAAAAATCTTTTAAGGAAGGTAAATACATATCCTAGAATAAAACCAAAGGAAAGTTACCAGTGGCAATATCACTTTAGACATGGTGGAAGGGGCTCAGAATCCTTAGTTAGGAAGATTTGAGTCACATCACTGGACAAAGAACCACAAAGCTCTGAGTTGTTTGCCAAGGTTGAGGAAAACTGGGCAGCCAGGCATTGCGGCTCACACAGAGACACTCAGAGATACTTAGAAATCCAGAGGATCATGGTTCCAGGTTGCCCTAGACAACATACCACCAGTCCCCATCCTAAGAAAGAAGCCAGGCATGGCGGTACACACCACATGATGAGAAGTCTCAGCAGAAAGTTACCATCTGAGGGCATCTCTGGGCAATGACCTCAGAACCTACCTGAACAATAACACAGTTTTGGTCATGGCTCAAATAGTAAAACATCTGCTTACAAAATCCATGCCCTGATCCGAACTCCAGTACCAACTTAAATAAAAAACAAAATAAGAAATGGAATAGATTTGGGGGACATGACGCCATGTCCGTTGTTTGGAGAAACAAACAACACCAAACCTAGGAAGAGGGTGTGAGTCTGCTGCTGTGCCTGACCCAGAAAGGGGAGCCTTCCACAAAACAGAAACGCTGCTTTCCAGGATTCCCTGGCTCCTTAGCTCCTGATGGAGCAGTACGATAAACTTGGGTGAGATGTCAAAGGCAGATATGTTCCTGCTATTGTTATGGCCCACAGCTCCCACGTAAAGGGCTGGACAGTTCACAGCAATGCTGTTACCTCTTCTTGTCCATGCTGCAGCTGTTCCAGCCCTCACAGGGCCTCTCCTGAGTGCTGCAAACGATGAGTGGTGTTCTAACTCTAAGAGGAAAACTGCCAACTTCTCCTTGGTAAGAAACCAAGAGAGGACCTTGATGTCTCAGAACTAGAAAGGAGCTCTGAGAAAGGAACACGCTCTCATAGATTCTCTTTTGTCATTAAATGCGTCTGTTTAATTTTCTTAGTTCCTCGGCCTCACTCCCAATTAACTCTCTGCAAATGCAATCCCAACAAAAGCTAAAATGGAAGCTTCAGTGTCTAGACTTCTGATCTGCTCACAGTGGAGTAAGATCTAATATCTGTGAAAAACTGTATTCAATAACTTGTGGAGAAATTTGGTTCTGCGGGGAAAAAGTCCTTATGGAGCTTAAAAATAATATTCGTTTTACACTGACAAACTAGGTAGAAGTAATACACCATATCACCTCTCTCAATGAAACAAATTACAATGTCAAGGTCCCACGATGGTGAAAATGGTGAATCTCCTTCAATGGGGACATACAATCACTATAAATCTGGAGGAAGAGAAGAGCCTGGCTCTGAAGTGAGTAGAAGAGTGCCTTTTCCTCAGGTCCCTCATAGGCACTGCAGTCCATGAAAATGCACTGTAATTGGCCTCCTGAGGAATGCCACAAGGAAAAGCTTAAACCCTGCTCTTCCAATCCCAATCCAGACAAGAAGAGCCCATCAGCTTCCAGAGAACATATCAGCCCTCCTGGAAGGAGCACTTCACAGCCTGTGGTCCCTTTTCAACAGTTCTCCATCCTTTGTAGAAATAACTTCAGATCAAATTTCATTCTGTGGAAATTACTGGGCCTATTGATGCCTTCCATTAAAAAAAAATATCATTGTGACCAGGACAAGATTCTCTTAAAATGATCTGGAAGAAGACCTTCATCTCAAAGTCCTGGGTAACATTCGACAGTAGACATCTGCAAAACGCTGTGTATTCGATAGGGCTTCTCTCTAATCTCCCGTCCCGCAGGTTCAGTTATTCGTCAGGCTCGAGGAGGCACCTCCTAAGAGAAGAAAACCAATGGGGGAAAGAGAGGAAGGAGACCAGGCGCATAAAGAAAGACAGAGACAATCTGAGTCACGTCAAGGTCTCTTTTATTGAAAGCAGAGCAGGGTTTATATACCCTGAAAATAGGAGGAAGGGGCAGGGTGGAAAGGTCCAGGGTTGGGTCACACTGCCCTTTTGGCCGTTGTGCTAATCTCGAAGGCGCATCTTGTGGTCCTTCCAGGAAATCCTTTGAGTAATGGTTTCTGCCAGGTGCTGTTTACTCAGGACTGAGTTATTCGCTCAAGGCTACAGGATGTTGAATTGCTCCATTTCATGACCTCAGTCTCCAACACTCTAAGATACGTCAAGTATAAATCTAGGCCAGTGTGTTGGTGGATAGCCAGATGTTGTCCTGCTCTCAGAACGATTAGAGTCTCTCTCCTCTCCACTGTTGGTCTTATTTGGTGGAGACTCTGCATTCTTAGTTCGCCCATCCATTGCATGTGTCACATATAAGCTTGCTTGGGTGGATGTTGAAATCTGTCATGTAAAGCAGGTATAAGGCACAATGCAAAAGCCAAGTAGCTCACGCTTGTTATCCAGGAAACTGAAGCTGAGGCAAGGGCATCTCAAGTGGATGGCCAGCCTTTCCCTACACATTTGGATCTGGTCTCAAAAAGACAAATGGAAAACAGGAATAAAGACTATGCTGACGCTGACTAAGATTCTTGGAGCTATGGGCTGCATCCCAGTCTCTGCTTATAAAATGAATGATGTACTTAGGCTCTTCATAAACACACAGTCCTTCAAATCGTTGAATCGGGAAACAATGCTTAAAATGTGTTTTGAAACCACCACTTTTACTCTTCTTATTTAATGTGGATGCATACATTCATATCACCTTGGACCTCTCTTATCTATTTACTGACGTATCATTAAGCAAACCAATCAAGCTTGGCGCTGGTCGCTCAAACTTATAAGCTGAGGTACTCAAAAGTCTAAGATCCAGAGTAAATATAAGGAGGAAAAAATATAAGGAATGCACATGAGATTCCATCTCCACAATGAGCAGTTAAAAGTATGGCTAGAGGCATGTGTCAAAGAGCAGAGCATTATCTGAGCAAGCAAGAGAAGGGAATGAGAGGCTCTGAGTTCAACATTACTGCTGCCCAAACAACCCCAACAAAACCCATAACAAAGTGCTGCAAGTGGCTCCTGAATTCTTGACTGCATAGACATCTTTCAAGCATCAGCCATTTCCATCTGCCTGGTAGCTAGCAGGCAAGCATCAGCTACTCCTGGGGCACCATCTATGGTGCTATCCCTGAAAGGAAATTAGCAGGAGTGTGCTTATGGGAAAACTGTTCTTTTTCTTATCAAGCAGAGATTATACTGACTGTGTAAGGTGCTTTGATGTGACAACCTAGTATGTGAAACAGAAATTAAATTTAAATATCACAGCATTAAACTGCAACAGGAGAAGACAAGGCTGAGCACAGAATTCAGGCTATCTCCTCATTATTCCTTTAGTTTTCTAGCTGGACTTTGGTTTGACAATCATGAAAAAAACTTTCAACAACTGCAAAATTGGTCATTGTAGCCTCACATCAGTTAAATTCAAAGGGAAGAATAATGACAAAGATCTTTCGAAGGGAAAATAATTTATTTTGATTTTATGTAACTAGTAATCCAGATAAAATTTCGGGTAGAATGCAAATGTACGTAAGCTAAGACACTCTGTGGAAAAACAAGCGTAAGGTCAAAAAGAAAGTTAGGACTTGGACTGTAAAGCCATACCAGAACAGCATATATGCCTAATGGATGTGTACAATAGGACTTGTGGCTAAGTTACTTGGCAAACAATGGAAGAGACAACAAGGCAGAAATAAACAAAGAGCCCGAGACTGGAGCCAATAGGAATTGTCAAGGGTTACATTAACAGAATAGGAATGGGAATTGAAGTGAGATAGTATGTTTTCAAGGTCACAGGGAAAGAAGTTGAGCTGGGGTGGGTAACAGGATCAGCAGATTCATCCCCAAACCAGGTACAGCACAAGAACTATTACAGACCCAATAAGGAATGAGCAATACGAAAACCAGCATGCTAATAATGGGGACCCATCTTTAAGAAGTGAGTTATCTCCTTTCCAAAGATGGCTCTTACTGATATCAGCCAAAAGTGCATAGTTTGAGCCTCTTGAATCTTACACACTTTCATGCTACACATCATGTCCTTCTTTAGGAAGGGATGACCAAAAAGAAATGCAGGGGCCTTGTCTAATGTTTAGATGGCCCCACCTTAAAGCCCAATCTTGACCTTTCAATTTAATAACTCATAATTTCAAGAAATACTACAAGGGAGATCTTGAAGGTCACTGCCATGACTGTATAGATGTCACGTTTACTTAAGGAAGTTCCTTTTAGTTCAATTGAGAGCACCAAAAACAAGAGACAACCAGTCCCAAAGCAGTGAATGCTGCTGATAATAAATAGAAGATAATTTAAATCCACTGGCTTATACACAAGAACAGCATGACCTTGGTTATCTCACCTGCCACACTTGGGAAACATTTCATTCAGAGAGTAAGGTCTAATGTTTCTGGAGAAAACACCCTGATCAGTAACCTCTCTGTAATAATGACTCTAGGTCACAAAATACATAAGTTAACAAAATCCCATTGGTTTTATGTTTTGCCATCCAGGAACTCTAAGAAACATCATAAGTTACAACTTTAAGCCAGGCTAAAGTATGAAATGTTGAACCTCCCACTCATCTTAAGTGTCTCTGGAGTTTTGAAAAAAACAATGCAAGGTTTCCTCCATTTTCTTTGGTGCTACCCTCTCTCTCCTCACACACAGACCCACCACTGAGTGAGCAAGTACCAGCGGTTGTGTATTTTAAATACAAGCATTGTATTAAAATGCTTCTTATTTCTGAGGAGGGAATAAAGGGACCACAAATTTGTGTCATTTTCTTTCTTAGATATCTGCTGTTGGTAGAAAATAGGGCCTAGAAAACATTCAAAGAGCTAGGTCTTGGTTCTCATAGCAAACACGGGGCCTTGAAGATTAGCTCAGTGATCACCACAGAATCAAAACCTCCAGAAAGCTCCAATCACCGCCCCATCTGGAATCTATATCTCTGTCTTTTAGGACCTTTCACCTACAGTGGTGCCATCCTAGAAAGATGCAGGGATAGGAGAGACACAGCAAGACTGTGAATCTAGAAAGTCGAAACTTAAGAAGACAGAATAATCTTTTTTCTGAATATGCTGTTTGAGGCCCTTAGATGAAAAGAAATGCATGGTGGGAGGCGTTCCGTAGAGCTGTGAAGTGCTCAGGACAGCTTTGACAAAGAGCTAATGAGGCTCAGTGGCCACATTAGCTGTGGATGACATCTGCAAGTGAGGCAGTAGAGAGAGGAAAGTGCTGTCCACAAGGAAATCCAGAATTTCAGGCAAAAGAAGAGAAGAAATGTGAAGTTGGTATTGCTTTATAAATTAATATTTCATATTCTGCATGAATATTTAATAGGGCTTTAACCATCTTGCTTGAATTATTTAAAAAACAGAAGTAAAATAAATGTGAGGCGTTACACTTTTCAAGAATGGCAACCAAAGGGTGGCAAAATGCCAGGCTACTGTATGAAGAAATAGGCTGTGATTATTAAGCTTCACAAAGAAAGAAAAAGGAAGCAAGCTGGGAGCTAATCAGTAATGGCTACCTTGCAAAATCAGCCTGCAAGCCACCCCCACAGAAAACTCATGAATATGAATACTGAGCAAATTAAGAAGAAGCCAATGAGAAGGAGTGTTGTGATATTTCTAGGACAATTCAGAAAAATGTTTCAAATTATTTTATATTAGTTGCTGTCTCACTGGTTTTTAATGCATGCCATAAAGAAACGTGGCATGATTTTATTCAGCATTCCTGTTTATGTCTCTTGATAATTCTGGTTGGGAATATTTGATTAAAACTAGTAATCAGGACTCTACAAATGGTCCATGATTTTAGATCATGGTGGGCTTAACGTAAGTCCCCATTTTTTTAAACTGGTAAAATAATACTTAAAAATTCTTCCAAAATGCATATATAAATAAGATATCCAGCATCTTAACATGCTATGAAGAAGCATAAATAATTAACTGGTAACTATACTTCCTTAAAACCATAACTTTGATATATTCATGGAAGAGTAATTAATATTTAACCACTTTAAATGTGAAAAATCTGAGCACCGAAAACTTTTTGTTAGATATATCATTTTGGAAAATAGGCTTATGTATACAAAGATATCAAGTTACTTTCTATTTTCTTAAATAAAGCTTCTTTAATATTACCCTTCAATGGACAGCTTTTACCTCCCTCACTCCTAATTCAAATTTACTTCCATGCTGGGTAAGGAAGTAAGTCAGTAACTATATCTCTATACATAGCATACAAATTTTCTATCTCTGTATATAGTATACAAATATACTTGTAAATACATTAATATATACTTAATGCTACATATATATGAATATGATATATAAATATTATAAATATGTATGTGAACATGATATATATGAATATATCCTAAATTGCCTACAATGTACCTTTTAAGCTTTTATATCAAGCTAATCCAAGAACTCTATCTTAGTATCCTAAAAATAGGTAAAAAATCATGCAATTTGATTTTGCTAATTAATTAGACATGATTGTCTTTCCATATTATAATTATGAATCTTTAATGGTCAACTTCAATGCAGAATGATCCTTTAAGAACTTAATCTTTATGTTGGAAATCATATGAACCCAGTATTAGATCTTATCTCTGCATACTAAGATTTTTCACTTTTGTTTTCCTTTATTGTAGCAGAAGGAAATAGAAAGTATATATTAATGTATTTTCTAGTTTTAATTGTGAAGGTATGAGGTTGTCCTAAAGAATAATATTTAATGTTAATATCTTTGTTTTGTGACTTTTCTTTATGGAGTCATTTTTCTGTGCTCTGACATGCTTAGACATGGAAAGAATGTAAACATGAGGATCTGAATTATCAACATGAACTGCACAACATCAAAAAATCAGCAAAACTTGGAAATTAATCTCCATTCTTGACTATGGACTTTGAGAATCACTTCATTATTCATGGTGATGATCAAAACATGGGCAGTTATCTATTTTTTGACATGCTCTGCTCTCAAAAAACCTTATATTTCCAGTAAATGATGTTATTGAACATGGAAAGCTTCATAATAAACACAAACATTTAAATAGTAATTCAGGTTGGTTAATTTACTTCAATGGGATAGCATTATAAAGCAAATTATCTATCTAGCTTTATACTTCCATCCTACTAAATTAAGTGTATCTTGTGAGTTATCAATGAAACATATGGAGAATAGATGGGAACAGAAGATTGCAACAGAAGATAATTTCCCTAAAAAGTATGGAAAGATTATGTCAGTTGAATGTACAAGTTAAAATGATATAAAGAAGTATGAGCCAGCTACAGTGGCTCATACTTAAAATACTAGATGCTTCAGAGTTAGAGAATAGGGTCATGGCTCAAGACCAATGGGCAGAAAGGCATAATGGGAAAGGCCTGTCATGTTCCAGGCCAGCTTAGGCATACATTATTTTTAAAATACCTAAAGGAAGATGAGCATCTTGGCTTATGCCCATAATTCTGGCTACTTAGGAGGCTGAGATCTACGGATTTGGGTCTGAAGCCAGTTCAGGAAGGAAAGTCCATGAAACTCTTATCTCCAATTAACCACACCAAATGTTTGAAATGGAGTTCAAATGGTAGTTCAAATAGTGGCAGGTCATCCTTGAGTGTAAAACCTTAGGGACAGTGCCCAGACCCCAAGTTCAAGCCCCAGTACTGGTTTTACTTGCCACATTTAAACTCAGTGATACACAAATAACTTGTTTTTGATTATTTCAAATCCATGTGGTCACGTGAGTCTCAGAGCTCATGGACTCATCAAAGGGGGATTCATCCTTTGCTACAAAAGCTGCATGCTCTAGAATTAGCACCCTGATTCTGGAGCAGTCATGCTTAACCTGAAGTTGTTTTGCTTTTTTTGTCCCATAACTAATGACTCAAGGTCTGTGTAACACACAGATCTCCTTCTGCAAAGGATGCCAGACACACTGCAGACGTTGTCAGAGACCAGACGATCTGTTAGATCTAAGAAGTACACACGTATGGAAGGATAGCCAGAGGCTGAATGGACACTGAGCGACTCAGACACCCCGTATTCCATACACCATCCCCAGTGCCACAGCAGACACATCACGCAAATAATTAAACACACAGGAAAGCCAACTTCAAACCCATCTTTCAAGCAAATGACATATATGCTAGATAAAGTCCATGAGTATCATAAGGAGGAAGCAATAGATTGTAAGACAAATACATGCTTACGCAAATGAAATACTTCCACTGAATCTTGAAGAATAAAAAAATTCCAGCAAGCAAATATGGGAGGGATATTTATTTCAAAACCAAGATAAAATACTAAGAAAGGACTGGTGATATCACCACATGACATATTGAGTAAAAATGTTCAATGACTCCTAATTACAAGAAAAATATGCCATTTGTTCTTTCTAAAGGTAAAGATCCCTAAGGAAAGTTATAAAATAATGTGAAGTCCCATATTTGAAATATAATTATCCCATTGGAAAAGATAACTATGTTTTTTGTATCACAACACATACTTATGCTTCCTAACTCTGTCTACTTAGAAATCCAGAAGCAATGATACTCATAATTTAGTCTCTAAACCTTGATAATGGAAGAAACTGGGGATGCTTGGAGAAGTGATGGGTTCCAGTAGTAGGCAGAGGAAACAAAAGAGAGCCTGATCATCATGCCATGCCGGAAAACATGAAAACAGAAGAGAGAGAAGAGCAGACAAAGAGAATATGGCTCATTCCTGAACGCACAGGCAACATGAGATTGCTCCTCATGCCTCCAACCCAGCAGCTTCATAAACAAAAAATATATACTACAGATTTTAACATAGAAACGGAGATCCAACCTGGCAGAAACAAATCTTTGTATGGAAGTCAACAATGGAGAAGGGACAGCGGTCTGCCACAGTGTAGTCAAACTAAGAGACCACACGAAACAGGGAACAATTATTGGACAAAGACCAGAGCAATGAGAGCTCTGCTTAAATGTTATTTTGAAGAAACACAAGATTTTTAGAGTATTCAAGAATCTCCTTGCAAGATTCTAAGGAACCACAAGAAGAAGACAGTAATTTAATGTCAGAGAAACACAGCAGATTCATGTTCAACTGCATTAATCACCAATACTAGACAAGGAACATTCCTAATTTCTCCATATGATTCACTGAGGAAGCAACATAATTTCTGGGATGCTTTTGTAAAAATATATAATTTAGTCTTCTTAGGAGTTCTCCTAAGACAACCGACTCATTCAGCTCAAAGACACACCTGCAAATTGACTGATCTTCAAAAACGTTAGCTTTACATGAGGCAAGGAAGACAGATGGGGATGTACGGGCTGGAGAAGGCTACTGGGAAAATATTCATCATCTACACATGGCGTTGTTGGCTTCAGTCTCTAGACAGAGAAAGTACATTATAGAAAAATATTGATCAACTTAGAATGAGTTCATTTTAGATAATGAATCATATTCATCTTAATTAGTGATTGTAATATACTTAATATAAAATAACATTTGTAGCAGTCAAGTCCAGCATATAAGCAAGCTTCGCATATTGTTGGCTACTTTTCTATACGTGTAAAGTTAATCAAAAATAAAGTGTTTTATTCAAATTGTATGTGTACAAACACACACATAATTGGAGGTCACTGTCCTACTTTCTTGCAGATATAAAGCTTAGACAAAAGCTATCTCAAGGGGCTCTGTGCCTTTATTTGAATTACAGCTGCCACCATGGACAGTACATGTCTAAGGACATAAAAATTATGGGATGACGTCAATGATCTAAAAATTAAATATATATATATATATCCCCCACCTTGTATAGCAAGAGTAAAGATCTCATAAGTAATAAATAGTGAGATATCATCATTTTATTCATAATTGAAATAATTAACAAACACCTTACTGAGTAAAATCTTCCTTCTCTGCATATAGCATTTATCTTATTACCACATACCTACAACAATGCAAGGACCCTAAATGTATCTAGAATAGCTTGCCAGAAAGGGTTCAGAGCCACACACACATTTCAAAATTAAATCAGGTTGTATTTTCTTACTCAAAACATACATAAATTTGCCAGGCATGGTAGCTCACACCTATATTCCTAGCTACTCAGGAGGCTGAGATCTGATTCAAAACCTTAGCAGCACCAAAGGACATAAGACTCTTATTTCCAATTAATCACTAGAAAATGGGAAGTGTGCTGTGGTTCAAGGGGCAGGGCAGTAGCCTTGAGCTGAAGAGCTCAGGGACAGCGCCCAGGCCCAGAGTTCAAGCCCCATGACCCACAAGTAAATAAATAAATAATAAATTTCTTTTACTTAAATTATGTGTCTAGTTTTAGGATCATTTTTATCAAACTGCAAATCAACCATCATAAATGGAGTGAAGAGTCAAACACTAATTTAACTGGACTAATCACTTTGGATTGCATTAATCATTCATCAAACCACATGACTTACACTCCAGTGCTCTTTTCCAAAAACACATTTAACTAGCTTTAACATAGACGTGTACTTCCCAATGTTGGATCTGTTATCCTGAGAAGACCTTGCCTTTTGACTTCATTAGACACACTGTAACTAAGCCTCGAGGATGACATGACACTCTGTGAGCTGTAACAGGTGGAAAGAAACAAACACTGATGATTGGCATATGTGAGAGACAGGCACCCCAGAAGACCCCTTCATGCCTTGCAACTGCTTTGCCCCCTGGATTTTTCTCTTGCTCATGCTTCCTTGTACTAGTCCTGTTGAACAGCCCGAGGGTCTCTGTCAATCAGGGTTGCTCAGAAATCAGCATTAGTTGCATCCAGACAGGAAGCAGTTCACGGGAGAGGGTTGATGGGGTTATGCGGGAAATAATTGAGCAGATCTGATGTCTGTACGCTGGAAAGCCAGAAAGCCAGTGGTATAATTCGGCAAGAGTGTGAAGGCTCCAGATGGAGCTTAACATGCAAAGGCATGTGGAGAAACATGTCCTGGATCCAGAAAGGAGGGTACACTTACACTCCTTCCATTTTTCTCTCCTGTTGTGGCTTTCGGTGGATTGAGTGATACCCATTCACACTTTCTAATCCATTCATCTATTCCAATCCCTGTTTCTTCCAGAAATACCTTCTCAGACACACCTAGCATATTTTGCTTTTTAGTTGGGGATTCTTTAGCACAGTCAAACTAATGCAATGCAGTGAAATGAACCATCACAGATTCCCTCAAAAGTATTATTCCCATTCCTTTCCTATTTTCTGGACCCTTCTCCGAAATGTTTTTTCATGTACATTCTCAGTTCCATTCTCTCTAAGCTGTTTGCCACTCACTGACTCTTCTAGACCTTATTAACAGTTTTGTCTCCAGAGAAAACCCTTCCCACCAACGCACAACACATGATCCAAATGTTCTGGCCAAATGATGGCTCCTCCAAAGACAGAGGCCATGCTCGGCTTTTTGTTAGCTTTCCCCCATCCCCCGAACGATAAAAGACAGAATGTGAGTGGTGAGTCTTCTCATGCCCATCTTTGGCTAGACTTGTTATCTGCTTCAGGCAGTGGATGAACGGTTCTCTGCTCTCCTTTCTCTGGCTTTGGCTCAAAGAGAAATAACTATCTGGAGAGTGTCCTTTTCATTGTAGAGGATAAAAAACTTTCAAGGCATGAGCAGAAACACAGATAGGTATCTACGTAACCTTGAAATGGCACAGAATGATTTGTATCACATTGCACTGGCAAAAGAAGTCATCTGACCAAACTAAACATCAGAGTGGAGTAAACCAACAATGTTCAGTGGAACTGGGGAAGGAGGAGGAGTGGAAGTGAGCCCTTGCTTGCAAAAAAAACAAACAAACAAAAACCAACATTACAATGAAAACAATGTCTAGACAGAGACTCTAGCATGCAGTAGGTATTTAATCCAGTTTAATTTGCTTAGGCTTTCTTCTAAAAAGATTTCAGTGTCCTGTGGGGTTTTTTTTTAATCCTGAAAGGTAAGCAGTGTATAATTAGGGTCAAACATACCTCCATCAGGAATTTTCTTGTGAGTTCTTTGCTTATTTATTGGCATCCTTTCTGCCCCATGATCTCCAGAATGCCCTGATGCATTAGTTTCCTCACCCATGGTTAGCGGATTTGACATCTGGGAAGTGAGCAGTAAATGCTTGTGGAATAGAAAATAACGAAACATCCGTGAGAAAAGAAAAGAAGACGGAGACAGATCAAAGCAAGGCAGAGACAAAACAAAGCAAGTTACTTATGTGCCAAGAGCACCTCTTCCCTGGTAGAGCCCATAATTGGTGTTTCCATATTGAAGAGAATTTTGTTCTTTGCTTTGAAGTCATAGGCTACACTTTTATGTTAGCCACTTATAATTCACCAGAAGGTAAGTCTCCAAATTCTTGTGTACTTTCTCATTTCTAGGTCACAATGGATAAATGATGAAAAATGCAAGGTATGCAAGTTTAACTCAGGCTTGAGACCGTAGAATAATAAAGAGCAATACATTTTTTATATCTCAGTGAGTTTTTACCTTAACTACTATATGTAAAACCATGTGAAAATAATAAGATTCAACAGTATAATCTTCCATAACCTTATACTACTGAAGCAGAGTCAGAAAAATAGCTTGCTTTCCCTTGTGGGTTGAAGTATCCTTTACAATGCCCTATTTCTCTCTCATAATTGAGATTACTCTTGCTCTAAAATTAATTTTTTTATTTTTTTAAAAGATTTTATTACCACTGATTTTTACATCACATTATTATATTCATGTATCTGAGAAGCTTCATTGTTTTGTATGCATTCAGGATCATAGCATTAGCGTCATAAACATAATGTATGCAAAATCATGGAGAAACCTGAAACACTTACTGCTAACCGAAATGCAGAGAAAAATTAGTGTATAATAGCAGGTACATAACGAAATAGAGGTGGTCCCAACAAGCCTATTGCAAGCTGGAAAGATTGTAAGGCAAATCTCATTTAATATCCCTAACCTACTTAAGATCATAGCTTCACAATATAGCGGAGTGCACAGCTTTAAACACTACCATCACCTGGCTAACTGGATTCTGCCACTCACTTAATACGGCCCACCTTGCCCAGGGGATTGTAACACATGGGGGTCGCCGAGGAAGAGCTCCTCAAGGTGAATATGTGTCACCTGCAGCATTGTCCAGTCAAAACATTCCATAACTTTCCCAGCTTAGGACTGGCTGCAGTGGATGGGGGGAGAGGCCGTGAATGGTCACATTCCCTAAGGGGGAAAAGGCCTGCGAAGGGCCACAGAGTTGGAGGAGGCTGGCAACAGGATTGGAAATGATCTTTTGTTCTCTTCTGGGTGGTATTCACATGGACAGATCCACCGTGAGAAATTCCGGAGTGCCCTCAACGACCAGTGCAGGCAATATTTTGAGTTAGTCTCAAAATCTCTACCGATAGGTTTACCTATCATACCTGCAAGGCTATGAATTGAATTATGACTCAGGCCAATAATTAAGTGAAAACAACCTGCAGAAACTACAGGAATTTTGCACACATAAGTAAGCACCTAAATAAATTGCTCGGAAGCATTCTATGAGGCTGAGTTGGACTCTTCTACACAATATAGGGCCCCATTCTTTCCTTGTTTGGAGCGAGCTATGGTTCAGAATCCACCCCTCACTATTACAAACTCTTGGAAAAAAATTCTTCCAACAGTCATTTTGGGAAGAGGATTTGGGGCCACAGATTAGGTCAGAACCCAGCTGTCACTTTCGTCTCAGCTTAGAGAGATCATAAGCAAAGAACACAACTAGTCTGTACCCAGATTTCTGATCCAGAGAGGATTGACAATATAAATGTGCACCCATTAATACGTTAGAATTTTAGAATTTGTGATATTATGATAGGCTAACTACTACATCCATGCATTCAGTAAAATTACATATACCTAGAATGGAAATATGCCTAGCAACTGATGAATATATATAGAATAAACAAAATGTGATGCATATATATACACACACACATATATATATATATATGCAATAGCGTATCAGTCAGGAACAAAAGGAATGAAATATTGGTACATGCCACAACATGGACTGAACTTACAACTGTGTTAAGTAAAACAATACCCTTATCACAAAAAGGCCACATATTGCAAGATTGCACCTACATAGAACATCTTCCCAGGACACACTTAGAGTTACACGGACATTAGTGCTTTTGTAGGTCACAGGGAGGGACAGGAGACACGAAAGAACTGCTAGCGGTGTACGGTTTCCTTTGGAAGTAATGAAACGCTCTAAAATATTATGAAGGCTGAAGACTTCTGAGAAGGTCCTAAAAATCACTTGAGTCTATAATGCAGGTATTGTGCATGCAAATTAAGTCCCACAAGTTTGTAAAATTTATGAGCAGGGATTCTTTGCATATATTGAACAGAGGTTCCGTGTTTTGGATGGCCTTGGCTTTTGCCTTCTCTGTTCATTTTCACCTAGGAATTAACTCTCTAATGCAATGTCGATGTTGAACATTCCAAAACTCAAATGTCGTCTTCCTTTTCTCCAGGCGGTGTTAAAACACCCACCTTATCACAAATTCTGGTCATTCAAAGGGAAATCAATCACTCCATCTAGTAAAGGAATGTTCTGCTTGCTGACTGATTTAACTCTGAAGCAAATGGAAATTTTGCCATATAAGAAAGTAACCTCAGCCTGAAGAAGAAAGGGCAAAGGGAACACAAGCTCTGGTCTTCTTGGGAGCAGAATGCAAAGCACTGAAGGGAGCTGTAGGATGGCTTCTCTTCCCCTGGAAGACGGGTCTTGTTTTCTTTGGGTGAGGGACAGTGGTGTGAGAAGTCAGGGAAGGGAGAAGCCTGACACTGCGGTCCTGCAGAGTGGATAGGAACAAAGGCTGGCTGTCCACACAGACTGGGCCTTCTCATCATCTTGATCTCCACGGTACCTTCTGCAGCATGTGCTGTGCGGAGCTGTTCTAAAGGGTCCCTGACGTGCCCGGTGCCTCAAAGAGCCAGGACTACCTTCTTGCCAGTACACAAGGAATGTAGGAGGCGAGGTTCTTTCTTAGTGTATTCTCTTCAGGGTTTCCAATATTGAGTGAGTGTAATTCCAGTATCACCTATTTGATGGCTTCAGAGTTTTCCTTTGTTTCTTATACTGAATTCCTCCCCCCTTAGGTAATCTTTGAAGAATCTGCACGTTACATTTCCCCTCTCCTCACATTTTCACCTCTGCCGCATTCTGAAATGACTATGCTGTCATCTACCTGTCATCTAACTCCAGCCCCAGACACAACTTCTCCTGCCACTCTCCATGCCACGATGAAAGGCAGACTAGAAGGTCCACAATGAGAGGAGGTGGAAGATTAGAAACCAGGCTTCTTGGTTCCTGAGAGCAATAGACAGAAAGCAGCCAGGGAATCACATTTCTCAGCCACCCACAAATCTCCACAGCTGACACAGCATGAAAACTGGATGAGATGGTAACCAGAATGCCAGAGATTAGCCCCTGCTGGGAAAAGCCTAATCTCTTTGAAAACACTTGGGTGAGAGAAGACGCAGAGCTGACTTCACGTTGCTGTTAGATGATGACGACACCAGGGTTTATTCATTAACTGCATCAGTGAAAATATCAGTAGCCACACACACACACACACACATACACACACACACACACACTTCTCAGGGCATCTAGTCAAATGACTGCTGATTCTATCTCATTCATCTGTGAACGGATTTGGGACTGTCTGAGTTGAGTTGGACTAAGCTGGACAATACAGCTTTCAAAGACATGTCTACAAGTTATAAGGCTTCGTGCTTTCCTGCAGGTGTCCTGGGTTCTGCTCCAGCATACCTACTCCGGAGCGTGAGGCACTTGAGAAAAACTCTTTTCTTCGTTTGAAGAATCACATGCAAGGAAGATCCACATGCAAGTACCTCTCAAGCTGCTAATGTTCTCTTGGGCACAGCAAAATGCATGGTGAATGCAATATCAGTGGGCCAGGTGGAATACTTTTCCAGATAGAAGAGGGGAAGTGGCCACATAACAAGTTAGCCCACTAGAAAAGACAAATGTGGATTCCTGTCCAGTTATTTGCAGGGACTATAGTCTTTACATTTGAGAGTCTGTGGAAGAAGTCCTTGGTGAATGGAAGCTAGAGGGTCTGAAGAAAAAAACCCGATAGCTATTTTAAAAAAGAATTTTGCTTCCAAGAAAGTCTCTGAAATTCAAACAAAATATGGTTTATAAGATTTATAGTACTAGCTTCCCTGTATTTACAAAACATGCAGAACATCTGAACTATAATGCATAGCCCCAAGCATTATCCATTAAAGACTAAAGCAGTGAACTATAAGGCACCTAGCACAGTCAGAGTTTACTTAAAAAGATAACAAATATGCAATGCGTAGGAGTGATTTGATTGTGTGAACCAATATATCCAATTACCTAGGAAGTATAAACATCACATACATTCGCAAATAATTACTTCTGCGAGTTGATCAAACTTGCTACTCTCAAAAAGGCCCACCTTGGGTGTACTTTTTAAAAATAACACTGGAGTAAATTTGTGAAAAAGGAGTAAGTAGGAGAGGGAGACCAGACTGCAGAAGAGCTTATATCGCACAGAGGTGTTGCTTAACATGTGTTTTTTTAGCATTTGGACAATTGAGTTAATAATTAAATTTGTTGAAAATAAAGAGAACTTTTAATAAGATGTCATTACAAAGAAGCTTCTATTTGCAGTAAGGTCATATTTGCATTGTTTCCTACAGCCCTTTGATGAAAACATTATAAACATTGTCAAACTGCTTACATTTTCCTATGGGTAACATGTTTTCTATCCGGAGAATGTTTAATTAATTTACTGGTTAATAATTTAATGCGATCACTGTGTGGCAGCTGTTTTGACACAACTGGCTTCATTATAGAAATGCTGCTTGTGAAACGAAGTCAACCACAGCAAATGGACTTATTGAATTATCCAACTCACCAATTATATAGTGTAAAGTTATTCATCCTCATATAATTTGATCAGGAAAAGAATCATTTATCTTTAGCAACTGTGTAATATTTCCTATTAAGGCACAGGATGGCTGCAATTTTTAAACTGACGGTAGTTAAACTTTTAAAACACATTTGAATGCTGAATCATTGCTGATTTTCTCAAACCACTTTGTTATTTTTTTAAAAGAAGTTGGTATCTAAGTAATTGTTCCTCTGAGTCTATTTCTCTCACCACTTAGAAAGGACCACTTAAGTCGTTCAAATGCAAAATGTCTCTCAGTTATTATTATGAGCCATGTAATTTGGTGGAGATCGCATTCTTATTATCGTTCAATGTTTATAAATTAATGAGTTCAGAGTCAATTCATTTCCTAATAAAATCAACATAATTTAACTGGAAACTCTGCAGTATTACCATTTCCATAGTCACCTAGTAGAGGCACTGTAGCGGAGAATTTGTAAAGGTTGAGCTGACACTTAGCATTTTGTATTCATAGTGCTGTGCTCAGCACTAATATTTCTTTCCCGTCTATTTATAGTTCTTTGTGTCTGATCATACTTAAAGACCCTGTTGATGCAGCGAAAGATTGCTTTTCTGTTATAGTTAACCAAGTGGATCCAAATAGGCTTATCAGCTAAAATGAATTCTCCGAGGAGCCAAGAGTGAACATTTCAACTCTCCTTTAGGGCTAAACAGATTAATTTTTGCTATTTAGTCAATCGTTCCAGACATTTTTCAAGTGATATTATTTAACTAAGAGTCAGGAAGAGTCTAGCCATTCTGTAAAATATTTCTGCCTCTACTTTTCTAACACTCAATCCAAATACATATGTCTACATAAACCATCATTTAATAATAAATGACATGTCCCATGTCACTTCTTGGCAAAATAAAATGACACTTATCCATCTACCACCTGTGTTGTTGGAAAGGAAACAAAGTTAGAGGTCAGCATCCCAAAGCAAAAGGTTACTGAGATAAAGCCAACTGAGGAATGCAGCACAGGAAGTGTGCATTTAGTTTAGCAGGGGTCTTTCAAGGTCCTACTTAGGATGTGTGCAGAATCCCTACCCCTGGCTGCCTAGAACAAGAAGTTTGCTACCTCTGATAAAGGATACAACCATCAAGCTACTGTATTCCGGACATGGCCTGCTCAGCCTAGATCAGAAGACCTTGGCTCCTGGGCTCCTCAAGGCCCTGTGCAGCCAGCCTCCCTCACTTCCTCCTGCCACTCATTTCAGCTCTCTGGTTAGGAAGGTGTGAGTTGCTGTGAGCTGTATCACCCATGTCCCATGTCCGAGACAGCAGCAACAAGGGAGACAGGAAAAGGAAAGCTTCCTTGGTGTTCTAGTCTGGGGAAACGAGTTTGCAAATAGGAGGAAGAATGAAGCGTGAAGATTCAATAATCTTGGTCTGGAGCATCCTAGAAGAAAGATGTGGTCCCCTGCTGTGAGAATTAGAGGTTAGGTTAGAAAAATAGGAGCACTGAAGAGAAGAGAGTTGAACTAATTTTAGTGATTCATAGCCCATAATGGGGACAGCAAAATGTTTAATCTTTTAGAGGAATGTCAGTGTAGGGAAGGAATTCTCTAGCAAATATAGGCTAGAAAATTGTACAAAAAGTGGACAAATGTGGTTTTTTGTGCAGCACAGAAGAAGTATAAATACAGAGAAAAGACAAGTCTCAGATTGCAAGAAGATATTTATAGCACTTCCAAATAGCGAAGAGTTCTGGGCAGAGCATACTTCAGTGTTGACACATATCTGTAAAGGAGATTCCCTCCCCACATACCTGCATGCTCGCAAGCTATACATACACACGTACATGTACCTAAACCACACCTACAGATACCTGGAGGCATGTACATGCACATCATCACAAAAACATGTAGATACAGACAACATACACACAGGCATCTACACATACAATACACACAGTCAGTAAGAGGTAATTCCAGAAGAGGAAATCTTCTATTAGCAATAGGAGTATCTAGTCTACCTCATTCATAATTTCAGAAAACTAATTTTAAAATGATGTTTCATTCATTTTATTGTAAAATGCTTAATTGCCAGACTACAAGCAGTACTAACATGACCGATGGGAAAGAAATACCTAAAGAATACGGTGAAAGAACGACTTTCTAGGGGCCTGGAGTTTGGCCTAGTGGTTAAAGTGCTTACCTAGCATGCACGAAGACCCGGGTTCGATTCCTTGGTACCACATACATACAAAAAAGCCGGAAGTGGTGCTGAGGCTCAAGTGGTAGAGCTCTAGCCCTGAGAAAGTCCAAGGACAGTGCTCAGGCCATGAGCTCAAGCCCAGGACTGGCAAAAAAAAAAAAAGAACGACTTTCTATACTCATACAAACTCATTTGCTAAAACCTAGTAATGCTGTAGGCAGTTACCCATTAATGGCATGATTTCCCACATATATGTAGAAACATAAAATACATATGGACCAATATATGTCCATATAAGGAAGAGCACTGATTGCAATTTAGTATAAAACAACAAACATAAATGTTAATAAAATGGCTATAGACCAATAAATACATTTTATATGGATACCATGTGATATTGTGTGAGTTTTAATTGTCAGCTTTCATGAAAATGGTAAGTGAAATATACCAGGCTCAAAAACCCAAATATCGCTTGTCACATGTCCTAGTTTATTTTTTATAGACCTAGGATGCTTCTGCTGCTGCTGATGATGATGATGATGATGATAATGATGATGATAACAATGTATTTTGCTTGTTTCCCCTGACAGATGCTTAGTCTTTCACCCCTCCACACCTTTTCCTGTTTCTCTTTCTTCTACATAGAATATGCTTTCTCCTCTGTCCTTCCAGATCATTCTGTCCACATATAATGGCCCAAGCATTGCAAATGGACCCACATGGCATGACTCCTTTCCCCTTCACAATCACACTTGTTTATGTGTATGTTGCCTGTCTCCCACTCATCAGTGAGATTATCCCAACGTCCCCATCTGCTCTGAAACCCAAGTTCAACCAGTAGATGGAATAGAGTGCATATTCACTGAGGCAATGTCCATACTTCTTGGGACACTGAGTTGGGTTTTTAGTGTTCTGGCACACCAGACCAGGAGCATGGGAGCCTAGCGAGCTCCTCCCCCACCCCCAATGATCAATACCACTGAATTCACCACTCTCCCTGTAGAAGCATGGTCCATTCCCAAAGTAAGGTCTACCAGGAGACAGGTGGGAGCACAGAGAGAAGAGAATGCAGCGTTCTGTGATCTCAAGACAAGCTGTGGTCATATCATAATTGAAAGAATGTGGACAATGGTGTACCAGCCAATCAGAACTGCTTTTCCAACTGTGGGGTCCAGGCATTCTTGAGAACCACACACCTTCCATTGCAGAAGGGCATGGGAAACGAATCTTCACATCTAGGGATGAGCCAGAGCCTGTGTGCTGATGAAAGCAGCCGCTCCTCTCCCAGAGGAAAGATTCACAAGCCCCTGTCCTGAGGGCTCTCAGCTTGGATCTTACTGACCTCCATGAATATCTGCTGAATGTGTCAACTAGATAACCTTTAAGCTGTGACCTGGGTGTTCAGTAAGTAACCCTCTTCTTAGGACGATTTCTCTCTGAGAGAAGAAGTTTCATTTCATCTCCTGAATTGCCCTAGGGCACCTTCCAGCATCTTTTAGTCTATTACTTTAGCCAAGAACTTTTACTTGGCCTCTGGTGAAATATTTCAATTTTTATTGCTATTTTGTTTTTATAGTTTGAATGTTTTGCCTTTTTTTTTAAACTTTATTTTGACATACATGAAGGAGTTCATTAATGATTCAACACAAACTGAGATGTATTGGTATTTTTAATGTGCTTAGTTCTAAAATTATGAAATTATCTTTCTCAAATTGACCTCTCAATTTACATCAAGGGTTGTTTCTGGCATAAATAAAAATACAAAGAAACACCATTATTGTTTCCACACCCCCGGAACCATTTCACACATTAGTAAGTGATGTCACCAGAAAAACTAGATGTTTCCTCAGATCTGTTGATTTCATCAAGCTTATCTTTCCAATTAATTCAATTATAAAAGCCTAGAAACACACCGCCAAATCATAGCACTCTTGAAACATGTGTACCCACAAATTCTATAATGCTCAAATCTGCTGTCATAATCTACAACCTTATTTCCTTCAGCGACAAGTATGTGAAAATGTAATTTTTTTCTAAGCAATCCAAAACTTTCAAAGCCACAAGTCAGGACAAACCTCACATCTCCACAAACCTGTCAATGCTATTCCAGTAAATTTGAAGGAAAAAATATCATCCATCTTAATTCTTTCCATTACTGGAAGCAAACTCACCTGCAAACCATTGCTATCATATCTTTCTGCTATTTTATGGTTTGCTGAGGACTTGTGTTCTCCTATTAGTATACTTTGTGAGTTCTCTCCAGCCTCATACAGCTCGCCCTTTTAGTTTAGCTTTTTATTTAGCGTGTTGCCTCATGAAGTTATTGGCTCCAGTGTTCTGTTCTTAGTAGGACTTCCTTCATAACCATCCCTAACTCGACTGCCTCCCTCCACTTCGGCCTCATCCATCCCTAATTTGGGTTCATTTGTTTCTTGGTCGCTGTTGCCATTGACTTTGGACTTAATTTGTTATGGATTATGTCTTACTAGCAAAGTGAAAACTTCTCCGTTTTGATGATTTTGCTTTATCTGTCTTTCCCCAACAGCGTAGAGAATCTTTTCCCTTTTATATATCATACGGTATTGAACACCTTAGAGATGCAAGAACATAAGAGAATTTCTATTCAAATTCACATTGTAGGAAATTAAATGCTTAAGTGTGGAATTTCAAACAAACAAAAAAATCCAAAATACTTTGTGTGTGTGTGTGTGTGTGTGTGTGTATCAAAAACATGAACTGATAAATACAGAAGTAGAATATCTCTTAGGAAGAATATTTTAAGCCAGGCACTACTGGCTCCTGCCTATAATCCTTGCTACTCAGGAGGCTGAGATGTAAGGATTTTGGTCGAGCAAGCCCCCGCAAGACAGTCCTTGAGACTCATGACTCTTACCTGCAATAATCACCAGAAAACTAGAAGTGGAACTATGGCTCAAAGTGAAAGAGCTCTAGCTTTGAGTAAAAGATCTCAAGGATAGCACCCAGACCATGAGTTCAACCCCATGACCAACAAAACTCAAAGAATATTTTGGGTGACATGCATCTTCAGAGTACATAGTTGACACATAAAGGGTCAAATTAAGAAAACTGACCTCAGAAAAGCCTATGATTAAAATAACTATTTTTCATTTTATAATGTAAATGAACAATACTAGAAACACATAAGATTTCAGTTTCTGTTATGAAAGTCAAAGATCACACAAGTTTCTTAGGACTGCCAGAATAAATGCCCTGAGGAGAAGAGGTCTGAAACTGTGTAAGTTTCCTCTTAGACGGTCACAAAGGGCAGACACTTCAGCAGGGCTACATCCCTCCAGAGACCTAAAAGAAATCATTTCTACCTCTTCCAGCCTTAATGTGGTAATATACCATTAAAAAAAATCTCACTCAAAAGGAATTTAGACCTTGAGCATATCTTTCTGGAGGATGCTATTCCATCTGCTGCAGATAAGTTAGCTAGAAATACTATCCTTCGCAGGGCGACAGTGAGGAGAATAAAGTAGGAACCATTTAGTCAAGGAATGGTGATGCTGATACACAGCCCACTTATTAAAGTTCTTAGGGGTGTGCCAAGGTATTATTCACATTATTCCTTTATTATTTGTTTATTCCTGCAGAAACACTATTCTGTATGAAAGGAGAGAGTTTGTCCTATACATTTCAGCATCTAGAATCCCATACTAGTTCTAGTGTAATAAATATCTCATTATAACTTTGCTTCCAGGTACAGAAATAGAAAAGGAGTCATGCAAATGTGTGTTCTGGTTTTAAAGACATTTCCTTCCACACTCCTCTGCCCCCCAAGTTGTGTAGTTTATTTCCAACGTAGTATCTAGTAAGTATCACTGCTGACTTGGTTTACCCTTTGTCCCAGCATTTCTGTAATTCCTGTCCCTTCCCCAAATCAGATAAACATATATAAGACAAAGGGTATAGAATTCAAAAACAGTGGCAAAAGGGAATAAGCCAAAGTAATAAATAAAGGAAAAAGAAATAATGGCAAACAGTACAATAAAAAAGCCTCTTGTTTCCTTTCCTTGGAGTTCATTTCGACACAATAATCCTGATGGAAAACCTGAGGCGCAGAAATTCCACCATTACTATCTTTGGGGAAATTCTACCCATGTGAAATGACTTAGATATATTAATGCTTCTTCAATAAAACTGTAATATAGTATGTTTTTAAATCAGCTGTCAGATCTTTATGACTATATTTTAGACATCACAAACAGCACCAACAAAGCGAAAATAGGATAGGGAAGGGGGAAAAACAAGACGAGAGGCAGGGTGGGGGAAGGGAAATGGGACCAAGATGCGAGAATTAATGGACCTTCTATCTGGTGAATATAATGTAACCCTTCTATTAATTACAATAAAAATATATGAAAAAAACCCTTTTTGAAAGAATGAGGAAGAGAGTTTCAGAAACAATAACATAGATGGGATGAAATTTACCAAGTTTTCACTATATGCATTTTGTAAATATCATAATGTAAGATTGCTGTGCAATTCATTATGCCAATATTTTTAAAGAACAAGGTGCTTGTAAAGGAGATGAATAAATTTTATCCAAATACAGAACTTCTTGTGTGATAATTGTGTTTTGAACTTGGGTTCTTTCACTTGCTAGCCAGATACCCCTCTTGCTGAACCATGCCTGAAGTCTTAATTTTTGATAGTTATTCATCTTTTTAAAATAGGTACTCTCTCCCTGTCAAATTGCGTGTCTGGGTCCAATTCTTCTGTCCTAGGCTCCCTAGGTAACGGGGTTAACAGGTAAATATCACTACATCCAACTGGCCAAAAGCTACAGCCTTCTGACCCTGAGCCTTCAAGGCAGTGAGGGTAACAGTAGTGACCTACCCACTCCTGTTCTCGTACAGAAGTTTACAATCTGGGCTCCATTTACAAGGTTTGCGACTACAAAGGCAAATCTTTCTAAACTGAAGTGGGCTGTGCTGTGAGCACCAGGAGGCAATGACCTGGGAAGGAAATGGGTATGTTTATACTCAAGGGAGCAAGGTGTAGCTCCTGCTGGTATACACTCTTTCATTCATCCATGGTGAGATGAGTTTCCTGGAGAGATCAAAGCCACCAGCTCATAACACTGGGGAGAGCAGTGGAGGAGGATCTTCACATCAGGGAAGCCACTGGATGGCTGGTGACACCTGAGGAAGCACACGTGAGCCTCAGCCTTTTCACTGAGTCGATTCAAAGTGTCTCCCTTTAGAGCCCGCTTCTGCGTAGCCTCTGCTTTCTTTGCCTGCGACCCTGCTAGCCTCCCTTCTCTCCAGGCTTTCAGCACAGTCGAGAACCAATGTCAGCAATTTGGTGTATCATCCAAAGTTTCCCCCAGACTACAGAACTACAGCACTCACTGCTCTTTTACACTGCAGACACATACACATGCATGCATGCACACATGAGTTTTCAGAATGTATTAAATAGTGAAGTGCATCTACATTCACCATTGCTAACTTGGTCTGCTGTAGTCCATGATTAGAAACAGTAGAATTCCCCTCCCACAGCCATCGTGGTTCTGTGTCACTCCTGTGACATGCTCGATAGCATGCGCGGCTCATATGGAAAACCATTTGTGGTTTCACTTCCACAGTATCATTTGTCCCCGATCAATGGTCATGTTAAAACAGTCAATGGATACGTTTCAATAGCTTATTATAGTTTGTGGCTCTGTTGTTCTATTTTGCTATTAGTTCACCCCAGTGTTGGTGTCCTATGTAGGCGTGGAAGCCACCTGTGCTCTCCAGTGTGCGCTGAGGGTCCTGGAAGGCGAGGGAGGAGCTCTGCATGCATCCATGGCTGATTCAAAGACACCGGAAGACCTGCTCTCTGGCCAGTGTTGTCTTCTGGGGTCTGATGTTACAAGGGAAGAAGAATAAGGGAAGAGCCACAGCAACTAAGAAACTTGGATATGGAAATTACCAATGGCTTTTGCTTTTGAAATGAACCATTCGATCTATAATGTTCTATCGTGTTCAAAATATGCTGGTAAGGAAAGAAAAAAAAGCGAATAGACTATCAGTGAATTATGTAAACTACTACAGAAGCCATGCCACAATCCTACCTTGTAACGGGCTTCCATGGCATATACAAATCTTTCTTTAATGAGAACTTGGGTATAATCGCATGTGAAACTCATTAGCCAAGATGTCCATGCGTTCATTACAATATACTATTTGCCAAAGACAAAGGAGTTCCCATCCATCGGTGTTGTGACAGGCAGCCTGCAATGATACCTCACGGCGAGACGGGGAACTTGTTCTTCTTGGTATCTTAAGTGTTCTCCTGCTGGAAAAATCAGAAGCTTACAAATTTTTTTAAGGGCAAAGTGGAAATTCATAGAGAAACATGACAGGATATGTTTGTGTGTGCAAATATATAGAAGTTTGAGGAACGTGTTTAGCTAATTGAAAGTCTGTGATTGACCCAATGAATGACTGAATTTCATAATATCTACTGTATAAACTCCTATGTGAATATTTCCAAGGACATTCTTATGGGTCCTACCTGGACCTATCTTGTCTCTTGAAGTTTCAGTAGAACACAAGATACAGGCAACTGCTTTTCGGTTAAGGAAGCATAATACAAGTTATTCTCCTTAGTCATTCTTCTTAATTACTTTCCATTCATTTTTCTTAACCAAAACACTGAAGTTAATTTTCTCAGCTCAACTGCAGAACTCACATCAGCTCATACAGAATTAGATACTGATAGAGATACATAAATATATGTACATATATTCCTATGTGATTCATCCCCAGTTAGGAGTTATCAACTTTTTGCTTTCCATAGGATAGATATAAAAATAAATATCTCTGTACTAAGTCTCAAGCTTACTACAGATGAGAATTGGGGTTGTCTGGAACAAGGACTCAGTTCTCCAGATCTCAGGAAACTAACCTAATTTCCATAGACATTTATCCTCCATTCATCATCCAGTAGAAATGTACCAATCCATTTGTCATCCACTGAAATACAGCAGTCCTCAGCCCATCCTCTAAATTGTGAATTTCCCTAGCTATCTATATTTGTGTCCCTTAAATTGCTCTAAAGTCACTCTGATTGGAACTCCAAAACCAGCTCCATTATTATACTGTCTTGGTCAATGCACAGCTTCTGAAAGAGTCTACCTGCTACATCTCCTGAGGAGACTTTCTTCACAACCCTAGCCAGCATTCCTTCAGGAAGCTGCCTTACCCCGTCCCAGGAAGGGAAGGCCGCTCTTCTACCGTGGTTCACTGCATGTTAAACACCACCACTGAGGGCAGATACTGTGATTTTCAAATCACATTCTCCTGAAAATGGTAACTCTTTTTTTTTTCACAACAGCCAGATTCCCAGTTCTGATTCCATTACAACCCTGTCATCTGTTTGTCCATCTGAAATATTATCTTGGTTCCTCTTTTTCTGAATTTATTTATGTCTCTAGTTAGGATGCCTTGAAAAAAATCTCTTCTCTCCTCTTCCACACTCTGCCTTGCTAATCAGTCAGAATCATTTCTTTACAAAGATTCTTAACTTGGGGCTGGAAGTTTGGCCTAGTGGTAGAGTGCTTGTCTAGCATGAACGAAGACCGGGGTTCAATTCCTTGATTCCTCAGTACCACATACATAGAAAAAAGCTGGAAGTGGTGCTGAGGCTCAAGTGGTAGAGCTCTAGCCTTGAGAAAGTCCAGGGACAGTGCTCAGGCCCTGAGCTCAAGCCCAGGACTGGCAAACAAAAAGAAAAAAAAAAAGACTCTTAACTCTCTTAACTTAGTGGTTAAAAAATATGGAGGAGACAAAGCAAGAATTCTCTAATTGCAGGGAAGGTATACTCCAGTGGGATAAAGACACAGTAAATAGTAAACACAGTAAGTAAAGTGACAAACTCAATCCACAAAGTGTGGCCTAAGGAGTACAGAGACTACTGAGGGTTCAGACCCTGTGAGGGGCAACTGTAGATCTGAGAGACTTTAAACTTCCTCCAGGATGACAGAGGAAAGGGAGTGAGCCTCGTGCAGCCTGGGGGAGGCATTGCAGCCCAGGGAGGCCAGGGGAGGAAATTGCTGGTGGTCATTACAACGATAAGAGGTGGGGGGTTACACCTGACCGCGTGGGATCATGGTTTGAGCTTCAGTGTTCACCTGAGATGAACAACACAGCTCCCTCTGACTACAGGCTGGAGAGAGCTGGGGGAGGAGTGTGAGGGCGTCACTGAGTGGAGGTGTAGGAAGAAGCTCTGTTAATGACTTAGTGGTTCAAGTTCTCACCAGAGCAGCCCCAGTGGAGGATCATCAGAAGTACAGGAGCTCTTGATGTTTGCAATGGAAACTCACCAAAAAAAAAGTCCATAATGCTGGAAGACAGATGGAGAAGGACAAGAGGTTCTAGGAAAGATTCCTTTGGGGATTTCTTTGACTCAAGCATCACCGGTCCCTTACATTACTGCAAACTTAATGTTCTTCCAACATCAATTTTTGATGTCCTTGTTGTCTGGTATTTCTTTTTCCTTGATACTTCTTTTTCCTAGTCAGTCAGGAGGCTTGAAATCAATGCCTAGCTGCTTCCCCTGAGCATTTTCTGCTCTGTCTCTTTGAGCCACAGCTCCATTTTTGGTTTCGGGGTGGTTGATTGGAGATAAAAGTCTCATGAGCCTTCCTGCCTGGGCTGGCTTTGAACCACAATCCTCACATCTCAGCCTCCTGAGTAACTACAATTACAGACACGGGTCACCAGAACACAGCTGGGATTTTTGTTGTTGTTGTTTTTATTCATTCATTTTCCATGTTGATGTTCTACAAATGATTATATATTCTCTATGCAAATTCCCATCTGAGTCTAAGTTAAAGCTAGAAACAGGGAAAATGAAAATGTAATATTGCCCATTAACTCATTATTAGTTATTTTTCCATATTGTATCTATATATGCAGTTATTTGTATGTATATAGACAAACTATACCTGTGTGTAGGCATATTTACATGTATAGATATATATATAGTTACATTTTAAATGGCTACCTAAATAAAAGATGCTTTGAAAAGAAGTTCCATTGTATTTGTTTTCTGCTATCTAAAAGACATTCTGTGTGACATTTCTAGTCATTTTCTCAAAATACTGGTGATTTGAATGAAACAATGAAAAGACTGGCTCTCCCACAAAGATCCAAGAGAATTTTAAGTACTCAAGTAATCAGTGGAAGAATAAAAAGGAAAATTAAATTAGTCTCAGAATTTATAATAATAATAATGTAAGCATATGCTTGTGGAAATAAGCAGGTTGAGTTCTTACTACTTCAAGTTTTAATAGAAAGGGATGAGAACCATCTGACTGGATTGCCCCATTCTCTCTCAGATGGAAGACTCATTGATCTATTTTGGAAATGAGACATATAATGAGAAAAACTCGGAGCTTTGAAGCTTATGCAGCTGCATATTAATGACTGCATCTGTTATATTTTGCTTAGAGTTCTATCCATAGAAAGTTGCATAACTACTGTCAAGCGATTCAAAAAAACTTCCATTAATTTGCAATGGTAGCAATTAGCAAGAATGGTGCTAAGCCTGAGTAGACCTCAAGCTGTCAGTGGCTGGCCATTCCTATTTAAAGTTTTTGTAAAATTGCACTATCCATTTCCTCAGAAGCATTAGTTAACACACACACACACACACACACACACACAAACACACACACACATATACTAACTTAATATATTAGAATATATACATATGTCTGTGTCTATATGGACAAATATAGTGGGGAGAAACCATTTATAAATACTAAGAAAAATCTTAACTATTTGAATCTCCAAATGAATCCACCTAGTATATAAATGACCACGCAAGAACACAAACAAAATGTCAAGTCACACATTAGAAATACTTAAGAGAAAAGAAATACATTGGAGGCTCAATAATAATGTGTACATGATCATATAAAATGATGTTTATTGAAATGAAATCCAAGAAATGGAAGCAAAAGGGTTTTTGCGATTCTATTCCCCCCCTCCATTCATTTCTGATTTGGATTCCTATATGTTTTGTCTTGTGTGTAAATTCATCTGTTTGGGGAGGGGAGAGCACAAACATGGAGGGACAACGGTGAAGAAATACAACTGTGATAATCACTAGACACTATGTTGAAAAGGAATTATGCAGCGTCTGGGGAAGGGAATTGGGAGGGAAAAACTGGGAGAGAACACTGTTCTAAAAGAAATGAACTCCTTACCTGACTTACGTAACTGTAACCACTCTGTACATCACCTTTACAATAAAAAGAAAGGAAAGGCAAGGAGAGGAGGAAGGGAAAGGAGAGGAGGGAAAGGGAGGGGAGGGGAGGGAGGAAGGAAGGAAGGAAGTTGGAAATCAAATCACTGAATCATCACTGAAAACCACCATGACAATGATGTTTCTGTGTGAAGAAAAGTGTGGGTGGGTTGTCAGGAGAGCAGGGCTAGAGCTCTTACCCTGCTACTAAACATCATGTGACAAACAAGTCTCTCCCCTTAGGGTCACCAGGTTTTCACCTCACAGATTGTGAGGCTGCACTGTAGAATACCTCCACATATATTATCCTTCTTCCAGATAATGACATAGGTAGCCCAATCCCCCCAAATTACTGCATTTCTTTGATGCACACATGATCTAGCTTTCAATCAATCCAATATTCTTACATTGATAACACACTGAAATGATGATAAAAAATATCACCAAGCCTTAACACTTTTCCCATTCCTATCACTTTTTAATGCTGAGAATGAATATACAAGGTACAGGATGTCAGAATCTGGCAACAGAAAGAGCTGCCAGAGACAAGCAATAGAAATTCTGGACTTTAAATGCTTGTAAGTGGTACCATGTCATCTCTTCTGTAACCAGATGCCTGGAGGTGGGTTTTTCCTTGCTTGGGGTCATGACTGAGATGGTTGAGGAACACCCGATTTCAAGTCAGATGGCAAAGTCTTTGTCATTCTGCACTGTGGCTCTAACTAAGGAGAAATTTTTCAAAAGGAAAGGAAATTATGCTCACGCAAGGAAACTAGAGGATGTTTGTCTTTCTGACCTGTGTCTCTCACTCATTTTTACTTTGAAGGATGGTATTTTTCAGCTATCTATAATAGACTGTGTGAAATGTGAAGAGGATACAACTATCTGAATAAACTTTATAACTGCCACAAGGAAGAATACATGTGGACCTGCATAGAGGAAGAAAATTAATCGTTCACATGCATTGTGCTCCCGTCTGAAAGTATCCACGTAGAGATCTTTCCTATGGTCTTATGATAAACCCACCTTAACTGAGGTAATAGACTCTTCCTAGAGACCATAAAATCTTATATATCGAGGAAAGGTCTGCGACTCTAAGCTGTAGACAGAGTGGAACCAAAATCTAAATACACAATAACAACTTGGGCCAAGTTACATTTCCTGTCTTTCATTTTACACCAGAAGGACAATCTGTGAGCCAGAGAGCTCAAGATCCTGGGAAGCCCAGAATGTTCACTGACTGGGAAGAGTGTGAAGTCTGGTGCTCAGGGAAATAATTGGTCAAATAAATGAATGTTCACAAAGGTTAGCGTACTTGGCCTTAATGATTTCTTACCTGCAGCAATGTAAGAGAATAAGCATTCAAAATTACTAGCCATTTAGAATCCTATCCCTCCTTTCACTATCTGGAGATGGTTTTTTGTTTTCATCCCAGCAATTCTGCTTGCCTGTCCACCTTTGTGAAGCTTTCGTCTTTGGGCAGAACAATTCTTTCCTAATGACCTGTACTTTTCTTTAGAAGCAGAGACCAATTGTCCTACGAATTTCTCTGGATAATCATGTCCGAAGCAAGTGTGTAGACTTGGAGGCATTCACACATTGATTTCTGCAGAACAAAAATGACAAACAAAAGGAGAGGATGGAAAAGCTGCCACTGAGAAAGCAGACATCCAGGTCCTCTTGCTGAAATAGCTGCTCAGATCACAGTCTGAAGGGCTTTGTCACAGTCAAGACTAATACCCGTAGTGAGATGTCAGGCTGAGTTTTCATGCTAAAACTCTGTGCAATCTGTGTCTGAGAAAACTTAGAAAACTCTCATTTGATTTTTAAGTTTACATCAAGCAAAATTAGTTTTTAATACTTTCTGGAATAATGTCTGTGCATTTACCTGTGTGTTTCCCTACTTTACTGCTTATGTATCAACTTCCTTGTATTTTTGATTAATTCATGGTAGATACAGAAATCTCTTATTTCATGATACTGCACTATAAAAGCTTATATTTCACATATTATTGCTACATATTAAGCTAATTTTTACCATATAAATTTTGTCTGTACCTTAATAGAAAATTAGTATAGGCAAATTTTTTTTCAGTTTCTCTCCCATATGGATCATCTTAATTGCAAAGTTGTTGGATATAGAAATGTGTCTTCACAGAAATAATAATAAAAAGTAGATTTTATCTACTAGGACTGCATCTAGCATCTGGTGTTCAGTAGTCAAAGGAGCACTTCCAGTGGGCACAGATGGAGAAACATAACCCTTTTAAGAACTGGCATCATTTTGTAAAGTACATTTAATATAGTGTGGTATTTTTCAAAAATTATCCAAGGAATTCATAGCAGCTGAGGATTTGAGCAACTTTTCCAAATGTTTTGGTCATATACTCTTAGCCTTTTTAAATAATATGAAAAATACTAAATAGAATCCATTTCAACTATTGTTAACATAATGCTCTCTACATTGTGACAATACCAAATTCCCCTGATAATCCTACTTCTTTGCATTGCTTTGAGTATCAGGATGTGGATGTAACATGTACCCAAAGATAGAAAGTATGAGATTGGCTGGGCGCCGGTGGCTCACATCTGTAATCCTAGCTACTCAGTAGGCTGGGATATGAGGATCACGGTTCAAAGCCAGCCTGGGCACCAAAATCTGTGAGACTCTTATCTTCACACTGGAAGTGGTGTTATGGCTCAAGTGGTTGAGCACTACCCTTGAGTGAAGAGCTCAGGAACAGTGCCAAGGCCCATAGTTTAAGCCACAGGATTGATCAAAAGAAAAAAGAAAGTGTGAGATTTTTATACTATGAAAAAAATATTTATTTGTAAGATACTAATTTAGAGGCTAACAATTTTCATTCTTTGCATTAGTAATTCCTTTGATTCTTTTCTACCTTGTCTATAACTGTAAATGTCATTAATGAGTCTGAAAGCTTCTTAACATTAAGTAGAATACTTTGTTGAATATGTTCACTTCTTTTAACTTTTTACTTATTTTCAATTTAGTTTATATTCTGATACTTTTCTATCTTGATAGATATTTGGAATAGGTACCTCTCAGATATATAGATAGATATTCCCCAGATATATATGAAATGAAAGAGCATATAAAATTTATGTTGTTGATGAAACAGTTTGCACATAAATCCATACAGTTCATTTATCACACAAGGTTTTACATGTAAGAGGTGAGAATGCATACTTTTCCTAAGAATACAGAAGTTGAAAATAATACGTTATTAGATTTTGGCCTACTACCAATGGGGTGCATTATGTTATATGCCTGTCATGAGCCAGTGCGTTATCAGAAAGAGTTTGATCCTATCTATGGACAGGTAAATAACTGATAGAAGGATTGATAGGTAGATGACAGAAAAAAGGAAAGAGGGATGGAAGGAAGGAAGAAAAGAAGGAAGGAGGAAGGAAGGAAGGAAGGAAGGAAGGAAGGAAGGAAGGAAGGAAGGAAGGAAGGAAGGAAAGAAGGAGGGAGGGAGGGAGGGAGGGAGGGAGGGAGGGAGGGAAGAAGGAAGAAGGAAGGAAAGAAGGAAGGAAGGAAGGAAGGAAGGAAGGAAGGAAGGAAGGAAATAAGAATGGCCTATAGACACATGAAGAAATGCTCCACATCTCTGGCCATGAAAGAAATGCAAATCAAAACAACTCTAAGATTCCACCTCACTCCAGTTAGAATGGCCAGGATCAAGAAAACTAATAACAGATGCTGGAGGGGATGTGGCCAGGAGGGATCACTATTACACTCTTGGTGGGAGTGCAAACTCGTTCAACCACTATGGAAAGCAGTATGGCAGTGCCTCAAGAAACTAAACATAGAGCTCTATGACCCAGCAATTCCACTACTTGGCATTTACCCAATTTTCCATAAACAAGGGCATACTAAATCCACCAGCACAACAATGTTCATTGCAACACTATTCACCATAGCAAAGATATGGAACCAACCTAGATGCCCCTCAGTTGATGAGTGGATCAACAAGATGTGGTATTTATACACAATGGAATTCTATGTTGCTGTCAGAAAGAACAACATTGCCCCATTTGTAAGGAAATGGAAAGACTTAGAAAAAATCACCCACACGAGCATAGGCATACATACACAGACACACACAACCTTTTGTATTTACTATATATTGAAAATATATTCAACTTTCCTGAGACTAAGCATAGTGAATCATCCAATAGAAATTACAAACCGTTAGTAGATCTGAAACAACAGTTAATATCCTTCAAAAAGTATCATAGGGGTCAAGAGTTTGGTCTATCAGTGGAGAGCTTGCCTAGCATGCACCAAGCCCTGGCTTTGATTCCTTGGTTATCACATACACAGAAAAAGCCAGAAGTGGTGCTGTGGCTCAAGTGGGTAGAGCACCAGCCTTGAGAAAGCTCTAGTACAGTGACCAGGTCCTGAGTTCAAGCCCCTGGACTGGCAAAAATAGACCTTACACACAATATTTAAGGTGCCAAAATACCTTTAGATACTAGATTGTAGAGTAGCTGGTAATTTTATTTCCTAGGACTTTAGAAATATTGGGAATTGTTGGAAACTAGAAGATAATTGTCAAATTATCAGTGTATCATCAAAACAATTCTGTATGGGGTATATTTTGATATTTATCATTAAGCCTTAAAGGTAAAAGGTAGATAATTAAATAGCTGACTTGTCATAGGCAAAAGGAATGTTCTGTGATTTATCACTTCAGGTAAGATGTAAGAAATGAAACTTTAAGTGGGTTATGGGTTATATTTTATTGCTTTTAATTTTAACTGAAAAATGCAACTAATCAGATATACATCTTCAACAAAGCTTGCAAGATTAATAAAAATAAATGTGGTGTCAGCACAGTTTATTCCCCTATAGACACTTGTCCTAAAAATCTCGATTAACTTTCCTCTAGGGCTAGAGACTTTGAAGCAAAATATTACAGTTCTCTCTTGCTGCCTCTACTGAAAATATTTCTAAAGTTAACTAACACTTTTTCTTTGTAGCACCATATAGGAATACTGAAGAGCCAAACTCTTGAGATGTGTCAAATTACTTTTGGAAATAATGACTTGTTGCCATGGTAACCTTGAACCTAAGACACCTATCTCAAAATCTCAGTCCAGGTAAAAAAATGAACACCAGAGATTTTTTTTAAAACAATGACTTAGTTGCCTGAATGAGAGTGCCTTGTCCTTTCTTTCCTTTAAATATTTTTTTCTTTCCTTTAAATATTATGTGATTAAACTACCACCTGGCAAATGAATACTTAACTCAGATACCATTATTTTATTCCCAGGCTGTGGAGAACTGTCATGTATAGAGCTCATTTAAAAATAGAGTGTTTATTACATCTCCTAGAGAAGTTTTAAACATAACTTTTTAATTTTGTTAACCAAAATATACAGGTACTTTATTGCTTTTCTATATATGTGATTTGAACCCACTGTGGAGTGGTAGTGACATTTGAGGAAAATTGGCAGAAAACCATTTTCTCACACTTAGAGATTGGTACTGGTGTCTGTTGTGTAGCTGGGAAAAGACTGAGTGTAATAATGCCTGCATGTTGGTATAGTGCATCCAAGCAGTTCCTGCCCAAGAGACAGCACAGGTGGAAAATGATGCTTGCCGAATGGAGCTGGGTGACACATAAGCTTTGAGGTGGTACTGCAAGACCAGACTTCCACATGATAATTCTTCTGTTTAAATCGGCCATAATTTGAGAAGCATCATGCCAAGGGACTAGTTAATTATGGGAAATCCCTTCCAAAGTAGAATACTAAATAAGTTATTTAAGTCTCCCTTCATGACACAGTGTGAAGCTGAGTGGAAGATTAACTAAATGGGAACTAGCTGAAGAATAAACGAGATCCTTTTTGCTCAGGAAATCCTAGAGAAGGCCTGTACTGCATCACCAGCAGGGAATGAACCTGACCCTGACGCTCCTCAGAGAATCTTCTAGATACATCCGCCACGATGAAATTCATCAGTATTAGTTGGAAGAGCGGCAGCCAACTCTCCTGGGTCGGGAAGAAGCCAGTGGAGAGGCCTCTGCTCCCCCCCTTGCCTTCCCACTCAGGCATCCCACAGGGTTTTTGGAAATGTGCAGCAAAAAAAGCAATGAAGTTGCTTTGCCTGATATAACATTCTCCCTGGATTAGACAATAACAGCACTGAACACGTTCAAACTAAAGAAGGCCTACATGCGTCCTCTAAACCCACTGGCCACACCAGTGAAATCCAGTGAAAAGTCCTGTCTCCAACAGTAGAGCCATGACCGGAAATGTGTGATTGAAAGTTCCTTCCATTTCTTTCAAATTAACCATCTGTTATTAGTACATAATAAACATTAATATTTTGCCTTCTAATGGGGTAATGAGACATAATATATATATATGCTACTTAATAAATGAATTAGTATATTACAGTGTTTCATTATGATACTCAATTAGTAAAGGAATACATTTTTTTCAAATAAGCTTATAAGGTATTAAACACATTTCTCTCCACAAGTGTTATTATTTCTTTATGATGAAATCCTTCCTATTCTATTTTTCAGTGTATAGTCTTTTATTACATACTAAAATGTACACTATACTGTGTAGATAGATAGATAGATAGATAGACAGACAGACAGATAGATAGTATAGTTTTTCCGTGTGTGGTATGTCGTGGTTACTATGGTATCCTAATGTACAATGACACAGGTGTTGTGGAAATATCCAGAACAGTAAAAATACACAGCCTCCAGGATGATTCTTCTCTGAATATTTTCGAGGAACTTCCATCTTGGCTTCCATGATGCCTGGACTCATTTACGTTCCCACCACTCATTTACATCCCAACTGTGGGCTTAAAACATTGACTCCGGTATTGGAAGTACTAAGAGAGCTGCAAAGTGCTTCAGTCGGATAGAACGTGTGGGAGAACAGCTTCCACACTTAACTTTGCAGTTCTGGAGGATGGTTGTCAGAGGGGCTGGGTCTTAACTTCCGAGCTTTGCATCCAGAGGACCAGGGAGGAGAATGAAGTTGGAGAAGACTTCGTCGCCAGTGATGACTTATCACGGGGGTTTCCATTTGTTTTGTTTTCTTTGTTTTTAAAAGGGTATGTGCTTTAGGCAAGGAAAGCAGCAACAGAAAACCTTAGCTCGTGTAGACAAGTGGCACAAGATCTAAGTTTGTAGAAGACAACAGCATATGTTAGGGAGCCTACGGGGGCTCGGGTTCTAGAGAAACAAATCCCTATATGTTGTGGTATAAATGTGAATTAGTGCAGCTCCTCTATGAAGTCCAGTATTAACGGTCTTGACTGTTGGCTTCTTCAAAGGAAATACTTGGGAATGGAAAAAGACTTTTACAGCAGTAAAGCAGTTGCTGTACGAAACACACGGCCTCCTATTTCAGAACAGATGTTGTGATATGTGATCCTCAGATGAAATTTTCCTAGGATAGCAATCTCTATGAAATCTCAGTGGAGTGCTATGAAATGCTCAGCTGTGAGGACTGTGTCTGCCTCCTGACTTGAAGGCATTGCCTGCGTGGGGGTGAAAACTGAAATATGATGTCCTGGATGGAGAATCCAGCTGCTGAGCGGGGAGTGTGGGAACCACTGGTCAGCCAGGAAGTTCTCGGAGCATGACTGTGTCACTTCCTATTGACCCTGGCTTCTCATTTAGATCATTAAAAATAGGCCTATGACACTGGTGACACTTTGAGAAGCATTCTCCCCAGAGTAGTAGCAGTCTGTCAGAGGTACTTTATGGGGAAACACAGTCAGTGCACAAGGCACCTAACTGAAATGAATCCAGAGACTTCCTTCACAGAGTCTTGCCATCAGCGCAGCTATCCTGTCTTCATGGATTCTCCATCACTTCCACAGTCATTTCAGACAAGCCCGATAATCTTCCCCACGCTTTCATTAATCAATAGAGCACCTCCTATTTGAGAAAGCATCATCCTAGCATTGCACATTCGCCGTTATCCCCAGCCACTCAAGCAGGGATATCTCCATTAGTGGCAAGAGAAGGTGGTTTAAAAAAGAAATTAAAATGCCTCAGGAAGTCAAATTAAATAAGCTGCAAAGCAGAGTGAGTCTGGTTTTTGGACAGATGGCTGGCTCGCATCCTATCATGCACGGGCTGTGCAGTGCAGATGATGATGTCATTTGATCAAGTGCTGAGAGTTGAGGGGAGTGGTGAGGGGTACGTGGATGTCATGGTTTGGGGGAGTGCTCCCCAACGTCCCCTCCCCAGAGAGGGGTGAGTGGTGTGGCCGGTGAGGAATCATCTGTGAAGCCCGGGGAGTGAGCTGCCTCTCCCACACTGGGCAGCAGCCATCAGTGAGCCACGTTTTAATATTCTTGTTAAAGCGCCAGCCATCTGGCAGAGAGCAATTCCAATGGAAAGGAAAGCTCTTATTTCCCGTTTTCTGTTTATTTTAGCTGGAGCACATTTGTTCTCTTTTCTTTGACAGTGAAATAGTTATATTTAGTAAGAAAACATTATGTCAGGGTTTTATGAAAAGGGAAAAACAGTGCCAAGTGAGGTGAAAAATATTTTCATTAATTTTAATGATTCTTCTGAATGCTTCAAGCCTTGAATTTTATACTTTGTGTCTGTAATTCTCGCTTTCAAACGTTTTACTCGATTGAAGAAAAAAAATCTCAGACTAAATTCTCTATTTCTTTTCTTTAATATTCATGCTTTGCTACTTATTTTCTCTGTATGTTCTCCTCTCTCTCTCTCTCTCTCTCTCTCTCTCTCTCTCTCTCTCTCTCTCTCTCTCTCTCTCTCTCTCTCTCTCTCTCCTCAGTCTCACTCTATCTGTTTACAACCTAGCACACATTCCTCTTCCATGTCTGTGTGTCAGATATTTTTTTTCTAATCCTTTCCTTCAGTACCTTTATATTGCATGACATAATTTGAGATTATTTCAAATAGCCTGATGACTCTTTAAAATGACGCTAGTCTGTTCTTTCGCTCAGCAGTATACGTGGGAGAAAGAAATGAGCAGGTCTACTGACTCTGTACAGGCAACAGCCAATGTATCTCCCCATCAGTTCTAAAATGGGATCCATTTCCAAAGATAACACTTATTTTCTCTCTGAAAACTAGGACAACCTGTGGGCTTTGTCAGAAGAACAATCATCCTTATCATTGGCCAAAAGACATGATAACTAAGCATAAGTAATGTAAAGGATTTGAAACATTACCCCGGTGCAGTGCATCTTGGGTAGACATTCCCTCTTGTTTTCCACCTTACTACTTCTGACTCTCTCCACTACTTCAATTCAATTACTCTAATTCTATGACTTTGTGCATACATAAATATAAGTAAATACATACCCTATACCATTTTGAGGCTGCTTACTTGTCATTTTTACTCTTCTCGTTGTTTTCTGAGTGTCTGGGCACTATTCGGATGTCAATTTTGAGCTGGCACTGCAGCTGTCTGGACCCATTAGGACATGATCTCACCTCAGGTATGTCCTGAGCTAAACAGGACATACTGACAGATCATCTCTTTCAGGTAGATGCCTCCAGCAGGACTGGCATTAACCTAATTAGCAAACCAAGAATTCACCTTTGACGAGTGGAAAAAATTAAGACAAAATTAAGAAAAGTGAGGTGAGCGTTGGGGAAGGGAGGGATGACTGAGAATGTTGAGAGGGGTGACAATTGATCGAGATTATTGTACTCATAAACTCTTTCTGTGCGATTGTTTTTGTAAGAGTTTTATTGAAGTATTTTTAATCAGTGAATAGATATCAGTAAATAACAAACGGATATTTCATATATGGAAAAAAGAATACTTATTTTAAAAAATTTATTGAAATACTAATACACGGATAGAAATGAAACAAATAAGGCACTGCCTGTTACCTTGGGCTTATGTATGGTATAATAAGGTAAAGTTGCCATTACTACTGAATGGAGTAGTTTTGTTCATATATTTTTATTGTAAATAATACAAGGGTTACATTATATTCACCAGATAGAAGGTGCATTACTTCACACATATTGATACCCTTTCCCATGTCATGGTCCCCATTCCCCCCCCCCTGCTCATCTAGATTTCCCCCCTTCCCTATCCTATTTCAAATAACCAATTAAGCATATGTAAAATATATCAGATAACAAGGTGAAATATTGTAACAATATGGGATAACCAAGGGATGGAAAAAGAGATGAGGGATAACATAGTACATTAAGGACAACAATCACTCATTATATGACTTTTGTTTCTATATCCTAGAGGTCCTTTCATATAGCTTCATACTATATGGCCTTATGTATCAAGGTTTTGCTCTATTGCAAATCTCTACTAGGAGAGCCCAAGGTTTCTATTGATTATGACAAATGAGGGAAACCATTGAGCCTAAGTTCCTTTGAGTCTGGCTTACTTCACTTAATAAGATTTTTTCTAAGTCTTTCCATTTCCTTACAAATAGGGCAATGTTGTTCTTTCTGACAGCAGCATAGAATTCCATTGTGTACAAATACCACATCTTGTTGAGCCACTCATCAACTGAGGGGCATCTGGGTTGGTTCCATATCTTTGCTATGGTAAATAGTGCTGCAATGAACATCGTTGTGCTAGTGGATTTAGTATGTCCTTGTTTCTGGACAATTGCCAAGTAGTGGAATTACTGGGGGAGCTCTATGTTTAGTCTTTTGAGGAACTGCTGTACTGCTTTCCATAGCAGTCATAAACTGTTTTGTTTTAATGGCAATTCCTTCATACAACTATTCAAGATAATAAAAAATCAATTATAAGAAATAATATAAATTATATAAATCTTTTTAAGTAAGTAGCATTATCCCATGAAGCTCCCTTCAACCTTCTGATTTTTAAGTATTTATGCTGATTTTTTTCTCCAAAAAAGTCTGCTCTGTAGAGGCACAGAATGTACAGTTTCCTTCAGAAGACTGGAAATTTGTGTTGACTCTCCTTTTCTACATTCATTATAAAACATAAAAAGTTAAAATATCAAAAGCAAGCACTTTAAGCTTTATAGTATGCCATATGATAATGTGAGTTATAATTACTGATCTTTTCTTTTTTTCCAGTCCTGGCTTGAACTCAGGGCTTGAGCACTGTCCTTGGACTTTCTCAAGGCTGGAGCTCTACCACTTGAGCCACAGCACCACTTCCAGCTTTTATCTATGTACGTGGTACCGAGGAATCAAACCCGGGTCTTCATGCATGCTAGGCAAGCACTCTACCACTAGGCCAAACTCCCAGCCCATATTTGCTGATCTTAATAAAGATCAATTTGTGGAAGGAAAATCATTCCACAAGAAATGATGCATACTGAAACCAACAACGTCATCTGAGTAGCTTGTGGAGATGGTGCTGCTAATCCCTTCACATGGATTCACTTGTCTGATGTTTGAAGACAATCTGGCATGTGCATACATATAGCCACACAGATGTGACCAGAAGGGATTGGAAACAAAGTAAATAATGAAACCAGAGCACTACCACTAACAAAAGTGGCTGTTCATGATTTACTATTCAGGATATCATATTCCATTTTTCCACCAGTTCCTGCGGTGTTGCTTTGGCTGGAGAGGTGCTTTCTCTCCCACTGGGCTATGTCTTCTCTAAAATACACTGATGCCCCTTCTAGTGAGGACACACTCTCAGGTGACTGGTCAAGGAAGATTTAAGAATGCACATATCTTAAGTGCCGAGTGAGAAAACAATTTTGATTTCTCAAAATATATAAGTATTCTACAATTATGCTCTATCCAACTTATAAAAGTGTTGTTTTTGTTATTTTTTCAGTTGTGGGGGCTTGACCTCAGGGCTTGAGACTGCCCTTCAGCTCCTTTGTTCTCAAGGCTAGAGCTCTACCATGTTGAGAAACAGTTCCACTTGAGGTTTTCTGGTTACTTGGAGAAAAGAGTCTAAGGGACTCCTGCCTAGGTTAGCTTTGAACTGCTCCCCTCAGAACTCAGCCTCCTGAGTAGTTAGGAAGAATACTAGAGGTGAGTGGTTAAAAACTATATTATATCGCATTTTTGTGAAGAAATAGGAAAACATACATTCTAAAAAATGCTTTAATTATCAGAAAAAATCACTTATGAAACAGAAGTCCTGGAAGATGAGATGGAAGAAATGAACCGGCAACCTTAAACTTCAAACCAAAGCCCATCCTCGAATCTCTGGTTTTATTTTATTTTTGTTTCTGCATTTTCTTTTTCAGATTGTTGTCTTATCTTTTGCTTCACTGTCTTATTTGTGTTTTATTTATCTCCTTATGATTTGAAATAGATATGTTCAAGTCCCCTGATTGCTAATTTCAAAGATTTAAATAGCATATTTGAACATAAATTACTCTAATTATAAACAGCAGGAATACACTATTATTGGTGATTTCCCACCCATGTGAGATGAATAATTCATCCTCTGGAACCTCTGTTTTGTAAAATCTATTTTGGATAATAAAAGCAAAACATTTTGATTGGTATTGCAATAATCATTCAGTTCTTTGAAAATGTATTTAATTGTTTAATGTCACTGTATTTCCTTTGACATAGCCCTTATTTTTAATTATCTTTTGGAAATAGTATATTACTTTTTAAATCATAATCTCCTTTATTTGAATCCTCTTATATCTGTAACAATTTTACCTATTATTTAGTGTTTATAGTGATTTTATATTAATATTCATAAATTGCTTATCTTCAAATCCTATGATTGAGAAGCTTTTCCTTTTCACTCACCCAAAGACATCAAATTAGAAGTGTATGTGGATTCTTAGATTATTTCAATTTTATTCTATTTCTTTTAGGGGAATCTGATACTTGTTACATTTTTCTAAAAATTTGATTTTTCAAAACAGCCCAAGTACTTCTGGGAATTTTACTACAGAGTTGATTTAAAGCCAATGGAATTCAAAGAAAAGAGAATCTATAGTTATTAGTTGTCACAAGTTTAAATAAATACAAATACAAATAATTACTTGTGCTGATGGAGTGGATAAAGGTATACCTCTCAGTGTGGAAATAAGGTACTGTTGGCAACTGGCTAAAACAAAATAGAACTCAGTGCTAAATATAGTTTTACTTTTTATAAGTATGCAATAAATATATTTTTGTTCTTGTAAGTACCGTTTTGGTCTTGAGTTCATGCTGCATCTGGACTGTCACGGCCATGAGTGCACAGGAAATGTTAACCTGATCATACAGAGGCTTAGTTTAGCCTTTGCATCTTTTACTCCGTAGACTGCTGAATGTGATGCGTGTCACCCAGATAACAAGCCATGCCTCTGAGAACACTCGAGCCTCGAGCTTGGTTCAAAGCATTAGTGATTATTTTGTGCTAAGGCAGAAGCTCTGTACTCTATTGGAACCCAGTTTCTGCGACTCTGGCCTATGCCAGAATTAGCAAATGAGCTCCAGAGTCATCAGTTTTTTAGGGGCTATAAGTGTATGCTTTAAAAATCTATTTCCCCATTTTTCATTAGAAATTACACATTGCAAACTACTTCATTTTGCTCAGAAGCAAATAAACCATTTATGTGATTTTTGGTCAGCATTTAAAGCTTCAACCACTAAAAGAACAATCGATAAAATACCCAAGAATAGGGGCCGGGAGTTTGACCTAGTGGTTAAAGTGTTTGCTTAGTATGCATGAAGACCCGGGTTCGATTCCTCGGTGCCACATATAGAAAAAAGCCGGAAGTGGTGCTGAGGCTCAAGTGATAGAGCTCTAGCCTTGAGAAAGTCCAAGGACAGTGCTCAGGCCCTGAGCTCAAGCCCAGGACTGGCAAAAAAAAATAATAATAATAAAATAAAATAAAATACCCAAGAATAAATATAACAAAAGTTACACAAGCCTATAGTGGAAAATAATAAAAATTTTACTCAAAAACTTTAAAAGTGAGTAATCTAGAGCAGTTATTACCCATTCTTAGAAAGGAAGCTCCACATCAAAAAGGCATCTCATCTGGGACCGGGATTTTGGCCTAGTGGTTGAGTGCTTGCCTAACGTGCACAAAGACCTGGGTTTGCTTTCTCGGTATCATATACAAAGAGAAGCTGGAAGTGGTGTTGAGGCTCAAGTGGTAGAGCCCTTGCCTTGAGAAAGCCCAAGGACAGTCAGTGCTCAGGCCCTGAGTTAAGCCACAGAACTAGCCAAAAAAAGAAGGGGGGGGGCATCTATTTTGAAATTCTGAAATTCAAGATTCATACCTAGAGGAAGCATGGCTTTAATCAAACCACAAAAGGAATTTGGGCCATTAATATTTTGATTCTGTTGAAGTTATGGGAGACCACTGATCAGTACTAGATGCCAACAGCTCAAATCAGAGTAGAGTCCTTCGTGCTAAAGTTGGTGAGCAACCAGAGAAGACTTCTGCCGACATCTGAGTTATTTTTCATTCACCAGGCATCAGAGAAACCAGGAGGGGGAAGGCAAGTAGCCATGTGTACATAAGCTAGGGGGAGCCATCCCTCGGGAGCCTCATCTTAATCTGACAAGGAAGAGAGGAGGCAGCACACTCCTAACTCCCTTTCCTCTTCTGATATCTCCTTTTCTTCATCAACTCACCTCTGCCTTCTTCCCCAGCACCCATCTGTCATGTCCAGTGCATCTAGCCCTATGTACTTAGATGACATAATTACTAAGAACCTAATTACATCTTTAAACCAATTTTTATTAAAACATTGGTTTGAAATAGAGAAAACTTCCAATGAAATTTTTCAAAAAACAAAAAATGTTTCTGGAAAGTACTTATTTTAAATCCAATATGACTCATGACAAAGCTAGAACTGAAATGGGATCCATTCTAAGTTATTATCCTCACAATCTTTTTCTTAATTGGTAAAAGGAAAATAATAGAAAAATGGAAAACAATTTATTGAAAAATATCTTATGTCCTTTCAACTATCTGGGGAATGTGTTCATGCCATTTATTTCTACTTCATCCTCTTCTGTTTTAATTAATTTACTTATGTTTTAAAGTCACTAACATGAAAACCGGAACGACAAATGCAAATTGAAAACAAAAGGCCTAGTTTTGCCTGTTGAAAAATCAGAGAACAGTCTTGTCACCCTTCCCTCCCTTACATGTACTTTGCAGAACTTGTTAATTAGAAGCTCTTTATCTGTCTCTTTGAAATGGATGTGAACTTTTTTTTTAATTAAATAAGGGTTTTTAACCAGCTTTAAGCCAAGAGACTTTTTTCTGTCCTACGAGAAGCACTTCTGCGAAAGTCTCACCTCCTGTGAGAAGGAGGGCATGGAGCATCTACTCTCCTTCAGTTCAAAAAGCCAAATCCTTCCTGTAGGGGAGACAGGCAGAGTTCGTTGTTCCTTGGGCAGAAGGCAGTCAGTCCACCCAGGTGAAGGCGCTGTGCCCACGGAGCCTTTCCTGAGGAAGCCTGCTGGCTGATGGGGAGGCCAGGGGGGCGTGGGCTGTATCTGCTCACCATGGATCCTGCCTTCCCAGACTCTGGGGCTCAAGGCTTACTCAAGCTTACCATGTTTTCTTTCTTTTCTACTTTCATCAAGAGCTTTCTGGATTGAGAAGAGACTTTCATTTCTTTAATTATATACTTTAAAAACAACGTGGGAATAAGTATGAGCTTGCTAAAAATGGTCATTTTTAATGGTTTATCCTGGTGCCCGCCTTGCACGCCCCTACGAAAAGGCTGATTTCCCTAACTTCCTCTATCTATCAATGGGAACTTACTTAGAAATAAATCTCTGCAGGCATGATTGCTTACAGTCCTAATGCATCTCTGTGTGCCCCAAGTCCAGTATGCTTCTTTGTGATATAATTGAGTGCACCCAACATAAGAAAAGGGGCCAGTGATGATGGGATGATAGAATGAAGTGCTGGCTTGTATCGGAACAGGAGAGAGCCTGGAATTACAATCCAATTTTCAGAAAACAGAAAAAGGCACAAATCATTTAACATTGCTGTGGGTTGGATTTGACCAGAAAAAATGAGAATCTTATTTTGCCAGGATAAGAATGGTTTAAGACCAAATTCCATCTGTATGTTTATAGGTATATGGTACAGGTGTGTGTTTTTGTACATTTTTATCTATCTGTATAAATACATGAATGTAATATCACTTATATTGAATTATAATATTTTGTATAAAGCCTTTTCTTTACTTTTGATGTCAAGGGACCATTTGTTCAGCACATCAAAGGAATCTACTGTATATCATTTTTCACACTATTCTCTGTAGACCCTATTGCATAAGGCTCTAGTATGTGAAAATGCAGTCTTCATTTACTGGACATTTTTTCCAAGCTCTTCAATGAGTGCCTATATATTCTTACACATGTATTTTAAGTGAAATATAATTTTAAAAGTGAAAGTGCAACAATAAACACTTATACATGTAAATGCAGATAAATGATGCTGATGAGTTTCCAGGCATTCAAAATAAACATCCAGACATAGCTTAATGATCTGTCTGCCCCTCCAACTAGAAGGCAGGTTAGACTAAATCTGATAAAGGCACAGAAGCAGTGTTTTTTTTATATCAGAGATTTGTGCCACTTTGCCAACTCCATATCTCAGATGACCAACAGTACATGAAATGCCTGAGGCAGTTAAGTTAAAGAGAGGAGAGATGTGTTTGGGTCTATAGTGTTTTAGATGCCACTCAGTAATTGAGTTCCCTTTACTTCTAAACCTCTTCTGGAGACAGCAGTCACGGTGGGTGCAAACGACAGAGCAAACTGGTTTCATGTGAGCCAAGAAGTAAGAAGAAAAAAGAGGGGATCCATTGAGACCCCAGGATGCTCTTTGGGGACACAAACACAGTGAGATCCACCTTTTAATCTCCCTACATCCCAGCTACTCCACACTGCAGACCAAGCCTTTAAAAGACCTGGGGCGTCCAGCATCTGACCTGAAACACAGTCTTCCTCTCAAGGAGCTGCATTGTGTGTCCTACATTCTGTGTGGTAGTCATTTTACCGTAAATGAGGGTGTGTGTGTGTGTGTGTGTGTGTGTGTGTGTGTGTAGAAAGTATAAACTAGAATTTCAAAGTATAATTCCCTGTGCTTTGTGAGAAGAAAACAACTTACCATGTACTTATTTCATATGGAGAACAAGATTCTTCAATGTCAGACAAAGAAGGTACACTCTGGATACTGGCGTTCTCATAGACCTCACACATGTCAGCATGACTATTATGGATATAGCAGGTATGCTGACATGTTGCTATGAATGTAGGAATAAATAGTTAACCTGTGTTTCTGTGTATGTCCCAGAGAGATGTATAGCTGCCGTATAAAGAACAGAGAAGGAAGTTTCATTATTTAGAATGCAATACATTTGTAAGGCCTAGACACAATTGTTCCGAGTTGAATGGATCCCTTCAGTTCTAAATGATATTTTCCACTGCCACAAAACTCAGGAAATGACTGATTTCAGACAGAAACTAGAAAAACACAAGATTGTTCTAGCACGTTTGTGCCAAGCTGTACAGTTCACAGAGGTTAGGAAGACATGCTCCTAAGACACAGAAGCCAGATTGCAGGCTTTCCCACTGACTTGGGCATTGAAAATGTGAGAAAAGAGGATTATAACTCAATGATGAACAAAAGCAGACCCACAACTCCATACACTGTGTAATTAATTAATGGGTGAGTGGCTGCCTCTTCCTGTGAAGATAATGGAAGACCATCACAGAAGCAGAAATCAATGGGCAAAGGAATAATTATAAACTTATTATTCAAGTAAAAATTAAAGTAAAGAAGCATCAATAAGTAGTGAAACAGATTGAATTTTGAGTGGAGAAAGGGTATTTTCATTTGCACAAAGTATTGACACAGAATTGACCATTTTTTATCAGGAAAAAAACGATTCACCTTCCAATGGACAGAGTTGATGTGCACCACCTTCTCGTGTGAACAGCACAGGGAATGGAACAAATCCACGTCACACCTGTGGAAATGACCACTCCAGAACATGATTGTTCTTAGTGTCATCCAGAATGTTCACATGTAAGAGCCTTTCTGTACCTGTCTGGGTGTTAGTTGTGCTACTTTGAATGATAAAGGGACTTAGTAGGACTGAAGAAGAAAAACAGGACTTGAAAAGTGAATGAGAGCATTGGTCTGAGATTTTCCTCAAAGGACAGTGTGAAACAATGGCTGAAATTTATGGACTTTGTACAGAGGAGTTAATGGTGTGTTTCCATCACATCTCCTGATTTCATGTGTCAGCAATCGTTACGGAAGTACCCACACCCTGACAAATGTAACTGTTACCCCCAACAATAAAAAATAAATGCAATAAAATATATATAAAATGAAGAGACAGTCAGAGATACAGAGACAGATAGAAAACTGACATTTAGAGAATATGGTTGAAGGGAAGTTGGTATTGTTTGTACATTTCTTGAAATTTTTCTTTGAGCCCAAAATAATGTGGCATGATACAAATGTAAAGCTTCAAATGCTACTGGCAATTTTATGACCTTAGAAATTACAAACGACGGTTATATCAGAGCACCAACAATCAATTCATTTATCTTTAGGAATATCTCTACATATTCTCATTTGGTTATTAATTTATATCCACAATATGGAACACTATAGTTATTACACTTCACAGATACCATCTGCAGTCTGTCTATATTGGTTTTCATAGAATACTCACAATAATATTATTAAAGTGGAAAACTTATTTCAAATGGCAATGTGTTGTACTATTATCCTGTCTGTGTATCTCTATCAAATCTATCTATTATGAAATACACTAAATACTAATGTGTGCTATTAACATTTTTCTTTGAATTTATTCTAAGTCTGCATATAAAGATTTTATTATCACAAAACGGTATACTTTTTGCTAAAAGAAGCGGCACCCTCTTTACATTAATTTCATGTGCAAGTTGTATTACCAACACAGGCACCCGCTCCTCCAGATCTCCTCTCACAGGAGTCGTCCATCCCGGTCCTGTCTTCCCAAGCAGCCAAGTTGTTTTCATGTCGGCATTCAAGGTTAACTCAGTCTTTAAAAGCATACACTCAGCCATCTGAACTTCGCATAGGAGAATTGTGCGGTGAAGAATGCTTGTACCTAAGGGTTGTATTTACAAATAAATCTGCATAGTTTGATAGCTGCAAGGTGAGGACCCCTTTCAAAGGAAGCCAAGGGAGTGGGTGAAATAACCTGTGAAACAAACGAGTCATGCAGTTTTTAATGTGAGAAATATCTTATGGAAGGACCATCACGAAGTAAGTAGGAAACTACACTCCGAATGAAATGTCACCAGTGGTCCTGTTCAGAGCGCTACTGTCCATCCTCTGAGAAATGAAGGTAAAAACGATCTTCTTGATGCCATTATTGGAGTATGGATAGTAACATCAGAAGTCTTCAACACGAAAGGCTCCCCTCAGCTCAGGGAAGGCCTGTTCTTGTCTATGTTAGAACTGCTACCCCTGATCCCTTCCTGCATTAAGATGAGCTTTCTTTGCCTCCATTATTGGTTAGCCCTACAATTTCCATAAAGTTGAAGGGGTGTTAGCGTGGAAAGAAGGAAACCTCAGCAAGCAACAAGAGTTCCGTGGCGCCCATCCATACACAAGAGAGAAAATCTAATACAGAGTTTACGCATAGAATGCGGAGCGTTTTTTTAAGATGAGGGACAAAGAACAAAGGGTGAGCCTGGGTACCTATGGCTTTCACAAGACAAGAGTGTTGGAAATGAACTTTACACCTGGGGAGGGGGGAAGGAAAGAAGAAGAAAAATGTGGGAAGGGGTATCAATGCGCACGAAGTAGAGTTCTCACCACCAGAGGAATCTAACTGTAGCCTCACAGGAAATTGTTGCTCTTTTCTCTCTTTTGTTTGTCCTGACTCAAGGCTAAGAGGACAATCATCTGGTCACAAATGCTTGTGTTGTTGTTCTTCTTCTCCGTTCCACAGAAGCCAGGGCTGCATGGAGGGTGGAGAGCCTGGCTGGTGGAGCAGGCCGGCCAGGGCGCAGGGTGCCCAGGGCGCGCGGGTCCTGGAGGCGCAGGGCGAAAGCGCAGGGCAGGGGCGCAGGGTGCCCAGGGCGCGTCCTGGAGGCGCAGGGCGGAGGCGCAGACGCTGGGGTTTGGAGACCCCACGGGGCAGCCTGGAGAAGGTCCCCTCCTGGACGGCCTTCCTCCTCAGCCAGGCTGTGAGAGGGCTAATTAAGGCGAGGCCTCGGCAGGCATGCACACCGGAGTTTAGGGTAATTGGCGAGGAAAAAGACAAGGCTGCAACGCGTCACTTCGTCTGCTCCTGCTGATTAGACTCTAATTCCAATACCAATATGTCCCGGCACGGCACGCGGCCCAGCCCTGGAGAGCCGGGGGCCCTGCTGCGCTTTGCTCCATGGAGGGCTCAGGAGAGGAAGGAAAGAGAGCTACTTCAGAAGAGAATCCTGCTACACCCCAGGAAGAGGCGGGGAGGCCAGCCATCCTCCTTTCCCTGCCTCCTCCCCCTCCTCCCCCTCCTCCTCCCCCTGCTCACCCTCCTCCTCCACCACCTCCTCCATCTCCTCCCTGGACGCCTCAGCACAGTGCTCCTGCCTGAGAAGGGGTCACACGGGGTGAGTCCTGAAGCCTGGGAGAAGGAGACATGGACACACTCCCCAGGAGGAAGGAAAGGAAGGATGGCGTGGGAGGAGTCTGTGGACCTGTCCACAGAAGCTGCCCATCTGGCCCGCTGGAGAGAAGAGAGCCCCGAGCCAGGCTTCTAACTCTTCCTCTAACTCTTCCTCTAACTCTTCCTCTCTAGCTCTTCCTCTAACTTTTCCTTTAACTCTTCCTCTAACAACTCTTCCTCTAACTCTTGTTCTAACTCTTCCTCTAACTCTTCCTCTAACTCTTCCTCTAACAACTCTTCCTCTAACTCTTATTCTAACTCTTCCTCTAACTCTTCCTCTAACTTTTCCTTTAACTCTTCCTCTAACTCTTCCTCTAGCTCTTCCTCTAACTCTTCCTCTAACTCTTCCTCTAACAACTCTTCTTCTAACTCTTCCTCTAACTTTTCATTTAACTCTTCCTCTAACTTTTCCTTTAACTAACTCTTCCTCTAACTCTTCCTCTCTAGCTCTTCCTCTAACTTTTCCTTTAACTCTTCCTCTAACTCTTCCTCTAACTCTTCCTCTCTAACTCTTCCTCTCTAACTCTTCCTCTCTAGCTCTTCCTCTCACTCTTTCTCTAACTCTTCCTCTAACTCAAAGGCCCGTCGCCACCTGAGCACTCACTGCAGACAGGGGCGTCCATCAACTAAGTGAGGCCTGTAATTGCATCCCCTTATAAAACGCTGCGGCCGGTCTGTCATCACTCCAGACTTACTTGATAGACCTCGATGTCCACTGCGAAGGATAAACGGTGCCTGAGAAGAGAAAAGTGAGACGGGTAGGCAGGTGAGACGTAGTGCATGAAATGACCCCTGATATTCCCAAACCTCGACCCCGCCCATGTGGGTCCCTTCACAGCTCCTTCCCATAGTGGACCAGGGCGGTGTTAGGATGGCAGCTTCAGGGAGCCCAACTCATCAGACGCCTGACCCTGAGCCCCAGACAGCCAGCGCTAGTCCAGGTGAGCGATGGCTTATCTACTAACACCACAGAGGTTCACTGGAAAGAAACATGGATGAATCCATCCCATAGCTGTTTTACAGATCAAGGCAGATCTCAGGATAGACTATGGCAAAGACGTATTATGAAGTATTATGAAAATAATTGAAAAGAGAGGCAAGATTAATAAACAATTGTTTGGAAATCCCCCGTGCTGACCATGGACTTGAATCCCTTTGGGGGTCATAACACATTCTCAAAGCCAGTCTTTCTGCCTTCTGAAACAGTACAATTTACCTGCGAGTTTTCTTATGCTACATGATAAATTACAACCGCGTCGCTGATCAGAACAGCAGCTAATGTATCACTTCCCAGCCTCGGGGGCTTGAGAGACCAGTCAAAAATCTATGGCTGGAATCTCTCCTAAGAAGGCACCAGGTGTCATCAAGATATGGGCTGGGCTGTGTCCTCCTCCTCCGGAAGTTCATCTTGAGTGTGGGGGGGAACTCCCCATGTCTACACCTCTGGGCAGAAAGGAGAGGCAGGGACCGGCTTGTCGCTGTTCTCAGTACCAAGGCCCCCCAGCTCCTTGACTCAGGGACCCTGACATCTCCAGCACTTCCCTCTAGGAAGTCCCGGTCAGACTTTCTAGAGACAATTTCCTATCTCTGTTAACTCAAGCTTTACCGTCTGGGAGTCCTCATTGGGCCTCTGAGCATCCCTTTGCTTTTGAGGTGGTATTTGGCCTTTCTATATTGGAAGCTTCCATGACCATTTATGTAGTATCATGGTCTGGGGCTTCAGAATTCTGGAGGTTGGCCCCAGAGTGGTCTATGTGACAAGCAGTAATAAATAACAGTAACAATGGGCATCATTAACGAGAGAACAAGTGCATTCTTCATGGGGGCAGCCGGCCCCTGTGAACTCAGCTGTGTGTACTCAGACATACCGGAACACTCCCATACTGGAATACAGAGTCTTTAAGCTATTTGCAGTTGAAATTTTCTCTATCTATGGTTACCTTGTGGCTTTTGCTTGTGATGCCTCTGAGATGTACCATTAGCAAACCCAGAACCCCTGAGACCATTCAGCTTCCTTTTCACATGCTGAGATTTATAACTATACAAATATGGAAGCTCCCTTCCTTCTCAAAAGAAGGGTGAAATGACTCTTTTCAGAATAGATGATTCCAATTTATGAGAAGAGTTATATACACATCTCCTTTAACAGCTGAAGGAAACAAGTTGATAAAGAAGCAATGCCAGGTTTTTGTTGGGTAATAAGCCAACAAATAAATAAAACTCTCAGAAATGCTCTTCCAGAGAAATGTTTATAATCTGCATCTGCGTGAATGTCCAAACCCTGTCCCCATCACTCCATGCTAAATCCATGAAAACACATTATCTTCATCGCTTGCACCAACAACCTGACCTAATTTCAGTAAAACTGAATTCTGGAAAACAAATGACTTCACATTCAATACTGACAGAAATAAACCCTATTGAATCTTCTTCACTTATAATGACCAAGAATCTTTATTTGAATAGCCTGTAGCCGTGACCTGAGGACATCAATGTTCCTGAGCTAGGCATCCAGATGGGCTATCCGTTCCTATGTGAGTGTGAAGAAATAACCAGACAAGCCTCTGACCTTTTAGATCATTGGAAGACATCTCCTGGGGATCTCTCCCACTCTGTGCAGGGCCCATTAAGTAGACAGAGACCACTGTGGGTCATGCAACACAACTCAGACCTGAGGGCCTCGGGCTGCCAGCACTAAAGGTGTCGGATATTTGCACAGAATGCCTCCCACTCATCCACTGCAAACAGACAGCCAGCCGCTCTAGACTCGATTCTTGGCTTTCAGTCACTGCCCCTTTCTGTGGGCAGACACAGTTCTCTTCATCTATGGAGCACACGTGTGAAGGACAGCTTCTATACCAAAGCAGCCAACTGAACAACGACACCTCCTTCTACCCGTGTATGCGAGTCAGTGCAACAGCCCCAGGGAGAGGAAGACGCTGGAGACAAGACCATTTACCTTCATTTGATAACCTACTGCTATGCACAGCAACTGAGCCAAAACTGAAAGATAACTTTTCTTCTCTATCATCATACAATTACCAGTTATAGACCATTAAAAATGACTCCACTTTCCAGGAAACAACTAGGTGTTAATAAGGAACAAACACACTGGTTGTGTCCTGCTTTCCAGCCTAACTTGGTATGTTGTGCCTTAAACAAATACCCTTCCTTACCTCTGTCATTGGTTCTATAGAGATAAGAGAATATTTATTACTCAGATAAACTGTTTTGGTGTATGTAAGTGTTCAAATATGACTAAGCACGGGGTTCATGCCTGTCCATAATCCCTGTTATTTGAGAGGGAATAATCAGGATGATTGAAATTGGAAAGCTAGCCTGGGCAAAACAAATATCAAGAGCTCATCTCACTAAATATGCCAGGTATGGAAGTTTGTGCCTGTAATCCAAGCTATGTGAGAAGCTATAAGAAGAGAACCATCATAATCTAGGGCCAGCCTAGAGCAAAAATATAATACTCAACTAAAAACTAATGAAAAGCACAAATGGATTAGAGGTCTGGCTCAAGTTGTAGACACCTACCTATCAATCATGACACTGGAGTCCAAATCTATTACTACAACAAAAGGAAAAGATAAAACAAAACTCAAAAGCTTTGTTTCCTGAAAAGGATCCTTGCTCAGGCATCATTAGAAAAAAAAATCTCAGTTTTCCCTCAAAGCTCTCCACGGGTAGTGTTAAAAATTACTTCTATTTTATAAAAAGAAACCTATAACAAAACCAATCAATGAAGAATTTTTCAAATATTTTTAATTACCAACATTGCTATTATACTAACAACATCTATGTCTGTCTGTCTGTCTGTCTTCTGTCTATCTATCCATCTATCTCCATCCGGTAATTAGTATCATTGACATTCCTTACCATCATATTCATACTTATCTTTTTATGAATTCATGTGCAATACAATTACCAACAGATTGCCCCGATAACTTGGGGAAACTAGTCAAAGATTGCTAAGTAAATGCCCCAGAAATCCATTACTTCAGTACCAAAAATCCAGCATGCTATCACGCCAAGTGTTTTCAAGGTCATGGTTAGAACATGAAAGTCAATGGGAAAGCAACGACGTTTGCATTTCATCTGAAGTGTGACAAAGGACAGGGGATTTGTTACATGGCTCATAAGATTAGCGAGTAGTGCTGAAGAAAGATTCCGTGCAATGACATGCTCTGTACTTCTCTCATGTTGCTGAGCCAGGAGAACGACAGGCCCTCAGCAGAAGAATGACGACGTGTTAGCACAGTTAATAGGGTCATTCAGATCCATGGATACCTGAATCCACGCTGCAGGTCAAGGAAAACCAGCAGAAATGTTTTCTAACTTCTCCTCTCTGGTAATAGCAATATTATAAATCAGACTTTTCTATGTGACCCAGAAAGCTTAAAACACATGCCAATAAATAAATATTGTCCTTAGATTCCAAATTCACTGTTCTTTCCACATGGATAATACATGTTAAAAACTTCATTTTTAAGGATAAGATTTAAAACCAAACCAAGAACAAAAACTTGCCACTTGGGGCCTTTGAGGTTAGGCCTTCGTGGGACCCAAAGGAGAGATCATTATCTCAAGCTGGCAAAACCAGAGCTCCTCCTCTCCCTTCTAACCTTTCCTCACATTGTGCTTTTGATCATTGCTAACAGAGCTCATTTGTACTGTTGTCTTTAATGTTCCTCTGCCTCATCTCATCCCTTCCTTTAACTAAGGAAGATTTCAGTCTTTAAAATCAAGCCTTGAGATGCCAAGAACCAAACTGATTGGCAGCAAAGCCTGATGTCTTATTAGCTGAAGCTGGAAACATTGCAGAAGCCCACCACATTCTTGGGAGGAGTTCAGTGTACTCTCTCTCTCTTTTTTTTTTTCTAGTTAGGAAGTTACTTCTATTTTGCGGCCTAAATTGCTCTCTTGCTAGCTGAAGAATCTCCTCATTAGCATGAAGCTATAAAATATTAACCAAGGAATTATTCTTTCTTTGGAACAAGACACCTTGAGCAATTTGCTCAAAATATTCTCCAATGACTGTTGCATCATGAATTGAAGAAATTTGATCTAGAGGACACTGGAAGAAATGTGGAGAAGCATTCATGAAACATGAACAGAACAGCCAATAAATCAAAGATAAGGCTGCATTCCTTCACAGCATGTATTTTTCCCTGTATCCTTGATCATGAACTTACATGCCCATGATAGCAGGCTTATTACCCCAGAAAATGTTGAAAACCTTGTTAAAATATTTACAAGAGTCACAGGATATTAATACTCCTGACAGAGGTTCATTTTTTATGTATGGTTGAGCTCTCCAAGTATTTATTTGTACATAAGAATTATCTCAGTCATTAAAGGAAATAATGTGGTATATCATTCCGCTTGAAATTGCAATATTTTTTGTTTTGTTTTGTTTTGTTTTTGTGGGTCATAGGACTTGAACTCAGCCTGGGCGCTGTCCCTGAGCTCTTCAGCTCTAGGCTACCGCCCTACCCTTGAGCCAAGCCCCACTTCCCATTTTCTGGAGGTTAATTGGAGATAAGAGTCTCAGATCCTTTTGTGCCTGGGCTGGCTTTGAACCTTGATCCCCAGATCTCAGCCTCCAGAGCAGCTAGGATTACAGGGGTGAGCCACGGCACCTGGCGAAAGTGCAGTTTTATCTCCCAAACCAAACCAGAAGCCAGAATCATGAGGAAATACTTAAAATTAACTAGAATGGTATCTTGTTTTTTAATTCCAAATGTTGACAACCATAACATTACACATAGTAGAGATGTAATGATAATCTCATTACAAAAGCTACTAACCAGCATTGAAAGGTGAGAAGCAACGTTCATTTAAACTCCCAAAACTAAAATGTTAAAATCTTTTAGAGGGGACATGTACTAGGGGAAATATACAACTCAGCTTCACCGTTTTATAGATGGGCTGACATTTTCTTTGTTCCCCAAAGTAAAGAATATATATGTATATGTATATGTGTGTGTGTGTGTGTCTGTGTGTGTGTGTGTGTGTCTGTGTGTGTGTGTGTGTGTGTTGGAGGAGATCTGAATTCAGAAGGCACTTTTGGTTTGTTTTAGGGTCTTCAGGATTATCAAATTTTATAATTATTAGATATTTGCAGTCATTAATGTACAGAATGATAGTTAAACTTTTAAACCATGGTAGCAAGAAAGCAAATGAGCAGATTAAAATTAAGTAGACTATCTTGATATGTGGATATTAGATCCAAACAGTACAAAAACGATGACTCAATACTGAGCTGAAGAGCTCAGGCCCCGAATTCAAGCCCCACAAACAACAACAACAACAAAACACAGCAAACTGTGAGACATGAAATAAAGCTTAGCTCTTATCACGTCACCACAGAGGGGAGAGATCTAAGATGGAGAGTCAACAGCCACACCCAGAATCCATTTTAGACCCACAATTCCTGACCACAGAATCTTCTCCCAGTAGCTGTAACGAAGATCAACACATTTCTAACTACTGGTAAGCATATCTCTCAGAATTTACTCTATGTGTAACAGAGAATGAAATTAAATTGTTGTTTTAATTGTAAGCTTTTATCTTTTATTATAATATCCCAATCAGAATCAAGTTTATTCAACTCATGCTATCTAGGATAAATTTTATTAGCTTTTTTGTGGGTCATGGGGCTTGAACTCATGGCCTGGGCACAGTCCCTAAGCTCTATTGTTCAAGGCTAGTACTCTTGCATATTAGGCCACAGCACCACTTCCAGTTTTCTGGTGGTTAATTAGAAGAGTCTCACAGACTTTCCTGCATGAGCTGGCTTCAAACTGGCATCCCAAGATCTCAGCCTCTTGAGTAGCTGGGATTACAGGTATGAGCTCTAAGTTGTTTTATTTTAAACGTCCTATATTTTGGTGTGTTGTAAGATCTAAAATATTATGCCTGAAACATGATTTTGTAACTCCTAAATTAAATGATGCATGGTTCTGTAACATGAAAAGGCTCTAAGACCAGGCAACGCAAAAGATGATGTGCGTGCATCTCAGTGCATGTGTGCCTATGTGTGCAAGTGTGTAGCCTTGTCTGCATGTGTGTGTGCATGTGTGTGCACATGTATGTGCATGAATGTGGGGGGTGGGGGTGTTGGAGCAGTTATTTGCTCAGAGAAAATCTCCAGAAGCCCAGTGATGACTTTGAAGTGTGACCTTTTTGTCCTTGTACATCAGTTCTTTAATCCGGTTCTTCCTGGGTTCAAATGGGAGCAGGCAGAGCCAGGCAGAACATACAAATTTTAAAATATTTTGGAAAAGGTTTTCAGGTCATTTGAAACTAACTCATCTTCCCCATTTGGTGAGTAAAAATGTACTGTCTGGTTAAATAAATGTTTTTGTTCTAAGACAGTTTTTAATGTCTGTGGGAGAAGCTCCAAGATAAATATTACAGTAGTGTACAGATGCTGTATATCAAGAAAGACTGTCTCCCTCCACAACGGTGCAGATGAATGTTAGTATAGTTCTTTCAGACAGTCTTTTTTGTATTTATTAATGCTTAATAAAATATTAATCACAAGAAAAATAGAGGCTCGGGTGTGAAGAAGATTGTGTGTGTGTGTGTGTGTGTGTGTGTGTGTGTGTGTGTGTGTGCGCACAGCATGCTAGGGAGGCGGAATGGAATATTACAAACCACCGGACAGCACATTAGCGAATCCCCGCTGCAGTGAACACAAGAAGGCCAACTTCCAAGGAAATTGTGACTCTGCAAAGCATCTCCACACCCCAGGAAGCCTGTCCTCCTTCTGGCTTGCAGCCTGTGTCTGAGGACACACTCTTGCCAGTTCTGCTGTCCGGTCTTCTTAAGGGGAGGGTATTTTTTTTTTTGCCAGTCCTGGGCTTGAGCTCAGGGCTTGAGCACTGTCCTTGGACTTTCTCAAGGCTAGAGCTCTACCACTTGAGCCTCAGCATCACTTCCGGCTTTTTTCTATGTATGTGGTACCAAGGAATCGAACCCAGGTCTTCGTGCATGCTAGGCAAGCACTTTAACCACTAGGCCAAACTCCCGGCCCAAGGGGAGGGTATTAAACAGGCCAGGAGCAATCCGCGTGCTTCATCACAAAGCCCACTAGGATACTTGGCTTGAGGTTCTACTGTGTAAGGCTTTGGGCTGCATGAACTTAATTGAAAGGGTGCCCGTAGTGCTTTCATTTCATTTTCACTGAGCAGGATGGGCCAAACGGCAGCCTCTGGAGCCAGTTTTCCTAATCCAAAGCTTGACCTTCCCACTTATTAATTATGTGACATAAGCCATGCTTACCATTTCAGGCATCGATTTCCTTATTTGTGAGTAATCAATTGGATCATAAAACTCTGGCACATAATTCTATTTTTTGAGGGGGTGTCATTTGAAGTTTATCACCTTAGCATGTTATAACTATTCTAACGGGGCTATTTCTTATTACAATTCATCTTTAGAAGTATTTGTTGAGGACTTCCTTGGTGACAGAGATTCAATGAAGCTTTAGATGAAATGGTCATCATGATTTTGCTTATAGGCTTCACATCTTTGTGGGGATGAAAACAAATGCATAATACTTAAACGAGAGGCAGTAAGGAGGAAAATAAACGCAGGAAGCCATCAAGGAGCCTTGAGCCGTGATGGCAAAGCTGTGACTGTGTTAAGCACAGTCTGAGGTCAGTCTTCAACAGAGGAAGGATCTGTACTAAAAGAGAAGAGCTCCATAGACCGGGGGAACTATGAGTGCAAAGGCCCTGGGGTTGGCCACACTGAATATGTGGGAGGAACAGAGGCTGGATTTCAGAAGGAGTAAGAATAGAGAGGTTGGTGCTGAGATCTGCGAAGTTGCAGGGACCACATTTGGGAAGGCTTCGTAGATAGGAGTCACCCCCACTTAGTGTCCGAGAAGGGCTCAGAGGAGACACTGTGGTTCCATAGTCATTATTCAGGCTCAAGTAACAGCTACTAATTGGCAGTGTGCTGGGAAAACTGATTTGTATGCTGCCCCTTGGTGTAAGTTATTTCCAGAAATTTACCTTTCACTTGAAGCAGGCAGAGGTTATTGCACAGAGGTGATTTACCCAACTTACATTTTAACTACTCCTGTGACGATAAAATTGTATTTTCCAGGAATGACAATGTTTCTTACCTCATTATGAATTATTTAGCCATAAACTATAATAGATAAATGTGGTAAAACATTCATGGATTTAATAGATAAATGTGATAAAACATACGTGGATTTGTAGGGTGAATCAACGGAATGACAAATAAACAGGTGCATCAATATGTTTAGCACAAATCTCATCTTCTATCAGTAATTATTAAAGTAAAATTTCCTTGACATTTGAAGAAAAATAATTTGAATTTTGAGCTCCCCTATATTAAAATCCTTAGGTTTTGATTATACAAGAATCATGTTCTAGTTTTTTTCCCTCTGTTCTTATGATAAAGGAGGAATTGGCCTAGTTTATTTCAAGCTAATACACATTGCAGAAAACAAATAGCTAAGAATAAACATCTGATACTTAATCTCTTGTCTGTCTTTAGAGCCATTACCACAATGCATGCAGCAAAATTATTTCTATGAAATTCATGACCCATTAGTTTTATTTTAAACTTTAAACATAAAACAGAGAAAAGTATGTGCAATATTAATTTCTTGTTGCTTTGTGGGTAATTACAAGACTTTATACAAAAAGTATTGCCTCTGGAAGTAAAAATAACATTGAAATAGAAGAATTATTGCCAGTTGCTAATCTTCATTAGTTTTTATTTTGTTTTGATTAGGAAATGGAAAAGCTGGCAAAGAAATCAAGATTTATGGATACCCAAAACTACTCCTAACTGGTATTTCTCCAGCATCTTTTAATCTTAAAGGAAGGATAGCAAACATTTTGCAACTGTCGTGGACTTCACTCCTTGTCAGGAACATCAAGGAATGAATACTGTTATGCATAAGATTAGGTTACTTTAAAATGACTCTATGTTGAAATGAATTTCAGAACCCGGGGCAGGGGTGGGGAGGGAAAGTAGGAGAAAAGCATGAGAAGGAATAATAATGTCCAACAAAAATATCCTCAGTACCCTCTATACATAACTGCAATCCCTTTGCATATCACCCTAACAATAAAACTAAATTTTAAAAAATGAATGGGGACCTGGAGTTTGGCCTAGTGGTAGAGAGCTTGCCTAGCATGCATGAAGACCTGGGTTCTACTCCTCAGTACCTCATACATAGAAAAGCCAGAAGTGGTGCTGAGGCTCAAGTGGTAGAGCTGTAGCTTTGGGGAAACCCAAGGAATAGTGACTGGCAAAAAAATTAATAATAAATGAGTGAATAGGCTGTATCTGCACAGGAAAAAGCTTTTTTCTTAAATCTGAACAAGGGAAATCTTATCATAAGGAGAAACTACATCATTAAATAAAACCCACAAATTCTGTGGAAAATGTTTTCCTTCCTTCCCAAGCACCCTTGCCCGTAACAGGTTTGAAAAAAAACTTAACGTTATTATTATATTTATTATTATTACATTATTATTATATATTAATATATTTGGGGGAGGGGCATTGAAGAAACTGCTCAAGGGTCTTCTTTTTCTCCATGGGAAACCTTAGAAATCAGTTCATGTAAAATAAGCAGTGACAGCAGGTTAGTTTTATTTATGCAGCATCTGTTAATATGAAGTATTTTTTCCTGTGTTACCTCAGTGGAAACAAATACATCAGTGTGTGCAGGACACCTGTGGTTTCCAGGGACAGCCACACAAAGGATCACGGAGCTCCACGGTCAGCTGGGGTGGAGAATGAGGTCCTTGTCGTCAATACACCGGAGGATGTGGGATTGCTCAAGCATGCAGACTACATAAACATCCAGCACCTATCAAATCTTCAGTTCCAATAAATAGATTGGCCCTGGGACTTTGGTCAGGATTTTAAAATATGGAAATAGATGACCACAAATAATGGATGGTCTCTTAAGCAGAAGAATGACTGCCATTTACCATTTGTCTCTGGGATGTAGAATTTGTTCTTAATTTATAATTCTGCAAGCAAACATGTCAGTTTAAATGCTATCTCCATATTTACAATAATGTATGTGCATAATACATATTATATATGTAATGCACATATATTAAGGAAATTATATATAATTTAGAAGTTACATATAATTTGGAAGTTTATTTTCTAAATTTGCTATCGTAAAGTGAAATGGTACATTTCATAATTTGAGTGTTGGAAGAATGAAATTTGTTTGCAATAATCAGTCATGAGTCCCTTAGAGATAATTTTTTAAATCTGTTTGAAAACAGATCAGATGTTTTAACTCTGGAAATCATTGTCACTTAGATTCCCAGTGATGACTAAAATTCTTTTTATCTCTAATTTAGAATGGCTAATGCTTTGAAGAGTTTATTAGAAAATGAGGGGTTGAATGTTAACTATTATACAGTTTTGAGACCTGTTAATAATCTGTAAGGTATTTCAGCAGATCGCTGTAAAGCTAATAGTCTAAATTTAATGTGAACATTTTTCAGAAAATTAAATCTGATTTTCCATATACAATAATAAAATAAAATAATCTTAGCTAGTTTTATCTACCTGGGATTGTCTGTTGGCATTCAATGGCTTCATGGTTTCTTAATGTTCCCAGTACAATGTTAGAACAAGGAGGAGTGAAGCCACACATTCTGACTCCATTGTACTGACATTCCAATTGTGAGTCTTCAAAGGAGAGGCACTGACAGAAATGGCTCATCATGTATAATATTGCTGAGTGTTGCAGACAATGAAATATCCATCAATTATTTGGGAAACTATGTTTGCAGGTGCCAAAAACCTCAATTCTGAAATTTTCTCTCTAGTATATAAATTGGGAAAATGAGAGTTTTAAGGTAATCAAACCAGAGGTTGATTTCAAATACTGTTGTATTGTTAGGGACAGTAAGAAAGCAACCTTAAAGCAACAAAAAGGAAAAACGTATATTTCCATAAAATGTCGAATGGCCATGAATGTCAAAGACACAAAATATCAAACAAAAGAAAATAATTGATTAAAAGTAAAACAAATAAATAGTTGAATTTAGGAAGAAGAGCTTCTCATTCGGAGCAAATGTTCTAATAGTAAAATCATTTTTTCCCTAAAGTCAGTGGATATGAGATTGAACAAAAGCTGTCTCTGTGAAAGAACCGGTATTTATCTGGAGCATAGATTTAATGAGTACAGAAGTATAACGTCTCTGGGTGCAGTGGTTCACACCTGTAATCCTAGCTACTCAGAAGCCTGAGATCTGAGGATCCCAGTTCAAAGCCAGCCCGGGCACTAAAGACCATGAGACTCTTACCTCCAATTAGCCACCAGAAAAGGGGAAGTGGCGCTCTGGCTCCAGGGGGAGGGTGGTAGCCTTGAGCTGAAGAGCTCAGGAACAGCATCCAGTCCCAGAGTTCAAGTCCCACAACCGACACACACACACACACACACACACACACACACACACACACAAAGGAGCATGAAGTCTGAATCATCTTATAATGCTGAAAATATTTGTGAACTTCCCTCTGCCAACTGGATTAAGATCTTACATCTTTGCACATTAAAGGTCATTTGTCACCTATTATCCGAACTTAATTGTCTCTCATCATTCTTTACATAAATATGTAACCATTTGTGTGAGCAGAGCAAGTTTCCACAGAGCACAGCTCTTTATCATGACCTTGACCATTCTTCATGATCTTCGATACTATCTCTCTTCTGTGGATATTTCTTTTCACTTACTAAGTCCTCACTTCCCTTCATTAACCCCAAACTTGAGTTTCTCTGCATCAAATAAGACTGTTTTACTATAAATTCTTTATAGTATTTGTGATAACAATTATTTTACAATTAAGTTAACAAATGAATTTACAAAAGGAAGAATGATATTAATGGGAGGAAAAAAATTAAAAATAACGTAATGGCAGAATGACAGACAAGACTATAATGAGGGGAGGAGAAAGACAGTACATGATTGCAAGAAATTGACTAAACTTTTTGATGAAGAAATGAAGCGGAGATCTCAATGGGAACAACTTTCAGCCAGTTCCTACCAAGTCTTCTTTCTTGCTCTGCACGTATCTCCAGAGCAGTGTGTAGAATTCCAGGGCACTGCGAGCTGCCTCTCTGTCTCCTCTACCCACTTGGGGGCCCACAGGGCACGGAGCTAGTGGTCCTTGCATGGACATTATGGAGGTGACTCAGCTGGTCTCCATACTTGACCCACTGCGTGTGAACAGAGACTGAGAGATGAAGAGGAGGACAGAGCACCATATCTATGTACTAAAGTACATAGAAGGTGCTTAAAAGATAGATCCTTCTACCAACAATTAATCACTAATTGAATGAGAAAACAAAATGAATGCATGCCAATATTAGGATAACAAAGAAGATGGGCTTACCCAATAATGTTTAAATGACAATCATGATATTTTAATGAGCAATTAACAGTGCATTTTTGCATAGGAAGTCTCAGTAAAGGAATCAAATTGTATAAAAGGTAGGCAAAAAAAATTAAACAAATGGAAATAAGAAACCAAAATGAAAATGAAGCTAGAAAGCACTGCACTGAGAATGAGAGAAGAAAGGCAAACTCATGTCCAGATGGACAGAAACAACTCTGAATGAACAAGAGCATGAGACAATATAGTAGAAAATAAATGAACAGAATGTCAAGAGCATGTGCAGAAACCAAAAGGGCATTTGTTTTACCAGAGTGCCGAGGAAGATAAAGATGTGCTAGAAGACCACCTGAGGGAATAATGGCTAATTTGGCAAATTTAGCAAAAGGCATTAACCTACAAATTCAAGAAGTTAACAGAACTCCAACCGAATGAACTCAAAGATCTATCACAACCAGTCCTCTAAAAATAAAGACAAGGAAAGCTCTCGAAAGACTTGAGAAAGAAATGGACAATAATCTATAGTAGAACCGTTTGGGAGACAGCAGTTTCATGGGGAATCACAGAAGCCTCTTCAGACGCTAAAAGGAGAGAGTTCTATAGTCACGAAATAGCCTCCCACATTGAAACAAATGAAAGCCATTGCCCCATGACTGGGAAGAGGGCAGGGGAGGCCTGGGGGAGGAGGAGAAAATACAATGGTTATAAGTCAGAATGGAGTGGATATGGTAACACAAAGAGCTGAAGGCCTGACAGAATGGACATTTTTTTTTAAAAATGGCTAAAATTAGAGAGGAAAAACTTATATTCTTTCTTTCCCTCATATGATTTTAATATAAAGTGGTAAAAAATGGTAACATTAAAGGGGGGAAAACTGAGGGGGGTGGGGGGGAGGGTAATGGGGACCAAGACATGTGGAAGGGTATCAATGTATGTGAATTAATGCACCTTCTATCTGGCAAATATCATGTAACCCTTTTATTAAATACAATAAAAAATATTTAAAAAATGGTAACATTAGTGATTATAGCATTCGATGTAGGTAGGAAAACGTGTAAAAGCTTTACAGCTTGAAAATAGAAATAAATGAAAATAAAATCTTAAACTTCATGCAGAGGAAGAAAATGCCAGTCTGATTGGTTGTAAATAATTTGTGCACATATTGTCACGGATTAAAGCAATAAGTATGAAAAAATATACAGAAATTTTCACTAAATAACAAAATAGTATTGTGAAAGAATATTTATGCATATGAAAGAAAGAAGGAAGGAAGGAAGGAAGGAAGGAAGGAAGGAAGGAAGGAAGGAAGGAAGGAAGGAAAAGAAGGGAGAGAAAGGATAGGAGGGAAAGGAAATTAAAACTGACTATATGATAATTAAAGTGCCCACAACAGTGAGCATTCAAATTGGGCCACAAATTTTATAATGAACACAGTACATTAATACGCTGTATACATAGAAATAATATAGTCCCTTTAAAATATTTCAGGAATTAAAAGGGCTCTGGGAAAAATAAGATTGACGTAATATTGCTACATAAAGTTGGTGGGAAGAAGTGGCACATGCTGACCTCTGCGGTTTCCTGTGCTCTCAGCACATCCACATACAAGGCAGACTGGCATTGGCGTTGTGAACTCCCCTCCTGGCAGGCGGTGGATTTGATTTGGGGTCACTGGCAGAGGGGGAGATGGTTGGTGGGGCTCCCTACCACTAGCCCACACGAGGCCCTTCTCTAGGGGAGCAGTGGACTGATTTGCTTAGTTCCTTGTTTTACGCTTGCTTTCTTCTTCCAGTTCCTCTTGGCTCACATGATAGAGCGCCTGACTAGCAGATGATATACATAACTGATATAACTGGTAACATCTGTATCTATTATTTACTAATGAGTGCTAACTTTCTCCATTAATCAGTATCATATTCATTAGGGTTGTTGATAAGTATTTTCCTTTTTTGAATTACCATTAAAGAACAATGTCGTATATTACTTGTGTTCTCTATTTAATTTATTTCTAATTGTGAGAAAAGAACAGAAAGGTTGTGTGACACTTACAAGGAGAAATTCGAGAGACAGCGCACACTGCGCATTTTGACACGAGTTCTTTTTATTCATTTGTTAGAGAGACGGGCGGGGAAGGGGGCACTCCTGCTCTGTGCTATGTCCTGGACAGTGGGAGGGAAAAGAGCCAATCATGTCTGCTGATACAGGGCTAGCCAAAAATATTTCACTGTGACTTTAAGCCATCAGACTTTTTAAAGTTGCCTATGTCTGCTGCATAACTTGGATTTTTCTTGACTGATATATTATTTTTATCCCATTTTTATTAGTCTTGGTGTCTTTTTCGGGTGTATTTATTGTGATTTCTCATTTATTCTCCCTGTTATTCTTTTGGCAGTTTAGACAGCAAATATTTTCTTTCTGCTCATCTTTATTTAACTTCGTTCATGTGATTTCTATTGATAGAAAATAGTAGATTTACTGCTGTCTAGCTTTCTTTCTTTTTAAGCATAATATTAGTACTTTAGAACCATGTCAGAAGGTAGAGTGAGCATATGTCAAGCAGTTGTTCGGAGGTCTACCCTCACACTTCTTGGTGTGGAGACCTTGTTAAATGTTCTTAGTAGGCTCCCTCTAACAAAGGAAGACTTGCAGTAAATGAATTGTAGATGTGTAGATATTAGGAGCATAATCTCCTGGGGAAAGGTCAAGAAAGCTGTGAAAACCTTGAATGCTCCATGGAAATAAACATGGCACTCTGGGTAAGGTGTATGAAGACCCACTGGAAATCACCTACTGCTCTGGGCCTCCCAGTGCTCCCTAGGAGAAAGGGGGCCTGGGAAGCCATGGGGCCCAGTGCTCTGACCCGTGTGTGCTCAGAATTGCCTCAACCTACTAAATTATTAGTACGCTTAAAACGATTTTTACACACCTAAGTCAGTTATAAGTAATGCACACAAATGGTGATACTGCGTGCTACGACATTTCTGTCCTACATGTTGTACTAATTTTATTCTGCAACAGGTGGTGAATGTCTATGGAATTGTCTTTAATATATGTTGAGTTTAATTTGTGTAAAAGTTTCACCCATTCTTCCTTCAAAGAGATAGAGAAGGCAGTCCAAAAATTGCTCAGCAGAGAGAACAGTGCCAGAGCAATATCAATACCAAACTCTAAACTCTATTCCAAAGCCATAGTAATAAAAACAGCTTGGCACTTGCACATGAAAAGCCCTAAGGACCAATGAAACAAAATAGATGACCCAGAAAGGAATTCACAGAAATGAATCAAATATGAACCACCTAATATTTAATAAAGGAGCCACAAACACAGTTTGGAAGAAAAAACAACCTCTTCAACAAATGGTGCTGGCAAAATAGGCAAGACACATGTAAAAAAATGAAAGCTAGATCCTTGTATATGACCCTGTACTGGAGACAAAGATCTCAAGGTAAGGCCAAAGACCATGAAAATATTATAGGAAAGGGTAGCGAAACACCGGGAGTCCTAGTCATGGGTCAAAACTTCTTATGTAAAGATGCAGAAACATCACAAATAAAAAAAGACTTAGAAAAGATCAAATTAAGTGAAGTAAGCCAGACTCAAAGGAACTTAGGCTCAATGGTTTCCCTCATTTGTCATAATCAGTAGAAACCTTGGGCTCTACTAGCAGAGATTTGCAATAGAGCAAAACCTTGATACAAAAGGCCATATAGTATGACGCTAAATGAAAGGACCTCCAGGATATAGAAACAAAAGCCATATAATGAGTGATTATTGTCCTTAAGGTACTATGTTATCTCTCATCTCTTTTGCTGTCCCTTGGTTATCTCATATTGTTACAGTATCTCACTTTGTTACCTGATATATTGGATATATTTGTATTTGGTTATTTGAAATTGGATAGGGAACGGGGGAAAACAAGATGAGGGGTGGGGGGGAGGGAAATGGGGACCAAGACATGTGAAAGGGTATCAATGTATGGGAATTAATGCACCATCTATCTAGCAAATATCATGTAATCCTTCTATTAATTACAATAAAAATATATGAAAAGAGTAAAAAAATAAAAATAAATAAAAAAAGACTGTACGAATGAGAATGCATCAAACACTAGAGTTTTTGCATGGCAAAGGACATAGCTAACAAGGCATCAAACAAGGTTCCCCTATTTAATATATACTTAGAGCTCAAAAAATTAACCCCCCTATAAACCCTTAATGAATCAATAACTAAATTAATAAATTAAATATTAAAAGAGACTTCTCAGAAGAGGGAGTATATATAAACAATGGAATTCTACTCTTCCATCATAAAAATGATACTGTACCATTCATGAGGAAATAGAAAGACTTGGAGAAAAGTTATTAAAAGAAATGAGCCAGACCCAAGGAAACGTAGGTTGTATAGTATCCTTCATTTGTGCCAGCTAAAATATGCCTATAAATCTACAAGTAAACAAACTGGTTGGTTAAAACAATAACAACAACAACACTGAGCTATGAAAAATTATACAGGTCTGCAGGCACTCACACCATGAGATCGAACATCACGAAGGCTCCATAGCTGTATGTGCATGAAAATACCATTTTATGAAATGAACTCCAAGAAATGGAAAGAAGAACTTTTTGTTGTGGCTGCTGCTGTTCTTGTTGTCATTTCCTTTTGTCTTGTTTTTTAGTTTATTTGTCTTCGAGAGGATCAGGAGGGGCACAGAAATGGTGGGACAAAGGGTGTTATAATACAGCAGTGTTCCTCACTAGACAGTGTGTGGAAAACCAACTTTACAATTGGTGGGAAGAGATGGGAGGGAAAACTAGGAGAGAGCCAGGAAAGGGGTGACATGCTTGGAGAAGAAAGTATACAACTGTAACCCTGCCTGGATATCGCTTCCACAATAATAAGAAAAGGTACTTATAAAAAATAAAGCTGTACAATGAAAGCCAAGATTTCTTTTTCACCGCCGCACATGCCATGGCAGGGCTGCAAGCTTGCGTAAGGAAGGCTTCTCTGCTTGACACAGCTCCGTGGTCATTTCCACAAAGTGAAAGTGAGTGGAATCAACTTAATTCCTTTCTTGCATTTCATTATCTCTAACACGCCTTGGGATTAACACTGTCCTGCCTTGGAAACATGAGATGAAATTAACTGTCTCTGTTTTAGAATAGCTTATCAGATTCAAGAACTAATTAGTTTTTAGAGTCTTTGAGGCTCAGTCTTTTGCTGGTACTTTGATCTTTGTGATGTTTACTCAACTCTCTAATTCTTCTTGTACCAATTTATACATCGTAAAATTTTCTTCGTTCAATTTGATGTTTAAATTTAGTTACATAGCTTTATTTCATTTTATTTTAAATAGCTGTGATCATTTAATCGTTTTCAATTCTGAATTTTATTTTTCTATTTTTGGCTTTTTTCCTAGGAAGTCTTGCCAAAATATGTGTCCATTTTCTTTTTGGTTTGTTAAAAAAAAAGTGTGGGTTCTATTAGCAGTATCACTGACTTTTTTTCTCTTATTATTACATCACATTGAATCAGAAATTGTATGTCTTTTATATCTTGGGAACCATGATAAGGCTCACTCCTTTACAAAGAATGAGAGGAACCCTGACTTCAAATGAACCCTGATTTCAGTTGAACTCTGATTTCAGATGGCTTAAGAGCTAAGTAGATGTGCATCTTGGAATTTGTGATCACTTTGCTATTTGAAGGAAAGGAGTAGGTTATTCTTAAGGAAGTCAACTGTATGTAGATGTAAAACAATGAAAATCCAGGAAGGCTAAGAAATAAATAAGAGGTATTTGCAGTCTGCCATGATTCTAAGAACGACCTCCACGGCACGCCTGGGCGCCAGGGAGCCAAGCAAACATTCGCTCCCATCCTGCGCTAAGATAAGCCCTTCCTCCATTACGCTGTTATGTGCAGTATTTAAAGGTAACAAAATTAACAAAAAAAGTGAATACAGACAATTTCTCCCAGGGATGAGGGGGCCGACGCTATGACAATACCTTGCCATTTGGGACTGGTTCATGGGAAGAACCTGGGAGAGTTTGAGAAAAACCAAACAGAAAACCCTGGGCGGCTGTGAGTAGAGATCTGGTGGGAACTTGGAAGGAGAGAATGCCTCCAGGGAAGTTCTGAGGCTCATCCCTCAGGTGGACTTGAGAATTCTTTTGGGGACTGGATTAGAGACTGTTTGTTACATTCTGTCAAAGAACCTGTCTCCATGGTTAGTCTTTTGAGGAACCGCCACACTGCTTTCCATAGTGGTTGCATGAGTTTGCACTCCCACCAACCAGCTCTGCTAAAACTGAGGAAGGCTGGTTTTGAAAGACAACAGACTGGTCAGATTGGCAGGCAAAATTGCACATGGCATAGCGTTCAGTTGGTGGCATAGTTATTATGGGGAGCTTTTAGCCAAAAGTAACGGAGAGCTGGGGGCAAAATAGCGGTACTTAAGGATTTGAATCACATTCCTGGCAAGAGGAGGAATGAGTTAAAACTTGTGCTCTGTTAGAGTGTGGTTATTAGATTGGCATCCATACCCAGAGGTTCAGGAATCTGAAATTCACCCAGCTGTGGTTCAAGTGGACTCAGGTACCTCTTGAGTTCACAGCAAATCTTGGAGAGATCCACCTGAGGCTGGATTTGTAAGCGTTTGCAGGGGTAGGACTGTGACGAGGTCCTAGAGCTGCCACCCAGATTTCTAAGGAAAGTTTTCCAATATCCGTGAAGCAAGCCCCTGACAGGCTGATTCACAAATCTGTGAGAAGGAAGCCAATGGCAGAGCAGCCAGCAGTGCAGACTCAACCCTGGGGAAGGTTATAGGCAATGGAACTGTCATCACCGTTTCAGACCAACCAAAAGCCCCAGTCCAGAGAGTTCTGCCATTTACCAGCATATGCCAATAAATAGTTAAATAGTGGTGAAAGGAAGAGAAAGGACTCTTATTAATGTGGCACGGGAAGATGGCAGGAAGAATCGGCTGAAGTATGTCAGTTCATTTTCAGGTGTGCACAGGGGCTTTATGTTTACAGTAGGAACTAACACTGAGAATAGAGACATGGGTCACAGATTACTGACAGTCCTGGTATTGGTCAAATGTGTGATCTGTGGCTCAAGAGCAGTTAGTGGGGGTTTGGTCACACAAGGACACCATTTTTTCCTAGGGGTAGCTTAGATGCCTGCCACAAGATGTTTCCCTGTCAGGCCTGTCCTCCCTCAATTCAAAAGTAGATGCAGGGTGACCGCAGGAGAGAGTGGCACAGAGTAAAGGACACAGATACAAAATGGAGTCCGACCTGCCAAGTTTGTGTCCTGCAATTCATTACCCTTTAAATGTTTTGCAGGCTCAAACGAGAAGCCATTTGGAAGCCCCTGCTGCAGGACAAGCATGGCACTGGAGAGGTGCCATATGGGCAGGAACTGGCAAGGCCATGGGAAGGGGAGACCCACACACTGGGCTTCAGATCATTTCAATGAGGAGCCTGGGTTGCTAACCATGGCCACGAGATGAAGTATTTGCTCTGCTGGGTTTTGGCCTTGCTTTGGTCCTATCCCTTATCGCAACTCTCCTATACTTGCGTTTGTGGCAAGTGAATGGGTACTCCAAGCTATTAGATGTTGGAAATCTGAAACTTCCCGTTTTTGTCAGGTGTCAAAGTCGAGAGCCACCTTTAGTCTTAGAAGGACTTTGAAGAGAGATGTTGAAAAGTATAAGAACTGTTAAGATTGGGGCGGGGGACTCTTGTGGATGGATGAAATAAATCTTACATGAGGAGAGGCTATGAAACTTTGAAGCCAGAGACAGGATGTTAAGGTTTAGATGTAAAATGCCCCCTTCCACTCATGATATAGATGTGGCACCATTTGGGGAGGTTGTGGAAAAAGGGGATGGCATGGCCTCCCTGGAGGAAGCTAATTGCTAAGGACATGCCTTTGAAGCTCTAACAAAAGGTGAGTAATATCTCCCACTGCATTCCCCACTTCCGGGATGCTCTGATGGAGAGCTTGGAGACAGCCAGGGCCAAAACCAGGAGGAGAAACTTGTTATGGAAGCTAACACACAATGTACAAGTTGTCTGATTTTTTTATGGCATATGTTATTCCGTGGACTAAAAATTATGTAAATGAGATCTAGAATGTACCGTATAGTTTCAGGATTGTCCTTACTGTTTTTTCTCTATCATACTACTCACAACATTTTATTATATTATTATATATTAAAATTAATGCTATTATATCAGATAATACCATTATTAATATTTTATCAGTTGTTAAGTTTGAACTCAGGGCCTGAATGCTGTTTCTGAGCTCTTTCACCCAAGGCTAGCACTCTACCACTTTGAGGCACACGTCCACTTCTGCTTTTCTAATGGTGAACTGGAGATAGATCTAAGCCTCACCGATTTTCCTTCCCAGCCAGGCTTTGAACCATTATCCTCATAGCCCCGCCTCCTGGGTAGCTAGGATTATAGGTGTGAGCTACCAGCATCTGGCAATGATGTTTTCCATGATTAATTTTACTCCATCTTGGGATAATTGCTACATATATATGTTATAGGAGTTGAGAGGTTTTTTTCCCTTTACAAATAGATTTATGTCATAGTATCCCTCTTGTTAGTATCCCTAAACTCACTCAAAACAGTGACTTTATCATATATAACTTTCCATATCTATGGGTATAGATTATTAAAACAATAAATCAAATCAAATCCTTCAAGATGGAGTGAGATACGTGCCATAAAGGCAGAAGAAATTCCCCTCAGCAGTGTGGCTGCTATTCCTTAGCATAGTCATGCTTCAGCAACTTTCTCCAGAAACTCTTAACAGAAAATATTTAATCAAAACCTTCTCAGCAGTTGGAACTTGTGAGAATCCATGAGGGCAATGGAGATTGTACAAGTTTCAAAATAACCCCCTGTCGGCCACGCTGCCCCATTCCTTTCAGCACAGTCACTGGAAAAGCAAAGACTAAAGCTCAGCTTCAGTGCTTCTCTATCCTCTCAGCAGGCTGTTCTCAGCACATTGTTGCTCACAATCTATACCTGTTATATGTAGTTTATGTAGAGCACTGGCATACAAGAGATGTCCTGAGCCGTTACAAATGAACAGAACTCCAGAAAGAGTTAACCCGTGGGAAAGGCAAACTACTGTTTCAAAGATATCAGGACTTCCTGAAAATCAGTTGCCATCTAAACTCATCTGCTTTCTTGCAAGCTGAAAGATATATGCACGCCCAGTGCCAGCAATATTTCTTCCTACAGTTAGACTTTAATAAGAGGTACACAGTTGAGGACACAGAAGCCATAGTGTTGGTATTAGACCTGCTATGACATCGTGGCTGAAACCTGCCCCCATGAGTGCGACATCCAGATCACTCCTCACCTGGGCCATTTCTCCGAGTTAGGCTTGCCATGAGCTGCTGGAGGCAGGAAGAATGTCTTCCTTGGGCCATGCAAAGCAGCCAACCAGCCCCCTCCCCTCCTCTTGCCAGGACACTGTTGTCCCTCAGGAATTGGAAGCAACAGGACCAGGCCAATGGACTATGCACCTGCACTTCTACGTGAAGAGTCAATCTACGGTCTCTGATCACGAGGAGTCTCCAGTTATCTGCTGGCAGTCATTAAATGCTAACAGGAGAACTTACTAACTTATCTGAAGGGCAGAGCCCCAGACTCTGACACATCATTTAAATTTATAGCAGGGAACCATCTGCTTCTGCCATGACTGGATGAATAAGTCCAGTGCTTCCACATCACCCATGATGCATTTCATCTTTCTAATTCTTCTCTGCATGGTATTGGAGGAAGCCAGAATATGTCATCCTGAATTATACCTCTTTGATATGGAAACTTTTTTTGTGCTGGGGGCCATTAAGAGTCAGGCAATGGAGAGAATGCTCTCCTTTCCCTCCCCCTTTGTGCCTAACGGCAGGTTTGACATTCCCCTTTGCTGGAAAAGAGTCCAGTCCTACGTGAGGAATCTGCAAGCAAGTCCATTGATTATCTCCCATCTCTATCGACTCCTGTAGTTTCTACCTCAGAACCCTAAAACTGCTCCTTCTCATCCTGGCATGTTTCTACAAATGCATCTGTGCCAAAGATACTATCTATGACCAGAATTCCACACGTCACTTGGACTCTAATGCCCAGCATAACTTGAAATGACCTCTTGATGTCAGTGTCCTAGGAGACCTGGTATGTAATTGAGAACATTCTAAGCCTTCACCTCTGCTGTACTATTCATCTGTGCTTTGCTGCAAGGATTCTTGCAGAGGTACTACAGTTCACTTTAGCCTATGCAATTGAAAAGAAACCCCACAGACTTTCCTCAAAGTAACTCAAGCACTTTTCTTTTTCCTTTTTCTCTTTTCCTTTCTTTTCTTTTTTCTTTTTTTTTATTTGTCCATGCAGGGGCTTGAACTCAGTGCTTGGGCACTGTTCCTAAGTTTTGTTTTGTTTTGTTTTATTTTGTTTTGATTTGTGCTTAAGGCTAGAACTCTACCCCTTGAGCCACAGAATGGCTTCCAGCTTTTTCTGTTTATGTGATACTGAGGAATCGAACCCAGGGCTTCATGAATGCTAGGCAAGCTCTCTACCACTAAGCCGCATTCCCAGCCTCAAATATTTTTCAATCAGTACTTTGTAAATCCACTAACTGATATAAATCTAAAGTCCTCATTAATAGAGCCTGGTTTTCTACTCAGATCCCTTATAAGCTAAAGTGATATGAAATGAGGTAGTTAGTGTTTCTGCTCTGTCCAAATGTACAGCCATCCAACCTCATGGTACCATTTATTGCCTTCAGCATCACCCCAGATCCCTACTGTTGGAGCACATTGATTGACACTACATGTATTATTTGCACTTGATGCTTGGTTTCTGCCACCTGGAATTCCACTAGTACCATTTACCTTTGCAATCTCAGTGGTGAAGAAACTACTTCCACTGAGAACATTGAACAAAAAGAAAAATCAATACCAAGATTCTCAGAACTCTTGAGTCTTCATCCCCAATGGCTTTTTACCACATCAGTAAAGAGAGGTTGTCTGAGCCCTCCTGTGAAACAAAGTCAGGTTAAGTCATGTGCAGTGGTTCATACCCATAATCCCAGCTCTATACAACACTGAGGTAGGAGGACAGCAGACCAAAGCTGACCTCGGAAACTTGTGAGGCCTTATCTGTAAAGTCACTAAAGCAGAAAAAAATGTGATACATTGCATGTGCAGAAATCATGCAGCTGTGAGTTTAAACTCCAATCTTGCCAAAAAGATACATTTTTTATAACAAAAGTAAGTTTTAATGCAACCTGTGTGGTAGCTGGGCCACTGAAATAACAAGAACTGATCTACATTTTGCAGTCTTCCCATCAGCAGTCCCATGCTGCCTTTCAAATAGTCTAAGATAATTTCATGTCATACTTTTCAGTCCAGTGTCTTGTATTTATGCAATAATCCTTTGTACCCCTCTAATTGACATTAAAAATGATTCCCAAATAGTGACATCCTAGGAGCTAAGTTATCTATTGGAAAAATTTAATTACGTGTGGGTTTTCTCAAAGTGATACTTCAAGAGCTGCTTTCGGCCATAATCAGAAAATTTTTCCTGGGTTGTATTTCTGGATTTGGACTCACATTTATGCTTGATGCCCTGGACAGGGAATACACCCAGACTTCTGCACACATGTCCCAGTTTTCAACTCTCAAAGGTTATTATTGCATTGGATGTTCTTTCCAGGGGTCCTGATCCCACCTGGTCTTAGAGGCCACTGTTTCATTGTTGCATGGCTGAGATAATTAGTGGTGGGGTGGAATCTAAGAGTACACAAGGGGTCAGCTGTTGAGATGGCAAAAACATATTCGAGGATCAGTAAAACACTCACATGGGAGGTTTCAGGTCACCCAAAGGAAGCGGGGAACGTTAAAGAGAGACATCAAGACTGACCCAAACATTCTTTCTGATCATGAAAAGTCCAAGAATTAGTGTGAGGAAGTATTCTGCAGAAAATTCTTGCCCATGGGCTGCTGAATTTTCAACCCAGTAATATATGTGGGAATTTCAGGTAAGCCACACTGGTGCTTCAATCTCATTAGTGCTAAAAGATGACATTTATTCTTCATTACTCTGAAACATACCAACCGGACAATAAATCATCTAAGCTCAAAGCTATACTACAGAAAAGAAAATATTGGCTATGGCAAGGTTTATGACATGTAGCTCATACAATATAATAGTCATATTTTAGTCTTATATTTTTCAAACTCAATAACATTCAGAAGTATTGGTTCTCATCTTTACCTATCCCTTGCTACAAAGATCAGACTTAGACTTCATTGGTAACCAACCAATGAGTTGACAATATCTCTCATGATCATTGATGCAAAGACCTTAAATAAAATGTTAAGAAATGGGTGTTAATACAAATGGATGGTGCAGTGACTGAGTGCTGAGGGGCTTGCAGACAAGGCTATGGGTAGTCACTGGTGGGTCTGTGACTTCACATGGTCTGGGAGAAACTAAAAAGGCATTTTCTTTCATATAACTCCATTGGTAAAAATAATTAATCGGAGACTGGGAGTGTGGCCTAGCCATAGAGGGCTTGCCTAGCATGCACGAAGACCTGGGTTCAATTCCTTGGTACCACATACATAGGAAAAACCCAGAAGTGGTGCTGTGGCTCAGGTGATAGAGCTCTAGCCTTGAGAAAGTCCAAGGACAGTGCTCAAGCCCTGAGTTCAAGTCTCAGGACAAGAAAGGAAAGAAGTAAGGAAGGAAGGAAGGAAGGAAGGAAGGAAGGAAGGAAGGAAGGAAGGAAGGAAGGAAGAAAGAACAGATGGAGGGAAGGAAGGAAGGAAGGAAGGAAGGAAGGAAGGAAGAAAGAAAGAAAGAAAGAAAGAAAGAAAGAAAGAAAGAAAGAAAGAAAGGAAGAGAAAGGAGAAAAGAAACTGAGGGCCCAGGAGTTTGGCCTAGTGGTAGAGTGCTTGCCTAGCATGCATGAAGACCTAGATTCAATTCCTTGGTTACCATATACATAGAAAAAAGCCGAAGTGGTGCTGTGGCTCAAGTAATAGGGCTCTAGCCTTGAGAAAATCCAAGTGCTCAGGCCCTGAGTTCAATTCTAGGACTGGCCAAAAAAAAAAATGGGAAGACATTTGGCCATTACCTAATGTTTCCTAGCTTCCTTCACAAGTATCACAAGTAAACCCAACCTCTTCCCTGTTGAAAACAATAAAACAAAATTTAGGATTACCTGACTGGAAATTGCCAACTGTTCTTTAACTAGTTAAGGGATTGCAATTGGAGATCAAATAAGGGTACTCTTCTGCTTTAGTTAGTCAAATATTTCCTTTAACTTGTAACCCTTGTGAATCTCCCTCTCTCTCTCTCTCTCTCTCTCTCTCTCTCTCTCTCTCTCTCTCTCTCTCTCTCTCTCTCTCTCTCGCACACACACACACACACACACACACACACAATACAATGGGTTAAGGATTAGATCATGCTAGCTAGTGGGTTCAGTTGCCATTTTATAATGAGTAATTGGAGAAAGACTTGGCAACTAAGTGTCAAACAGAAGTCATTAGCAGAGGTATTTAAAAACCATGAGATAAGATATGATTTACTGATAGATGAATCTAGTCTTCAAATATCCAAGGAAATTTCTGTTCCTTGAATCCAAAGCTGAATTAAATGAGAAACTGTAAATGTACCCTCTACCACTTGGTGCCCCACTATGGCTAATATAACTCTTGGCTCATTTTTATCTCATGTTTCTTTTTGGGAAACTCCCCTTTATGGAACTAGCTTGATTGGGTTTATTCCTCTTTTAATAAACACTTTGAAAGAACCTTAATATGAAATTTGGCTTCAAACCCAGTACTGTACTTTTTACTTTTTGGTCCCCTCCAAAACTCTTTGTATCCATCAAGCACAATCAGTATTCAAATGGCATTATTTAGCTAGGCTTCTAAAAGGTGGATTGGTTTGATTCAGTTTTAGTTTTCTTTCAATAATCAAGCAGTAAACGACAATAAATCACTTATTACAAATAAATTGTATCCTAATATACTAGTGTCTGTTTTCAGTCTGTATAAAAATAAATTTTAAACAAGAAGGATGTCTGCCATAGTTTTAACAACCTTCTGTGCTGGCTGACTAAAGTACAATCTCTTGGGACAGTCTGTCAAAGAGATGAAAGAGAGGGTACTTTAGAAATTGTTGCCTGCAATACTCGAAGGCTTCTGCTGCATATTTCTAGTACTTTGCAAAATCCGAGAACTTTTGTGTCAATCCATATGGCTCTTCCCTTCATGTAAATTTTTTTATCTCTACTTTGTTTCCTCTTGCTTTGGTGAAACTCTTAATGACTTTTTCCCTCAAATGCATAAACGTAGATGGTGAAGAAAATCAGTAAAAACAAATGAGCGAATGCTACCATTTCCACCTCATAGAAGAGGTTTTTAACTTTCAGCTTGAAAATGCTCGCTGATATTTTGCCTGTAAACATTTGCTAAATTTCAGGTTCATATTCAGTCTGTAAGTCCTATTGACTTCTCACCCTAAGTAGGAGAATGCCATGGAGAGCTGTAAAGACTCCCCAGAGGGCAAAACAGAATGGAGATACTGTCCTAGATAAGTATAAAATCTAATGCTCAGAAAGCTGTTAGATAACATCCAAGTAGAAAAGTTGTATAACAGGGGGTAGGCGGGCAGTGCAGACTGGAAAATTCATGGAAAGCTTGTCAGAGAAGAAAGATGGTCTGAATGTGCTCAGAGGTCATTAGAATAATAACACTGCTCAGATTACCTTTAGCATTCCATTAAACAAACATTTATAGATGACAATACAAAAATATTTCCAAAGTCACGGAGGGTATAAGCTTCATAAACATAAATAAGACATAATTTCTGTCCTCAGAGGACAGGGAAGCTTCTCAAGGAAGGAATGTTCTGTATACAGAAAGAAGAACAAATAAGCAAAGGAAGAGTCACAATGGTTCATGTGATTCATGTGCGCAGTCTCTGGCTTCCTAATTGGAACATTTTTTTTTTCCTATAGAAATTCTCCTTTAGTCTCTTTTCCTTTTCCTTTTGGTTATTGTATTTTATTGTTGGGGGGGTGTAAAGACGGGTTAAAGTTACATTTGTCAGGGACTGGGTACATTACTTCTTGAACATCGATACCTCTTCCCACATATTTCTCCCAGTTTTCCTCTCCCCTCCCCTTGCCAGTCATTTCGTTTTTCCCCTTCCCTTCCCTATTTCAAATACACAACTATACATTTATACAATATACCAGGTAAAATTCTGTCCAATGGTACTGCTGAATAGCAAATCATATTCTTTTTATTAAAAGGTCAATAGGAAGAAGCACATTTAAGTATTTTTTTTCCTCCAAACTGGAAAAATAGTTAAGTGGCTAAATTTGACCTAATTGCAATGCAAAGGACTACCATCCTCTCACTGTCGTGTGTGCATCCTATAACATCATAATGACTAGATTAAAAGCCCTATTGACACCCAGCCATAGTGACAGAAATAAATACACGTACTTATAGAAATGATACAGAAGGAGGTTAACCCAGACAAGATACCCATCAGAGAGAATGGCAAAGTATTCTAAAGTTTGAAGTAGATTCGTTGTTCCCATTCCTGGAGTCATTTAAAACTTCCAACCCACACTGGACATCCCAGTAACACCGAGTGACATCCCAGTGCACGACACAGCCTTTCCGTTTGCTGGCACAGCCACGTTCTCTGCCACAGGAGCACACCTCCCTTTCTCCAGCTGCAGTGCACCCAAATCCAGTGCTATAGGATAGGAGTGAGAGTCACTTAATTAAACATTTCTGGAATCATTTGCCAGGTCATTGGCTCCATGCTAGGACACTTCTGTAACCAAAAAACTGAGTCACTAAACAATCTGTGCTCCAATGGCTGTTTTCATGTGTGACTATATAAACAGCAAGACCAGCAGAGGCTAACAACACCAGTGCTATTGAACAGGTGGACTGGAAATAAACAAGTGGCAGTGGATGTTGGGAGTTGGATTTCTCATGGATACTCTGTGACTGGTAAGCTATGTAGGAGACTAGAATATTCCATTCATCGATAGAACTGAAGAAGGTATTATGCCTTTATGTTTAGTGTAACAGAGGTACAGAAGACTTCCTAGAAGATATTTTAGATGTGTATATATTCACTGTGGTTGTAGATATGTTAGTTATTTCACACATGGCCATTATATATATACACAGCTATCACACACTATGATTGCAATATATAGCTTATTACACAATATGGTTTTATAAACATCAATTCATACATTTCACTGTATATACATAGGTTATCACACACAAAGGATTGGATTACTTAGATATTATCATGCACACTATGGTTCTGTGTATGCGCACTAAAAATTTCCCCAAACGTTGATTAAAATAAAAGGAAGATTTATTGATAGAAGCTGATATGTTACTATAGTCAACTGAAGAGGAAATAAAAACAATTACTTTAAAAATGACATCAAAACCTCTAAGTAAACAATTTCACCTGAGACGTGGAAGATTCTTTTCTATTTTTTTTTGAGTAATTTCTTGGTTTTGAATTAGGAAAATTCTGTCATTTTTTTTCTTAGAGTTTCTTGGTAGGTTTCTGTGAACTGTTATTTTATATTCAGCCAATAACAAATAGTTTTAAGATTTCCAAAATAGTACAATTAATCATTAACTTTCCTTTTAATACATTTCCTGAGTTTAAGTCTGATAGGCAGGTTCTATTATATTTAGCTCCTAATATTAAAAGGAATTGTCTAATTGGAGAGAGTTTATAATGCTTGTTTCAAAGCTGGAAATCAAACCATAATTGAATCATTTATTCTCAGATGGATAAGTTGTTTTTTGGAACAGTTAACAAAAAATAGTTAATTATCAATGATTGAGATAGAAAGGGTGCTATTTACACATAAATAGAGCTTCCATAACTGGAAATCAGGGAAAATAGAGAGATGATTGAGAAGGATTGAGCAAAACCCTGGCTCTTCCCACACTTTCATGACCAATCACTGATTAACAATTAGTAGTAGTTAGTTTATTAATAGTAAAACTTAAAGGTGATCATGAGAAGATTTTAAATTAAAAGCAATGTTCACTTTCTACAACTAAGAGCAAAAAAAAAGCATACACTTGTTCAGCTCTCAAAGAAGCAGATGCAAAAGAAATTATTTTGGCTCACTGTATATTTATACATTGATTGTTGTTAAGTTCTATCTACATAAGAAAGGGACACTGCTGACTGATATGTACGGAAAACTCTCTCAGAACATTGCTATCCTAACAAAGAATCCACAGAGAGAATATAGGGACAATTAAGAGCTTAGTACGCTAGTGAAATCACTGTTTGATTTTTAGCAAAACAGCATGTTTAAATTTCAGCACCCAATTAACACCCCTAATCAATGGCCTTTTAATACATTTGTGCAGCATTCTGTGCATGCTAATGGTATATTAGATATGCTTGATCAATACTAAAGCCATCACTTGTCACTAGTTCAGCTAAGGGTGCTGAGTTTCATCTCTTTACTACTCTGTTTCCACTGCTTTGTGGAATTTGCTAGATTTCCCCATCTGTCTTTCCCAAGCACCACATCAAAGAATCATAATTAACCTAGAGCAAGGCTACCTGTTATGAAGTGAAGTAGATACATTTAAACTGTCTGTAATTTCAATACTCAGGTGTCAAATAAAGCACCATTCCAATGGAGGCAGGACCTGCAATTTAAGATTTCTTTTCTAGTGGTCTGGAGGATAAAGTTCACGGAGAAGCCGGAAGCATACTGAAATTGAAACCCACAGGTTCTGAGGATCGAAAAACTTTGTATCCCTTATTTTCTCTGGGAGAAGATAGGTGATAAGAGCCCAGTCCTCATGACTGGGGATTCACAGCTGTCAGCGTCTCATGAATGAGTTTTGTAGGAAAAAAACCGCTTTCTGCTCTCTGCCATGTAAGGATACAGCATTTTGCCATCAAGGCCTGACGAAGAAGGGAGAAGCCCTGGTGTCTCAACCTTGGACTTTTCAGGCTCCAGACTGTAAGAAATAGAGGTAGTCCTGATGTGTCTGGAGTATTTTAGTAGAGCAGCACAAATGGACTAAGATGAAGGCCCTATGCCCTCGAGACCATCCTGCACCAGTAAAACCAAAGCTGGCTCAGACCCCATGACAGGGACACTAGAAAAGCATCTGAACATAAGCCAGTGTCAGGAATGAAGAACATATCACTAGAACCTTTCCAAGGAAATACACGCCTGCACTCCTCCTACCACACGTCTTTCTTGTAGATAAGTGCTGGCTGGGTAATTACTCAACCAGAAAGGAATACTCAAAATCTCAGGAAACAGAGGTCCGGAACACATGACTTGGCTTTCATAGTGAGTAGAACCTACTGTCTTTATGTTAGGAGAGCAATTATACCAAAATGTCCATGTAGTAAAATAATGAGAGTTCCTAAGCTACCCCTTATCTAGCTTAACTGAATAATCTCCTTAGCCTACAGGGTGTAAAGGAATGTCCACTGAGCGCTGAGCTCCGACCCCTTCATCACGAAGGCTGGTTCTTCTTCCCCAGTGATTTCTCTCTGATTTATGCTACATTATTAGTAAAGCTTGGCTGGTTCTTTGCCTTGCGAATCTCACCTGTGGATCTCTTTGCATCTGTCAGCATGGAATTCAAGAATGTACCAGATAAGGGAGGAGACAGGTCACGGAGGAGTTGAACGGGGAAGCCCCTCTCCTGCTGGACATACCTGGACCCCATTCCCTCCCTAAGTGACAACATCAATACGTTGGAAGCAAGCAATCTTTCCCACATTCTCAGGGGTCAGTGGAACTGTAACACTGAGTTGAGTAAGGGGTTTTCAACGTTTTGATAGACAGGTCTTTTCCACCTACAAAGGCCTTACTTGGGCCTTGAGCCCAGTTACTATAACAAATATGTGGCACAGTAATGAATTCCTAAATGCAATCGGGCAGCCTATCCCCACCTCAAATCCTGCGTGAGGATCAGAACAGTGCCTTGAATTACCCTTAACTCTTGTTTGGCAAGTATTCATTATAAAGCAGGATATTGCCCTTAAATTTATAAATCTATTGCCTGAACTGAATTTTCAGCCAGGATCATATTAAAAAGAGCCAGAGGGAATCCCAAAGGAATCCAAACATAGGCTTCTCCCCCCACCCCAACCCATAAGTACAGAGCAACAACCCAAATTCCCCCTGGTAATTAGGACTTGTCATCCAGGCACTGGAGTGACCTCCTCTGTTATTGGGTCATGTATATGAAGAGCTCAAAGCGACCAGGGAGCAGTTTCAACTTTCAATTCAGCAAAGCCATGACTGTTTTCAGAAGAAGAAGAAGGAGGAAGAGGAGGAGGAAGAAGAGGAGGAGGAGGAAGAGGAGGAAAAAGAAGAAGAAGAAGAAGAAGAAGAAGAAGAAGAAGAAGAAGAAGAAGAAGAAGAGGAGGAGGAGGAGGAGGAGGAGGAGGAGGAGGAGGAGGAGGAGGAGGAGGAGGAAGAGGAGGAGGAGGAAGAGGAGGAAGAGGAAGAAGAGGAAGAAGAGGAAGGAGAAGGAGAAGAAAGGAGGAAGTGGAAGAGGAAGAGGAAGAAGAGGAAGAAGAAAAAGAAGGAGGAGGAGGAGGAGGAGGAGAGAGTCTTAGGAGCAAGAGATTTTTGAAGGGCCGGGAGTTTGGCCTAGTGGTAGAATGCTTGCCTAGCATGCACAAAGACCCAGGTTCGATTCCTCGGTACCACATACATTGAAAAAAGCTGGAAGTGGTGCTGAGGCTCAAGTGGTAGAGCTCTAGCCTTCAGAAAGTCCAAGGACAGTGCTCAGGCCCTGAGCCCAAGCCCAGGACTGGCAAAAAAAAAAGAGAGATTTTTGAAGCTACTAAGCCCTGACTTTATTTTTTTAATTTATTTTTTTATTTTTTTATTGTAATTAGTAAAAGGGTTACATGATATTTGCCAGATAGAAGGTGCATTAATTCACATACATTGATACCCTTTCACATGTCTTGGTACCCATTTCCCTCCCCCCTCCACACCCCCCACCCATCTTGGTTTTCCCCCCTTCCCTATCAAATTTCAAATATCCAAATACAAATAAATTCAATATATCAGATAACAAAGTGAGATACTATACCAATATGACATAACTAAGGGACAGCAAAGGAGATGAGAGACAACATAGTACATTAAGGACAACAATCATTCGTTATATGGCTTTTGTTTCAATATCCTGGAGGTCCTTTCAATTAGCTTCACATTATATGGCCTTATGTATCAAGATTTTGCTCTATTGCAGATCTCTGCTAGTAGAGCCCAAGGTTTCTACTGATTATGACAAATGAGGGAAACCATTCAGCCTAAGTTCCTTTGAGTCTGGCTTACTTCACTTAATATTTTTTTCTAAGTCTTTCCATTTCCTAACAAATGGGGCGATGTCATTCTTTCTGACAGCAGCATAGAATTCCATTGTGTACAAATACCACAACTTGTTGATCCACTCATCAACTGAGGGACATCTAGGTTGGTTCCATTATCTTTGCTATGGTGAATAGTGCTGCAATGAACATTGTTGTGCTAGTAGATTTAGTCTGTCCTTGTTTCTGAAAGGTTGGGTAAATGCCAAGTAGTGGAATTGCTGGGTCATAGGGGAGCTCTATGTTTAGCCTTTTGAGGAACTGCCGCACTGCTTTCCATAGTGGTTGAATGAGTTTGCACTCCCACCAACAGTGTAGTAGTGATCCCTCCTGGCCACATCCCCTCCAGCATCTGTTGTTATTCGTTTTCCTGATCCTGGCCATTCTAACTGGAGTGAGGTGGAATCAGCGTTGTTTTGATTTGCATTTCTTTTATGACCAGAGATGTTGAGCATTTCTTCATGTGTCTATAGGCCATTGTTGTTTCTTCTTCAGAGAAGACTCTCTTTAAGTCTTTGGCCCATTTTTTAATGGGATGGTTGTTACTTTGGAGGTTAGTTTTGGAGTGATTCAATTTTTTGAGTTGTTGATATATTTTAGATATGAGGCCTTTGTCCGTTGTTTGGTTGGTGAAGATCTTCTCCCACTCTGTAGGCTTCCTGATTAGTTTACTAGCTATGTCCTTTGCCATACAAAAGCTCTGCAGTTTAATGCAGTCCCACTTATCCAGCCTTTCTCTGATTTGTGGTGATTCTTGGTCCTTATTAAGAAAGTTTCGACCTGTGCCAAGGAGGCCTAGTGTATCTCCTATTCCTTCCTGTAAAGTTTTCAGTGTGTCAGCTTTTACCTCCAGGTCTTTGATCCATTTGGAGTTAATTCTAGTGCAAGGTGACAAAGAAGGATCCAACTTTAGTTTTCTGCAGGTGCTTAACCAGTTCTGCCAGCACAACTTGTTAAAGAGGCTGTCTTTCTTCCATTCTTTTTTTTTGGCTCCCTTGTCAAAGATTAGGTGGCCATAGGTCTGTGGTTTAATATCTGGGTCCTCAGTTCTATTCCATTGGTCTTCAGGCCTGTTCCTGTGCCAGTACCAAGCTGTTTTGATAATTATAGCTCTGTAATAGAGTCTAAAGTTTGGAATTGAAATTCCTCCTGCGCTGTTCTTTCTGCTAAGAAGTGTTTTTGCTATCCGGGGTCTCTTATTATTCCATATGAAGTTTTGGATTGTCTCTTCTATTTCTTTAAAGAATGACATTGGGATATTGATGGGTATTTCATTGAATTTGTAGATAGCTCTTGGCAAGATTGTCATTTTCACAATGTTGATTCTTCCAATCCAGGAGCATGGGAGGTTTTTCCATTTCCAAGTACTTCATCCAGTTCAGAGGCTATTCCACTGAGGTACACACCCTTCTGTGTTAGAAACAAACTGCTTCTGTTATTACTATTATTATTCAAACAATGGAAGAAATCAGTTGCTTGATCAAGAATTGAGTACCAGATGCCAGAGGATGCATTGATAAGCTAGAATACAGATGAAACGTCCAGAAAGCCATCCATAGTTAATAACACCATCTGATTAAGTTTGCAATAATCTTCAGTCTTTCTCTCATGTCCATCTGGCTTTGGTTGAGGAAATGCCTCCATACATGTGCGCATGGATGTGTAGTGAATGGGTATGTGGTAACTCATGGGTTCTCTTCTGATTGATTCTGTTTACTTTTGATTGAAAATCAACTCCAGTAAATGTACAAGGAAAATGGCAAAGTTAAAAAAAGTAAAATAAAGATAGAAAATAGAAATAAAAAGTTAAGTAGATTAACAAATCAATAGACTTGAAATATTGAACAAAACATCCTGTTAATGGGTAAGAATGTTGAAAGGGGTAGCATAGGTCAGAATGTATCGTATTTATACAGTGCTTTGTTGAATGGCAGCTCCTTTTAAGAAAACAATAAACATATTTTATAAAGAAGTCAGTCAGTTTTTAGTTTTAGATAAAACATGAATTAAGAGACATGTCTACCAAAATAAGGTATTGATATTTCATATTTTATACGTAATTTATAAAATTGCCTTTAGAACATATACAAAACATAAATGTATAATGAAGAATGTGAGACTAAGCTGACTGTGGCAAAAATAGTAGTACCTATCTGAAAATAAACCACAACTGTAGTGTGGCCTTGTTTGTGGTCAACTGGATAAATGCCCAGGAGTGGAACTGCTGGGTCACAGGAGAACTCTGGATTTAGTCTTTCAAGGAACCTCCATACTGCTTTCCAGAATGGTTAAAAAAGGGTACATTTCCAACAACAGTGGCTCAGAGTTCCCTTTTGGCTACATCAGCAGCAGCACCTGCTACCATTTTCTTGGTAATGGCCAATCTAACTAGAGTGAAGAGGAATCTCAATATTGTTTTAATTTGCATTTCTTTTAAGGCCAGATATGTTGAACATGTCTTCATGTGCCTGTTGGCCATTCGTACTTATGAGAAGTCTTTAAGTCTTTAGCATAATAGGATGTCGTTTCTTTGCAGGTCTATTTGGGGAGGGGGAATTTTTTAGTTCTAAATATACTTTAGATGTGAGGCCCTTGTCTCCGATATAGCTGGTAAAAAAATACCTTCTCCCACTTTCTATTGTCTATTGATCTTGTTAGCTGTGTCTTTGTCAGGCAGAAACTCTTCAGTTTGATGCAATCCTATTGATCAGTCTTTGACTTGTTGTGATTCAGGATCTTAGTAAGTTTCAATCCATGCTAAGGAACCCTACTATTTCCCCTACTCCTTCCTGTAATATTTTCGTGGTATCTGGAGGTCTTTGATCTATTTTAATGATTTTCATGGGGAGGGAGTGTTAGAAAAGGATCTGGCTTCTGTTTCTGCATATGGATAACCACTTTTGCCAGCACCATTTGTTGAAGAAGCTGTCCAAAGCAACCAGCCCAGCCATGTTCATTGCAGCATTGTTTGCCCTAGCCAAGATATGGAATCAACCTTAGATGCCCCTCAGTGGAATGCATCAAGAAAATGTGGTACTTATTCACAATGGAATTCTACTCACCCCTCAGAAAGAATGATACTGCATCATTTAGAAGGAAATGAAAAGACTTGGAAAAAATATATTAAGCAAAATAAGCCAGACATAGGGAAACATGGGTTGCATGGTTTCCCTCATCTGTGGTAACTGGAGAGTGCGTATAAATCTACAGGTAAACACACTGAATGATAAAAGACAAAAATTACACCGGGGCATGATAAGTTATACAGGTGTCTAGCCATTCACATGCAGTTTAACCAGAGCAGGATATTGTTAACAGAGAATCACACAGGCTCAATGGTTATGTGCCTCAGATCATATAAAATAATATTTATCAAAACAAACTCCAGGAAATGGAAATAAGATTCGCTTTTCTTTGTTTCTCTTTTTGTTTTCTTTTCCTTTTGTCTGGATTGTTCGTTTATCTGTCTCTGGGAAGGTTAAGGGGACACAGAAATGGTAGAACAAAGGTTGAGAAAATGCAGCAGTGGTACTCTCTAGAAAAAGAACTATACAACTAGTGGTGGGAATGGAAGTGAGAAACTGGGAGAGAGCAAATGATGGGGTGATGTTGATTGAAAAGAAATGTGCTCTTTACCCGAATTTTGTACCTGTAACCTCTCTGTAACAATAAATGAGTAACAATAAGTGAGTTTTAAAAACAACTGCAGAAGCAATGACAAGGGCATGACTTAAGGTGTAAATTTCCTCTGTAGCAGGTTTGAGGCCCAGAGTTGCCCTTTAAGAATCAGTAATCTCACTATGTGTTATAGCCATGCCATTTAATCTTTTTGCTCGTTTATGAAAAGAAAAATAATTACCAAAGGTAGCAATGCACATGAAAAGAAAATACATTGACTTCATGTATGAAATTTTATCCATTGTGCCCTGAGAACAAAGTTTCACAAACCTATCACTCACTCATAAAACCAAGTGAAACAGGGTTAAATGCTATTAAACCTTCATTGTAGCTACGAAAAACATTTGTGGTTGTATAGTTATGTAGTAAAACTATTCTCGAAAAATATATTCTTGGAAACAGTGGCAACTCCAACCCTACGCTTCTTCTCCAGTCCAAACCAGAACTTTCATCTTCAGCAGTCACACCGATGGTCTCATGGCCGTGTCCAGGCGAACAATGACAATAATCCATATGGATTATTTAAAGGCATTTTAGATTACTAGGATGCAGCCCGGGAGCATTCAGGTGTATAGACACTTTTTCCACTTGTACATTAAATGGTTTATGCTGAATTAGACATGCAATGATAAAGTGACAGAAATCATGGAAGATTTCCTAGAACTGCACTGTACAATTTTTCAGGGTTCTGTTCTATGCCATGAAGTTATGGCCACATAAAAGCATTACAAGAGCACTTGACGACGGGTGCCATTTCTCAGTTGGATGGGGTCGAAGGAAATCTTTTCAGATGAGCAGGAGCCGCACCTGTTTTTGTTGGCAGAAACGCTGGTAATAACCTAGCAGCGTCTGGCATCGGGTGAGATTCCAGTAAATGCTCACTGATGCAAAACACAACACCAATAGACAAACACACGCTTAGAGTTAAATCTAATGATGGTCTGTTTGTATTCGCAGGGCACGCTGTGGTTTCATGGCCTTGAGGATGTGTTTGGTGTGAAATGGTCGTGACATTCCGTGTGAATGTTTGGTAATGAGCAATGAAATGAATGGGCACTCAGGGAACAGAGCTCGTGTTTGGGTGGACAGCGCTAAAGGCAGGCCAGGGATGCTCACCCAGGCTGCAAGGATGCAGGAAGAATTCCTGCTCAAAACTGGGGTCTGCTGCATTTGATGCTGAATAGAAGCCACCAAGCACCTGAGCCTACAACTTCAAGCTTGTGTGACTGAGTGCAGTACTGAAGAGCTGGAACATAGTGCCAAGGCAAATTTGTCATTTTAACTCTCCAGAAACATTAGTTCAGGGTTGTTGTGTATATGATAATCATCATCTTCTATAAAGAACATATAGATAGAGACGTATATTTTATTTACTTTTTATTTCATTATAGTATGTGTTGATAATGAAGTTGTAGATTTTAGGGTAATTCAAAAATTAATTTTAAAACATTGGCATTTAGCCAGGCTCTAGAGTTATATGCTGGTAGCGTAGGCCTATATTCCCGGGTACTTAGAAGTCTGAGCTTTTAGGATGAAGCTCCAACCCAGGCCGAAAATTCCACAAGACTTTATCTCTAACTAGCCAGTAAAACTCTGAATTGGAGGTGTGGGTCCATGATAGAGTGCCAGGAGCGGTAGATCAGCCATGAGTAGAAAAAGAAAAGCATCAAATGAAAACAAAAGTTCATGAGTTCAAGCCCCAGTACCACATGTCTTCATTTACTCAGATATTTATGGAACTGCTACTAATTACCAGGAACAAAGTAGTCCTGATTTTATAGAAAGATGAGGGGAAACATGTATGTGCCTATGTATGTATGCCTGCTTCATCTATACATACATGTGTGTATGTATATGGTAGATAAATAAGTATATAGATGAGACATACAAAAATTTGTGTATACATATGAGGAATGATTCCATGAAGGAAAAAATAAAACAGGATATAGAAACGCCAGATTGGAGATAGACAGCAATTCTCACTTCATGCAAGGTGACAAATGAAGTCTTCATGCACAAGGGGCGAAGCAGAAAATTGTAGAAAGCAAAGGATTGTAGATACTTCCCAAAACAATTTTCTGGGGAAGAGGAATGGTCAGTATAAAGTCTCTGTGGCTCACCCCTGTAATCCTAGCTACTCAGGAGGCTGAGATCTGAGGATCAAAGCCAGCCTGGGCAGGAGAGTCTGTGAGACACTTATTGCCAAAAAAAAAAAAAAAAACACTACTCAGTAATGCTGTGGCTCAAGTGATAGAGTGCTAGCCTTGATCACAAAGAGACTCAGGGACAGTGCCAAGGCACTGAGGTCAAGCCCTAGGGCTTGTAAAAATAAAAAGCCTGTTGGGTCTGAGCAGCAGGGCATCTGGCAGGAAGACAAGAACCGGTGGCTGGAAGGAAGCTACAGCATAGGTGATTAGGTCATGGGACACCGTTAGATGCTTTAAGAAGAGAATGACACATGCAGCTGCGTAAGGACACGTCCCAGGTGGAGGATGTGAGTCGTGAGAGGACACGAGAAGGACCTGAGGGCCTACTGCAGACAGTGAGCAGTGGAGGCTGTGCCAGAGGGCCAATCACGGACTTCAATTTATACCACAGATAGTTCTTAATCTCGAAAATCACCTGATCGGATGTCCCTGAAACCTCTGTCTGCCAGGGAAAATTCAAATTTGAAAAAGGATTTAGGAATTCATTATCTAAATTATTTATGGCTCCTGCTTTAAAGTGGGATGAGAACTTAGCTCATACTGTGAGCAAAGGAAGTGTTGGACATACTGCATTGAAAAGAAAGTACGGGACGAAGCAGAAAAGCAAAGAATGAAGAACTCCCATACATATTATTGGAATTTGTATCATAAAAATTAATATATGTGATGCCATAAAGCCAACCAAATAAACATTAAGTATATTTCACAAATCAAACCGTTTTCAAAGATTATATTATATATAAAGTGCAATGCTTAGAGTTATAGTTTTTTTTGTACTGTATGAACTTTAAGCTGAAATTACTTACTAAACAACGGTCATGCTTTTTAACCAGTCATAATTTGGAAGCTCTTGATTCATTATATCTTTATTTATAATTGCTAACTTAGTTATTCTAAAGACTGGACTTTGCTAATTAGCAGTTTTTGAATACGCTGATCTTCTCTGATTCCCGCTTCCTTTTCATCCCCGGCTGGGTAGAGCCTTGCTTTTATTTGTATTGACCTTTGACGCTTCAATTTTCTGTTTGCTTTTTAAATCCTAGCTAATTAGAGGATTTCAAATTCTTCATGATGAAGAAGTTCTTGCACAGAGCATGTAATTAGAATATCTGATGACAGGAACGGGGATTTTAACACCCCAGGGTTGAAAGATCATACCTCTGAGTAGCATTTTCCCCTAGGATGTTTTGCATTTGAGCAATTAACCTCCTGTTCATGACATGGTCCACGATTCATCTCCTAACATCCCTTAGCTGGGTTATTTCAAAGTCTGCTCTTTTATCGCCTTCTATCAGATGAAGTGAACCCTTAGGTCAAAGTAAAAAGGCCCGGAGAGAAAGTCTCATCATCTTGTACGAATGATCATAGTCCCTTTTATTAGAAATGTATCATTGAAAGCTTCCAAATTGCCTTTTGCCCTACATAGAATTGCTACACTATGTTTCATTATAATACCACAGTTAATCAGAAAATTAACTGTAGTTTCTGCACATGTAGGCACTGCATGTGTGCCATGCGCACAACACACACACACACACACACACACACACACACACACACGCACAATTAGAGAGGTTACAGACATTACTGGGATGAGAGTTATGGTCTGAGTAGTGAATGAAGTGGAATAGAAAAGGATATCCAGAAAATCTTGCCATAAAATCCTAGCAGTGCCTTCATTCTCCAGTGTTCACTTACTTCGGAAGCCTTCACGGGTGGGCATTTCTCACCTGGCAGTGGGTGTGCACATCAGTGTACAGTAAGCGCCCCCTAGAGAACGCATATATCCTGGCCCCAGTGCCACCTGCCTGCTCTCCAGCTTCTCCAGAGGCTGGGCAGGCTTCACCTGCACTTGGCATTTTGAGTCCAATCTGGGCAACACTGGCCATGTCAAAGAGAGAACAACAACAAAATAAAAGACAGCAATTGTAGAGAACAGATGGGTAGAATTTCAGAAGTGGGACATAAGTACTTAGGGAGCAGAGATGGAATAACTTCCTCTGCTTGAGGGCCCAGTGGAGCCTTCAGAGAAGAGGAAACATTTGCCCCAAGATTTGCTGGATAATCCAAAGATCCCTATGGGCAGACAGCACATAGGACTGGATGGCCTTGAGTGGGGCTGGAGAGGAAGGACAGAGGACAGGACAGCATCCGGCCTTTGTAGCGACCAGTTTGGAACCATCAGGACTTAATGAAGCAAAACTATAGATGGTCCCTTTCCTAAGTCTGGAATGAACTCACAAAGCCTTGGCACAAATGTCCCCCATGCCAAAGACATCAGAAATGACCTACATTTGGCAGGTTGAGGGACAGCATGCTGTTTTCCAAAAAAGCTGTGGGAATTCACACTCCCTTCAATACGTTAGCAAGCCAGGCCTGGCTCCACTTCTTCTCCAATCCTTGGTGTCTTTGTCTTTTGGATAACTGCCAACCTCATAGCAGTGAGCTGATACCTTATTATGATTTTAATTTGCCTTTTTTCTGATAAATAGAGATGTTAGGTGATTCTTCCATACACAGAAGTACACGTCAGTGGATGAATGGATTTAAAATACGATGTACAGATAAACAATGGGATACCATTCAGCCATAATAACAAATGAAATCTTACCATTTGTCACAAGGCTGTGAACAGACAAGACATTACATTAAGTGAAATGAGTCGGCTACCAAGAGGCAAATACCTTCTAACCTACTGATAGGCTCAATGTAAAAATCATCAATAACTACTAATAACACAAGGACCTGCCTCTCATGGGTATGTGACAGTTCACTGAAGTAAAATAATACAAAATACACATAAACACACAGAGAAGTATGACTGAATATTAACTAGTAGTATTTTATAAATACCTTGAAGTTATCAAAACTGACTCAATGAAATTGAAACTCCTATTTTTGGATAAAGTTTTTCACAAAGCATCTTTTCTTATTGTCATTATTAAATGTCTGTACATCAGTGTTACAATTCTATCAGTCAGGTTATGAGTACAGAACTTCTTGGATGATTCAGAACTTGCCGTTTTTAACACAGACAACTCTAGAAATGTTTGGAGTGAAAATGGGAGAGATGAGCATGCAGTTGAAGGAATATCAAGATTCATGCGTGGAAAACAGAGAGTGAAGCTCACAAAAAGGCCCTGAGTCACTGGAAATCCAGGAGCAATCTGAGTGCTAACTTCAGCAGGCACTGCAAATTCCTTGTGTGCAAGGCTTGGTCACTGTAGTGTTATTGACAGGTTGAGGAGCCTTTAAGAGGCAGAGTCCAGTGGAAGGAGGTTGTGTTATTGAGGATACGAACTTCGAAGGTATTAATGCTTACACTGAGGAGCAGCTCTGTTCTCAGGAGAGGTCATTGTAAGAGCATGGCTGGCCAGGCTTTCTCAGGCTCACCGAGTAACTGCTCACATATCTCCTCACTCACCAGCACTCACCCTATGGTGCTGCCTTGGACACTCTGCTCCATGAACTGTGAGCTAACTGAACATTTTTGCTATAAAAGTTCCCACCTTAGATACCTTGCAGTAGCTAGGGGAAAATGCTCTGATATGCCATGCAACCCAATACAGGGAAGGAAATGGAGCCTGAAACAATGCCATGTATGCATCCGGTATTCTTTCAGCAAGTCAATGCATATCTTAATGGCCAGAAAAAAGTATTTCCTTGAATTTGTCAAGTATGGGAATGAGGGCTGGTCTTTCCTGAGATTACTCTCTCTGCTTCAGGCCCTACCAGATCAGAAAATAACAAAGCATACTTTTGGTGAAGGTTGGAAACAGTGTTTGCCTAGAGCATTAGAAAGTGTTGTTCACTCAGTTCATACTGAGATAATGATCTTCTTGAAATTCTACAGAATGAAGAACTCTAGCTTAACCTCAGAATTGTCTGGCTCAATCATTACTTCAAAGCAGGAGCAAGGCTCAACCCTGTTGTCACAGCTTCTCTGAAGGCCAAGGCCAGTGGATCACTGTTCAAAGCCAGCCTGAACATTTGTGATGCTCTGTCTCAAAGGACAAGGAGGGCATTGCGGGATACTCTTGTAGTACCAATTGCACAGGAGGAGGAAGCAGGAGTGAGGCCTTCCAGGCCGGTCCAGGCAAAACCACTCTGAAAAGCATGAAACCATATCTGGAAGGTAAAGCTGAACACTGGCGGAGCTGTGTGGGGTGCACGCTGCATTTCAGATTTCCTAGTTCACACAAGGCCTTGAGTTTAAACCTGATGCCACCAAAATAAATACACAAGTGAACAAAAACCATACTTGAGCAACAACAGTATCTCTTCCCTAAAATACAGGCTGATCAATTTCATCAGATCCATACGCCAGAAGA